>NC_138202.1:305580173-306137673 GCF_964194415.1 Vipera berus | reverse complement strand
GGGGCCTGGGCAGGAGTGGGACAGATCTGAGGGTCTCTGGGCCAGGGCCAAGGCAGTGGGGGCCATTCCCTCACTGTTTCCAGGATGGCTTCGCGGGCCACATGAAACCACTTCGTGGGCCGGATCCGGCCCCTGGGCCTTGTGTTTGACATGTCTGATCTAGTATATGAAAACATAGTTAACAGGAAAAACCAACAACTTAAACCTCTAAACCCTCTGCTAACAATCTATTTATTGTGTTTCACTCACAGAAGTCCACACAGCTTCTGGTCTACCATAAGTCACAACAAACATTGTCTCTGGTCTGTCAAGGATCAATTATCAAATGTAATAGTTTTTTGAAACTCTTTAAAGCGGCCCTGTCTTTTTATAGCATTAGATGCACAGATAAGATGGTCACAAAGTTGGATGACTAAAGAAATTTGTAGTACCTAAGGCAATCTCTGGTTATTAGTCATTATGGTAATCTATCACAAACAGTAGATTTCATATCTCCTGGAAAAATTATGGAGAGGTTACCCAAGCCATGCTTGATGACTTTTGATATATAGCACATCTGCAAGAACAAAATATTACAGTAGCTTTTCATCTGAGAATTATTATTATTATTATTTTTCAATGCATTAAAGTTGGAGAGAGCAAATAACTTTTTGATGTTTCAATACAAAAAGAGAAAGATAAGCTTTCCTAAATTGGAAAAGTAGAGTGGGGAGCCTCTACTTTTTGTTTTT
The DNA here is from genome assembly GCF_964194415.1 of Vipera berus. Classification (NCBI taxonomy): domain Eukaryota; kingdom Metazoa; phylum Chordata; class Lepidosauria; order Squamata; family Viperidae; genus Vipera; species Vipera berus. The sequence continues at coordinate 306,136,942 of NC_138202.1, read as the reverse complement.
GTTTTTACTCAGCAACAGTAATTTTGTAGTGATTGGTCTTATTGCAATAATAAAATTTTACAAGCTTGAGTGAGGCAGAGGAACTGTAAGTGAAACAACAAATTTCATCTGCAAAATAGAGTAAACATGCTTTTAAAGATGTACATATATAATATACTTAAAGTTAGAGGAAACCATAATAAAAATAATGCAAATACACTTTCAAAAAGCTTGATCTATATATTTTAAGATTTCTGAAATTAAAAAGTATTATGCTAGGGTCTGGGAGAAATAGTGTTATGATTAAGTTCTATTTAGCAACAGTGTCATTTATAAGTCACACACTTAACAACAGCAAAATAACAACCTGTAGTCACCATCACCCTAGGATCAGAGAGATTATTTTGGAATTTTTTATTTTACTACATATCACTTTTGATAAAGAATTTCTTTTTCCTAGTCAGATACAGAAATCTTCCCCAATTTGAAACTTTCCAGAGGTACTGTGGATAGAAGTACAGAATCTTCAAACTGCATAGCAGTTTGGTGGTGCCTAAGAACACCCCTTGCGGAATATATGTATATGCCATAGTTTGTGCCCAAAGTTTCCTAGATATGGAACTTGAATTTCCGTTTGATTTCACAACATTCTGCAGTTGGTGAACAGGATCTAATAATTATATAACTAGTGTGCTGTTCCTCTGAATGGTGGCTAAGTTATAGCTCCCCTGTCACCCTGCAAATCTATGTATTTACTCGAAGAAAAAATGACTCTTGGAGTAACATAAATCCCATTGTATAGACCTATTTTCTGGAATGGGGCTACATAAGGAGAAAAATATAAAAGAAGTAAGAACATTAAGCTTTTCAATATTCATATGTTATTAAACTTGGGCAGGTGTGACTATGGCTTGGATATATCCAAGGGGATGTAACACTTCCAATTCCTCTGCCTCACTTCAGCTTGTGGAATTTGTTATGCCAGCGATATCCCACTCACTATATAAAGGCATCCTATGAGTTCTCCTTCCCACTCAGGCAGCCTGCAGCTTCACAGCACAATCTCTTCTTCTCTGCCAAGAAAAACCTGTGCTGAGAAAGGGGAGATTTAAGGAGTCTTTTCCCATTTGACTGATTGGCAAAGGATGGCTGTGAGTCTTAGCTGGGCCTTAACTTCTGCCCTGTTCCTAGCTGCTACTGCTGCTGGATTTAGTGAGAAAGGACTCAAGCAAATGTTGCTGGAGAAATTGAAACTTTCTGATGTCCCTGCTTTCCAGAAGACCGACCTGGATAATCTAGTGATTCCAGAGAATGTAAAGAATAAATACATCTCCATGCTGGAGCGGCACAGAGTGAAACGAAGAGCATTGCCAAGTTTAGCTGGGATCTTGAGAGGCATTCCAGGCAATGCAGGTAAACTTGGTGCATGAAGCTAAAAGCAAATTCTCCATCCTCATTTGAAATCTGAAACTTCATCAATGCCAACTGCTTAACAGATTTAATCCAAACCACAGGAAGATAGGATGTCTAAGATATTTTAAGCTAAATGTATCCTCAAAGATGAAATTTGAAGTTTAGAATTTGTCTGGAAATCTAATTTATTTCTCATGAAGGAGAGTTGAGGTAGTGTTGATAGCCAGTTTTAAAGATTAAAGCATGATAACATAAATTTCTTTAAAATATATACCAAAGAATGATGTATTATTATATTCTACTATTGTTCATAAAGTTAACATGTCACTTTCCTTGCAAATACTGAATACACTGTATCTGTTTTTACTGTAACACTTACTCTTAAATATGATTACTGAGAAAAAATATTTGCTGTTTGAGGATATTTTCTTCTAAATGAGGCTGATCCCTGCTTTTAAGAACATGTTGGATATCAGATGAAAACATAACCACAAACTATGTAATTGCTATTTAAAAACAAATGAAGGGAAATCCCATGTTATGGCTCTCACTACGTAAAGAAATAATTTGTGGTGACTCAAACAATGAGAAATGTTGATAAAGAAAAAGAGATAAACATTTGTATTTTGCTATGAAAGTTGTCAAATGTATTATTTTTAAAGGATTGAAAATACATGATGCATTTTGGGGGGAAAACATTGATCATTAAAGCAATTTTTTAAAACAACTATTCTGCCTGGAAACTCTTTCCCCACTTATCTGGAGGGTACCAGGTTGTGAGCACATTTATCTTCTCTAAATATATCCCTAGCAGATAACAGTATATGACCTCCATTTGTTGTTTATGTGAGACCTTAGTAGTAGAAAGCATTGTCACGAGCAAATACCATAAAGCTTTTCATTTATTTAAATATGTGTGGTTGATACAGGTCTTACTAATCATTATTTACAATTTAATACCACTTTTATATAAAGAAAGGATTGACAAGTGCAAGATGGTAACCAAAAGAAATAAGGAATTGGATGTCTACAGGTCATCTGTCTTATTCTAGGATTTCAAAATGATTTATTTCATGTTGTTATTATTTAAAACAGCCTTTGATAATCTGATGTCCTCCAGATATGCTGGATTATACAGTATAATCTCTACCAGATAATTGAAACACCACTCTTCCAGAGAAATAAATAATGTGTACTTCTGTGTACTTCTGTGTACTTCTTGTATATAGGACACGGCAGTTGAAAATAATGATTTAAAAGTGTTCCTTCTGTTTCCATCCACAAAGATATCTCAGGAGACATTCTCTATTCAGACCCCACCCGCCAGAACCTGATGTTCGACATGGAGGGCAGGATTCCAGAAAACAGTGAAGTCACCATGGCTGAACTGAAGCTTTTCAAAAAGCCCCTGGAGAAGAAACATTTGCCCAGCAGGCAATCACAAAGACCAGTCATGAATGCAAGGGTGACTGTGTACTGGGTGCAACTTCAAGATAATGGCACTAACCGGACCTCTTTAATTGATTCCAGGTATGAAGAAGAATCCACAGTCTCAAAGAGTATTTTGCAGCATGGGAAGATTTTGTCTCCAATATACCCAGTTTAAAATTGTATAATCAATATTATATAATTTAAACAACGTTTCTCCAATTCACTTTTTTAGGACTTTCTAAGAATTTAATAATATATAAGCTGGTTCACATACTGTGTTTGGCTTAATGTATGTGGGAATTCAGTCACTATTGTTAATAAATAATGCTTTACAGTTTGTAGCAATGTATGCATCTATGTTGCTGTAAACTGTGTAATCTATAATACCATGATTCAATCTGATATGTGAGTGCAGCCACTTGTTCTCCTGAGAAATGATGATATTAACCTTATAGATTAAGCTGGGGTCTCAATCTCAAGAGCATCAGGACAGCATTCACAATATTGGGCTAGCCATACAAAATGGATTCTAAATAAGGCATAGCTACTATTTCTGGACTTCAGAGATCAAAATAACTACTCAGTGGTAGCAAAGAGTTAAAATTTTCTGTGTCTCCTTGGTGCCATCTAAGGGTCATTCAGGTTTTGCAGTCTGGATATAACAGCCATAAAATAAGGTATTTGCCTATGTAGAGATCTCAATGCTTTTCAGACGGCCTCACATGATTTCTAAAAACATCATGAAAATCTAAGATCACAAAAATATTTTATTCCCAGTCTAGATCAATATATCTTACATTTTGGGTTTATTAGTTGTATTTAATTGGTAGCAGGAATTGCAATAGGGACCAAATTCTTCTTTGTTTTATACTATTTTGTATATTGTAGCATTAATTTAATAACTGTTCTCCTTTTCATTCATTTATTTGTCTGTACCATTTCACCCATAACTTGTTTGAACATAGTATATTTTTACTGTCCAAATGTTCAAAGGAAGTTAAAGTAAAAGCCTATGTTAAAAGCTATTGTTGTTAGCATTGTCACTATTATACTTCTATTCATAGTATATTCTCATTAACCAAAATACTCTAGGCTCAGCTAAGCATTTCATGTTTTTTAAACTTTAGATTAGTTCCCATTATGGAGTCTGGCTGGAGGAATTTTGATGTTACACAGGCTGTACATTTCTGGCTGAAAACAAAAACCTCTGGACCAATGCTCCTGGAGATTTGGATTGAAGGAGAAAGATTAGGCAGCTATGCCTCTGAAATGGCCAAAGTTGTATGTTTTACATCACAAGACCCTTCAGATAAGGCACTTGGCAAACCAGAGTTAGTCCTTTACACTCTTAACCTGGAGGAATATGGGTAAGTGTCCTGTTATTACTGCATGGTGACATTGTTTCATTTCTGTCTTTCATGATGGGAAAAAAATCCCAGATAATTTTGGCAGCTTCCAATCTTTACTGAACAATGTTTACTTGAAGTAAAAATCAGATGGATTTTGAGTTAGGTTATTCAGGATAGCAGCTGTTTAGCATGTCCTTTACCTTCTTCAATTGCAAATAATTCTGTGTTCAACAAGACTCTCAGGAAAGTTGGCATAACCTTGAATTTTTGTTTGCTTACTTCTAAATAACTGTGCATAGAGTGGCATACAGATCATTTCACAACTAGTACAAACACTTTACAGGAACAGTAATACTTTAGCAGGATCACATCTGGGAATACTTCTGCTAGTGGAAAAAAGCTTGAATTAGTCTGTCTTTGATTAATTAAAAACACCTTATTAGGGTGGAATATAATGTATAATTACTACAGGTATATAGTAAATTTTATACAGACATACCACACACACACACACACACACACACACAGACACACACACACACTAAATGACTGATGCAGAAAATGAGTGGCTTACAGTACAAATCCTTGCTCATCAAGAAGTCAGTCAGATAATATTGAATGTGTCATTATAATTTACCTAACATAATTGTTAGAGAAAAAATGGAACATGTTGAAATAGTGTGTGTGACAAAAGCCAAGAGAGTTGAACATGTAATCAATAAACAGACAACATCATTAAAATACCCAAAGACATAGTTTTGTTCTTGCCTAAAGTTGTATGTGTCAGTCTGTTTCTTGCTGAAAACTTTCACTGGGTCTAGTCCTCATCCTACATCTTAGATGAATATCGATTCTGCTTTTTAACAGAGGACCTGGGGACTGTGGAGAAGGAAGTATGATGGAGAGGTCTACCTGCTGCCGGCAAGAGCATTATATCAATTTCCGTGAGTTGACCTGGACTCAGTACTGGATTATTGAGCCAGCTGGCTATCAAGCTTACCATTGTGTGGGCAACTGCTGGCAGCCGAAGAATTTGCTGCATCATTTTGGCTATGGAGAGAGATCCTGTGCTGTGGTGGAGAGTTCTCCTCTTCCCATGATGTATCTTGTTAAAAAGGAAAACTACACAGAAATTGAAGTGGCAGAGTTTCCTAATATGATTGTAGAAAAATGTGGCTGTATCATGGACAATATAGCTGTGGTCTAATGAACGTTCACAACTGATCAGTTACAAGGCAATCTTTTTCTGCTTCAGCACAGTAACTGCAACCGCAATACTTATTGCTCAGAATACAAACCACATGTGGCATATTGAATCTAGCTGCTAATCCTGTGGACATATTCATTGCACAATTCCAAAATCTATTTTGGGGCAATGCTTGGATTAGGTAACTTCAAACGTATAAACTTTTCTAAGATCTTCAAATTTCTTCATGAGGCAAGATGCTAGAAAAAGTGAATGGAACTGGGAAGAAGGAAAATTAAAGACACTGCCTGATCAGAGTTTAATGGAATGTAGAAGATGGAAATATTCAAGCTGGGCTCTGCCTGGGTTATTGATCTTTAGGCTCCTTCAGAATTGTTCCTTAGATGGCTGGTACAAAGAAGCAAACAAAGGATTATTCCCAGATGTACAGTAACTACAGTTGCAGCTGTTTTCAGAATTGGTTCAACTTAAATTGGTTTAAATCCACCAAATAACAGGATTTAGAAGAAGATACATTTTAACTGAATTTTTACAGAGGCTATTGTTTCTTAGGGAGAACTGCTGCCCTGTTGCAGGGCAGATTGTTAATGCTAGCATAAAACTGTTGGTATTCAGACAAGATTGGAAGATAGATGGATATATATATATATATATATATATATATATATATATATATATATATATATATATATATATATATACATACTGTATATATATATAAATATATACATACATATACACACACACACATATATATATTTAATCTTTCTGGGATTCAATGTGGAGAGCACTGATGTTCTTCAAAAAGCACAGTAGAGGAAGTGCAAGTGTATACACTCCCACCAGACTCCTTTTTTATCACCTGAAGGATCTTTGACAGAAAAGATCAGATCCTAAGTGCCAGAAGACCAGTTTACCTGTGTTACAAGAATGTCCTACATACAGTATGATTTTCTCCCATTGATACGAGTGGCAACTATTCATTTCCTATAAGAGTAAAGGAGTGTTTCGAGAATATCAAAAGAGCAGACATTGGAATCTATATGTTCTTAGCAATGGAGAATCACAGCAGATGTCACTCACATAGCTTGCTTCCTTTCATCTCTTATCCTTAACATGATTTTCTTTCTCGAACACACTAAAATGTAACATTAGAATGCTGGGAACAGAACTGTATACATGAGCAATTCAATAAGTCTGGATCTGGAACTATTACAATCCTGTGATCCAAAGATTCCCTGAGAAAGGAGACCCTGGTTAGGAAGTCCTTGTTTCTAATTTCATCACTGCCATAAATCTGCTATGTAGTCTTTGTTAATGATTATGTCTTGATTCCCTGACCTTGGAGAAATGATTATATAGAAATATCATATTAAAAATTGGCCCAGTAATGTTATCGCCTTCTTTAAGACAAGATCTTTTTATACAGTACCAAATATACTAAAACTGTTTGTTTGTTCTGAGGGGTTAATGTTGGCTGTCAGTTTGTTTCCAACTGAGATCTGCAGTGCTATTTATTACCTTTAAAGCTGGAGATAATTTGGGTTTATATTACAGGAAAGAATGCTGCCGTGGGATGATCTCTACCTCACTCACTAAGGCAGGGGTGTCAAACTCAATTTCATTGAGGGCCACATCAGCATTGTGGTTGCCCTCGGGGGGGGGGGCGGGTGGGTATGGCCAGGGTGGGTGCAGCCTACTGGGTGGGCGCAGCTGGAGTGCATATGGCCTACTGGGTGGGCATGGCCAGCTCTACATCATTGGCATCAAGGGTGCCTATAGGGGCCTGGGCAGGAGTGGGACAGATCTGGGGGTCTCTCGCAGAAGGAGGGTCTTTGGGCTAGGGCCAAGGCAGCGGGAACCGTTCCCTCACTGTTTCCAGAACGGCTTCGGGGGCCACATGAAACCACTTCACGGGCCAGATCTGGCCCCCGGGCCTTGTGTTTGACATGTCTGCACTAAGGTAATCTGAAGAGACTGCCTATATCAGGGCCTGTTGCTACTGTTTCATTGGGCAGCATCCAGTATTGTCCTCTTCATTAAGAAATCTCTCTCTTTAAATGGATGCTTAACTATTTATTATTATAATTCATTTTAATAGTCTTTGTTTTACATTGTAATTGTACATCCATATAAATTTAATAAAATAAATAAATAAACATCCCAGACAGACTGCAATAGTTATGGCATCTAAATATTTAAAGTCCAACTGATTTTATAGGAGGAGTTAAATCTTTGCTTACCTCCTTCTGGCTGTAGTCAATGAGACAACAATACTCAATGTTGGCTAAGTGGGGACAGATAAATGCTCAGTATGAGATATAATTAACTACAAATCATAGTTGAACAGAGAGCTGAATTTTCTATCTGATTCATAATAAGTAACTATAATAACAAGCACTTATCTGTAAATAATGCAGAATTCATATATGTTCTTAGAAACTAGTATGTGTTATATTGGCAAAGCATTTTTTGTTAAAAAAGAAAAATGTCTCCAATTTTGCATAAGCACACCACCTCTCTGCTGCTCATTAAAGCAGCCCAACTTTTTTTTGACACTGTGAAGCTGAAAATAAAGGTGCAGATGATTTTAAGAGACAACTCATTACAGCAGCTGTACCTTTTGAAAGGCTTGCACAGAAGGTTGAAACAGCTATGCTACTTAAAGGAATAGCAGAGGTATGCTCTGTTGAGATCTTGAGTACTTCTGAATTATTGTTGAATTGTGCCCAGCCCTGGTGCTTAATAACTAAACCTAGAACCATAAATCCTATAAGTGAAACTTGTGTGAAAAAAAGATTTGCTTAAACATGTTTTTGATAGTACTATTATTTTTAATACACAAATTATGCTTGATGATTTTTCTTAATGTGTGCATATGTGCGATGATATAAAATAAAATATAAACTCAACACAATGGGCCTTTTTATTTCTACTTTTCATACGCATCTAAGGAATGTATCATTTAATAATAAAGTAATTTTACAATGATAGATCGTTATAGCAAGTTCTAGCAGAAAAGCAACTCAGGGAGTAAACAGAGTCACATGAAAGTGTCTCAAGAACAACAGCTTTGTATGCTTATTTAAAGCACATATAAGGCCATTCAACTCAAGTATAACTCTGGGAAGCATACCCAAAGTATTAGTAAGCAAAAATATGAAAACATATAACTACATTGATCATCAGACAAAAAAATCCATACTGAAACAATCCTTTTATTATGACAATAGAAAATTTACAATTTCAAAAACTCTTCATCAGTCAAGACAGCTACACTTCAGAGGAAATGGGAAGAGAATTGGGGGGGAAGTGGCTGATATTTGAATAGTCTATGAGTAGTATTGAATCCTGTTGTCCTTTAAAGCCAATATGAATGGCCACAATCAGAAGTGAAGGAACATGATGAATTTGGGAACTGTCATGCTTTATGTCTAAAATTCAACTGCATTTTCAGTTTGCCTCAAAAATTAATCTGTGTAATTCTGAAGCTCCAACATTAATATATTTTTAAAAAGCTGGACTAGAGATATATCCTTCACCTATTTGAAATATTAGGTTACAACATTTAGTTACAGTGACAATGGAACTGAGCATTTGCTGGATTGCTGTCTACTTTATGGCTGAACTTCACATAATTATGAGGGGTGGTTTTCCTTTTAGTGAAAAATACTGTATATAAAGGTGATAAAACTGAGAATGAGAATGACACTATTAAATTCCTGTTTGGGACTGATTCATAACCTACCATCTAATATGACTGCCTGTATACAGCTGAGTGTGACAGATAGTGAACAAGACAATAATGCTTCACAATATTGTTCACAGTATGCTTGACATCAACCTGTGTTCTCCAGCCTCAATTTCCTTGAATCTTAATCCATATAATCAAAAAAGACCCTTCTATACATAGGAAGGAGTAATGGAAATGTCTCAGAATTACTACTCCAAAAATTTGCAGCTGGAGTGCCAGCTGGAGAGCAGACAATTAGAGAAATCTGACTCATATTGACCAAGTTGACAAATTAAGTTGGTTAACCATAGTTTCTTGAATAAGTCACAATTGACTTCATTCTGATAATGCACTAAGCCCTAAGTCGTGGTCTCCTAATCAAAAGGCTGCCTTGAAACCTAGCATACTATTCTGAATTTCTGAAGGAAAGCAAAGTAGAAATAGACTCTGGGGTTTGATATCAAAAAATTAGCACAGGGACCTGTAGTAAAAATGCTACAGCCCAAAGAGCTCTTTTTCAGAATATTCCATCCCATCCTTGCTCCTTCCTACTGTTTTTGTTTCCCACTTTTTCCATTATTCCTTCCTATGTAAAAAAAAGAACTATTTTGACTATATGGATTAACGTTCGAGGGAACTAAGGGTGATATTGGTAAATTTAATCAGTGCACATAAATGTATCCTACTGTTTTGAAACTACTATTCTCAGACTAGAAAAATATAGCTAGTTAGTAATTCTTGGAATTGTAGTCCATACACATTTAGAGGGTAACAGGTAGCAAGCCTGACCTACATCTCCTATAATGATCAGATACATGGAGCTGTTACTTTTTATGTCTAAGCGTATAGCAGGTTACCAATTAATTTGTTTCTAAAACTATATGTATTTTAAAAAATAGTCTTTCCATTTATACACCTAGTGACTTATAGCATGATGAACATTTTAGGAAACAGTAGCAGGGTTGGACAGAATTAATTTCTTTTCACATCATTGTTATAATACTAAATAACGACTTAACAACACAAGCAAGAAAACCACATATATTTTTCAACTGCTTAATATCCTTTATTTAGGCCTGGAATGGTTACTGGCCTTTGCCTTATTCTCCATTCTCTTTTTTCCCCCTTCAATATCATGAAGAAATGGGAATGAAGGGCAATGAAGCATATTGCTGTCCTTGAGTTACCTCCAGTTGTGGAGTGGATTGCTAATTTACTTTTTCAAAGTTCTCACCCTTCTTCCAAAAGCCTTAGTCTTTCTTTAAGGAGGTGGACAACAGGTTTTTCCTCTCAATGTTGCCCCAACCCATTTCTCTTCCTTTGACAAAGCCTTGCCAGCCCTGTCTGGCACCCTGCTTTCCAGCAGTGACTCTAATGAGTAGTTTGAGCACAAAACAAATGCTGAATCCACATCCCAACAAAAGTGAAAATCAGGGTGGCTCCATTTGGCTTCTGTTCAAACGAGCTGGGTCTCTGGCAAAAGACCAGGGCAAACAAAAGATGTGTTGTTGAACACATTTCAGAATGTGCATTTGTTTTCAAAGGAATGTTATTAGGTTTTTCTATATACTGTCTTGAAATGTAGCTTAGAAGTAGTTAGAACACCCTTATAGAATAACTTTTTTAATAAAATTCCTACCTGAACATGTCTGAAAAATATGTATGCAGGTACTGCTTTGATCAAAGGAGACAGCAATTTTTCTATTACAAAATAACACAGAGAAAAAAATATTGTTCTCTCTCAAAAATATTTCCAGTTGAGTAACATGTTATGACGTTGGCAGAAGATAGATAAAGACCTCAAAAAGTAAATTAGCATCTGGCTCCAGGTATTTAAGGACTCCCATTGGAAATACTTGCAGCTAAATATTCATCCTTAATCTATTTGTTTTCATGGTCAAGTTGATATACTAAATCAAGATTATTTTTTAAATTATTTTTGTTGGATAAAATATAATACAATTTAGAAATTGCGCTAAACCATATTTTACAGACCAATATTTGGATTCCTGTACTTTAAGCTAAAAGTCATGGCATGACTGAGTAAATCAGCCTGCTATTTCTGCTAAGTAGGGCTGTAAGATATGGACTGCAAAAATTCAGACAACCATTAAATGGAAGCAAAGATATTCAAAAATAAATAACTTGCTCCCGTTCAACAGTCACCCAAATTTTTTCAGCTAAGATATGGTTGCTCTACCTAAAATGTTCCCCTAATTAAAAAAATGCAAATGTTATAGTTTAATTCAGGATTAGAAAATCTTTTGCTGTCAAGTTAAAACAGCAAATGTATAGGTAGTCTGAAATAGTTTTACCCATTCTGTGTCCTTCAGATTGTTTGGGCTACAATTCCTATTATCCTTCAGTTGCACACTGAGATTTGCTTGGAGAACTGTTATTGTTGTAGTGATGCATAATGCTGTAGTGAATAGATAAATAAAGCAATTAGCAAAAGATTATTAGAGTTTAGTAAGAATTGGTATACATCTCTTTTCCATTTGACTAGGATGTCATGAATTGTAAAGAACAATTTTGTTTTTTTTAATTGAGCTTTACACATCAAATAGCATTTCCTTCTCTTTAGGGTTCTTTATTGACATTTGTCACTTTCAATTTTCACATACACATTAAGACTGTAGTCATTCACTGGTGAGTGAGTGCCACTGAATATAGTAACATATACTTGCAAGAAAGCCTGCATATGATGGTGCTGTAAACTAGAAGATTTCAAGGATCCTCCAAAGACTGGGAATGTGGTAAAGTTCTTCAAAGAGGGGCAGACAATTGTTGCTCTAGCAAGATGCCTGAACCAACCTCTGTTCAGTTTTCTGAGCTCTAAATCATCCCAGCCTTCATTCAATTGTTTGGAGCTTAGTAGATTGTATGAAGCCAACTGCTATAGCTGGCCAACTATAGTTAGTTAGTTAGTTAGTTAGTTAGTTAGTTAGTTAGTTAGTTAGTTAGTTAGTTAGTTAGTTAGTTAGTTATAATTAGAAGAACACATTCAACCATGATTTAGTCAATAAATTATGCTTATATAGACTTTAGTAGAATGCGCAAATCCAGGCATTGAAAAAGAATCTAGTCCAAATAAAAGTCAACAGTTCATCAGATTTTGATCCCCAAATCTGTTTTTTAAGCTCTAGAACAAATTAAGAATTAACATACTACTGGATCCTGTCAACCAAGGAATGTCAGCTGACGGAAACTAGGAGGGTGCCTTTTGTGCTGCTCTCTAAAACTTTCTTTCTCCTGTGATTAGGATGGCTTTGACCCTGCTGGCCTTATGGAAGACCTTGAAGACCTGGCTATATGCTGACACCCTGGAGTCCTGAATGTGCGAAAGACCCAATTTCCTGGTTGTGCTAATATCAATGGATGATAATACCTCTTGGCTGCTATATGTATTTAATTTCCTTTTATATTGTGTTTTAATTTTTATTGTTGTTTGCTGTTCAGCATTACTGGTTTGAGTTGGACATCTATATAAATAGAATGAATGAATGAATGAATGAATGAATGAATGAATGAATGAATGAATGAATGAATGAATGAATATGTTCTTCACTAGCATGAAATAAAAGCACAAAGCTCTGGCATGATGGCTACATCATATTAAGTCATAAAGTGATTTATTCCAGTAAAATCAACATAGTTTATTCAGCAATCCATGCCATATCCTTGATGGGTGGATTCTCTCAGTCACACGTATATCAGTGAAAGGTATAATCTTCAAAGCTGAAATTGCTGAAACTCTACAGTATCTCACTTGGAAGATGTTTCTTTCAATCTGTAATGTTCTCTGCTGTCCTCAGTGAATAAATTACCATTATTTTGCTATAATCAATAACAAAATAAATAAGTTGAGCTTTAAAATACACACTTTTTTGCCTGCAAGAGAGATCCATACCTCTTATGTACTGTACGCACAGATGTTGAAAAATCAAGTATATATTAATTGATATAACTGGTAACTGTACAGGTTAGGAATTTTTATTTTTCTGCTATAGCTTTGACTAAGCCCCATAATTACTAAAGTTGTGCAATGTGTTGGTTCTGACTCCAAAAAGGTGCTTTTAAAGTATGCAAAATGGCAATGTCTGCAACATTTTAAAGCAGCTCTGTCTTTTCCTAGGATCTAATAGGAGCTGCAAAGGATACCAGGTGAGTATGAAAAAGACTACATTCATGCCCAATGGGCTCAAAAACACATTTCTAAATCTCTGGGAAATGGTATTTGAAATGCTGCACAACTCTAACAACAACATCATCTCACTGTGTAATTTATACAGATTATTTTATTTATTTTATTTATTTTTTTTATTTTTTTAATTTTAATCCCATTTATATCCCGTCCTTCTCCGAAGACTCAGGGCGGCTTACAATTTAAGCACAAACCAATGTGCTTAGCAATATATAGTCTGTATAAATAAAGAAATGACTATTTCTTTATTTGTTTAAAGTATTTTCCCCCAACCTGGACAGTGACCAGATGTGTCAACTTCAGCTCCCAGAATTCTCCAATTAGTTTAACCATTACACATAATTCTGAGAGTTAAGAGTTCAGTTCAGTTAGTGAGACATACTGAGAATTATCTCAATGGCTCTAGGCAGTTTACAAAAATGTACATTGATAAAACAGCAATAACATCCTTAAACAATACAGAATTGTAAAAAGAATGTTTGAGAAAGTTATGGCTTTGGGATTTAAAGTATAAGGAGTGGGGTCACCATTATTCTAGTGGCAGTTTTTCTTACCATAGAAGCTCGGTTATATGTTAAAATATAACATAATTTATATGGTTTTTCCTCCAGGAAGGAGCACAATGTTTATCAGCCAGAGGTCCCTCAACTACCACCAAAGATGTCCCTTAAGGAAATATGTGATTCTTTCTTTCTAGAATAGACCGTATGATAAGATGGGCAATCTATGCATTAGATATCCATCTTTAGTAGCTCACTATCATACGGAGGCTCTTCAGATATACAATCCTGGGCTCATAAGAAAAGAAAAATATAGCTGATGGCAATTAGCTCCAAAAATATAGCATTCTGATGGCAACTAGCTCCCAAACCACTTAAGATTCTTTCCAGCAACTATAGGATTGGTCTCCCAATACCATCCTCTGATTGTTCTTAGACAGGGAAGAGTGAAGTCACCATAAAGTGATATCTCTAATCTCCAGATTTTGATGTGCTCCCATAATCTATCATGCTCAGTTATAGTAATCATATACTGGGAGGGGGGGAAGGGGTTGTGCTTCTTTTGTGTCTCCTTTAGTACATATTACTCATTTGAATGTCTCAAGCTGTTTGCCAAAGAATCTAGGACTAGGTAATGTGTTTCTTGTCTTGTCTTGAGGTAATGTATACCTCAAGAGACAGGTTACTAAACTGAGAAGATTTTAGGCTTCTAGCATAACAATATGCTAGATATGGTATTTAATATACAGAATTATATATCAATTTGGCATGGATCCAAGTGTTTTTATCTGTGAAAAACCATGCAATCTGTTCATAAAGTGGCCAGATATCTTCAAATGTAATTAAGAAGAAAAGAAAACCAATCACTTATTTTCCTACCTAATCACTGCAAAATAGGCAAAATAGTAGCACCCACAAAAGGTTTGATCAGATTCATCCCCATTTCATTGGCCCAAACTACACAGTACCATAAGGTCATAAGGGTTCTGATTTCAAGCATGCAATACATGGAAGTCTTGATATTATACATCTCAGCCAGAGTACTGCTAGAATGGGAAGTCAAATTCAAGAAAACATTTTTCAGACCACATGAAGCCAACCGGAAACATTAACTTCTGGGAAGTAGAACAATCTGATGGCAGCTCCACTTTTGTAGAAGAAAGCATGCTGCAGCAACCAACATTCATTAAGTAATCTGTCTATGCTGCCTTGTACAAAAACCACTTTCCTCCAGAATTAACACCAGATCAAAAGTCTGACTTGTTTCAAGTACTCCATGGCAGCTACAAGATCCTTAATCATACACATCAAGCCACCTTCAGCTGATTATTAAGAAATTCTAAGGATTCCACCACATTTGAGACCATCAGCCTAGGTAGAAACTCAACCATGAGGTGAGTTTACCAAATAAAAAGAATGTCCTTCCTTCACCTAATCAGAAGAAGGATGTGGTCTCAAAACTGGTAAAGGCAAAGAGGGGGAATATGGAAATTTGGAATCCTTGTATGGTAGGACACTTGTCCCCACTGTATTGTGCTTGCATGGAGCGTCCAATCCAAGAATCCCTCCTACGTTCTGGCTGGGATTCTAAGGTATGTAAGAAGTTAGCAGTAGGTAGAAGGATAACACTTATGACTAAATGGGCCTTACCTCTTTGTGTAGGTCTGATATTTAAATGTCTAGCAGCTGAATTGGTACATCAATCTTTAAAAACACTCAAGCTGTTAAAATTAGCAATTAAAATACCACTACAATTACTAGATATTTCAGTGTCCAGTTATAACATTCCTAATAGCTGTTAGGGGAACAAAAACTGAAGAAGGAAGATAAATTCTCTTAATCTTCAGTTCTTGTTAGATTAAAATGTTGAATTTCATGTCTCTTACACTGTGTAAATTATGTGTATAGCTTTTTAGGGCATCAATTTGTTTGCTTTTTTAATGATTCATATTTAATCTGATAAAAATGAGATTTATCAGTTGTCAGACTTGTAAATATTTGACATTATTTTCCTAATTTGATTATTTTTCCTCGCCTCTAAGATTCCCTGTGGAATATGAAGGTACAAATGTACAGTAAATAAACAGGTCTTATCCAGCAATAATCTGGTCTTATACAACCCAGTTATTAAAGTAAAAGGGGAAAATATTTATTAATTCATTCATTAGACAAAGAAATGTTTAGCTCTGAGCAAATAATAATAGAATACCGTTTGAATTTATTTATTTAGTTATTTTATTTGACTGACTGGCAAGTAAATCACATAATACACTGGAATATTTGGCAGTTAATAAATACATAAAGTAAAATGTTCATGGTAACTGTAAATAAGAAATCCATAACCCATAATATCTCAAAACAAAATCAAAAGCCAAGCCAACAACAGGACAAAATCTTACACACATAAATCTTCAGAAGAGTTCCATCAGCATATTCTGAAATGAGCCCACCATAGGAGCCAGCCTGATCACAATAGGGTACCTGTTCCCAAAAGCCAACTCCTATCACGGAAAAATGACCAACTCTTTCACCCCTGAAAATAAACTAGGATCAAACTGTTGTCAGCCAACTAACAGCTCATTGCTTCAGTAGGTGCCGAGTGCCCTCTAACGACAGATATCTGCTATCACATTTAAAAGTCAGATCTAAGGTCTGTTGTGTTCAGTACTAGGATCCAGGTGAAAATAAAAATTATCAGCTAAATCATTGGCACCTTAGTTAATATTAATTTGTTTTTAACAAAAAAATTAGATTTTCATAATGAAACTAAAAAATTTATAGATTACAATGCCCCTGAACAAGAATAAGGTCAGATTGAGTGGGAATATGGTAATATTTTCAAAGACTTTTGGAATGGCTTTCACATGGCAGGCAAAGTCAGATAAAGGGGCTTGTTCTAATGTGGTTAAAACATAGGAGGGTAGATCCTGATTGAACATTAGAGAAACTATAATGGTTACAATAATTTGATAAACAAGCTAAATACTGAGGGAGATGAGTATGGTCTTTTCCTTGCCAGACAGTCCATAGTTGGGTGTGTTTAGATTTGTTTCTTCCATCAATACTTGAGTACTATTATGAGTCACCAGTCACTCTATTCCTTTTATGTTTTTCATGCTATGCTTCCTAAGACTCTTTATTTGCAGTTTTAAATCCCTTTCAGCCACTTTGCCTTGAACCTTCCCTTTCTTTATTCTTCACCAATTAAGGTAATTCTCAACTTACCACAACTGAGACCAGAACTTTTGCTGCTAAGTGATGTGATTGCAATGTGCCCAATTATACAATCATTTTGCCATGGTCGTTAAGTGAATTCAGTTTCTGTCATTGACTTAGTTCATTGGAAGTCTCCTGAGAAAGTCTCAAAGTTCCAGGACATTGGAACTGTTATAAATGCATGTCAGTTCCCAAGTGCCTGAATTTTGACCATGTGACTACAGGGATGCTGTGATTTAATTTAATTTAATTTAATAATTTGATTTCTATACCGCCCTTCTCCCGAAGGACTCAGGGCGGTGAACAGGGCAATACACAATAAAAATATTATACAAAAATTAAAAAGCCATTAAACATTATGCCCTTAAAATTAATACATATTACAATTAAAACTATTTATAAAAACCCAACCCCATCCCGTCAGACCAGGCCAGCTTGTTCGAAAAAGAAAGTTTTGAGATCGCGCCGGAAGGAGCGAAGGTCGGGGGCCGTCCGGAGCTCAACCGGTAAGCTGTTCCAAAGGTCTGGCGCGCCCACAGAGAACGCTCTCCCCCTGGGGGTCACCAATCGGCATTCTTTGATCGGCGGCACCCTGAGGAGGCCCTCTCTGTGGGAGCGCACTGGACGGAGGGAAGTTGACGCCGGCCGCAGGTGTTGCCGTAGGTAATCCGGACCCATGCCATGAAGGGCTTTGTAAGTCATCACTAACACCTTGAACCTCACCCGGAGAGCAACCGGTAGCCAATGCAGCTCGCGGAGCAAAGGTGTAACATGGGAGTATCGGGAAACTCCCAAAACAACTCGTGCGGCTGCATTCTGTACCAGCTGGAGTCTCCGGGTGGACCTCAAGGGCAGCCCCATGTAGAGAGCATTACAGTAGTCTAGACGAGAGGTCACGAGCGCATGAGTGACTGTGCGCAAGGCATCCCGGTCTAGATAGGGCCGCAACTGGCGCACCAGGCGAACCTGGGCAAAGGCCCCCCTAGTCACAGCTCCAATATGCTCTTCCAAAGAGAGCTGTGAATCTAGAAGGACCCCCAAGTTGCGGGCCCTATCTACGGGGGGTAATAGCTCACCCCCCATGGCCAATGATGGGATAATCGGAATTTCCCGGGATGCCGGCACGAACAGCCACTCAGTCTTGTCAGGGTTGAGTCGAAGCCTGTTCCTCCCCATCCAGACCCGGACCGCCTCCAGGCAACGGGACATCACGTCGAGGGCATCGCTGGGGTGGTTTGGGGTAGAAATAAAAAGTTGGGTATCATCAGCATATTGGTGATACCCAACTCCAAAACCACGAATGATCTCACCCAGCGGCTTCATATAGATGTTGAACAGGAGAGGCGAGAGAACCGATCCCTGAGGAACTCCACAAATGAGAGGTCTCAAGGTCGATCTCTGCCCCCCTGCCAACACCGACTGCGAACGTCCCAGAAGGTAAGAGGAGAACCACTGGAGAACTGTGCCTCCCACTCCTAACCCTCTGAGACGCCGCAGCAGGATACCATGGTCGATGGTATCAAAAGCCGCTGAGAGGTCTAAAAGGACTAGGACAGAGGAGCAACCTCTGTCCCGAGCCCGCCAGAGATCATTCGCCAGCGCGACCAATGCCGTCTCCGTGCTGTACCCGGGCCTGAAACCCGATTGGTACGGGTCTAGGTAGTCAGCTTCATCCAAGAACAAAGGGAGCTGCTGTGCCACCACGCTCTCAACAACCTTCGCCAAAAAGCGAAGGTTGGAGACCGGACGATAGTTGTTTAAAATTGCTGGGTCCAAGGCAGGCTTCTTGAGGAGGGGTCTCACCACCGCCTCCTTCAAGGCGGAGGGAAAACTACCCTGACTCAAAGAGGCAGTAATCACTGCCTGGAGCCAGCCTCGTGTCCCATCCCGGGCTGCATAAGTCAGCCAGGATGGGCACGGGTCCAACAAACACATGGTGGAGCTCAGCTTCCCCATGATCTTGTCCACTTCTTCAGGAGTCACAGGATCGAACTCTTCCCAGATTAAATCGACAAGGCCGCTCGTATCCTCTTCGTCAGACTCTGCCCAGTCGGAGTCCAAACCGGTCCGGATCCGAGCGATTTTGTCCGACAGAAATCGGCTAAATTCCTCGGCTCGACCCTGCAAGGGTTCCTCCCTCACCTCCTGATTAAGAAGAGAGCGAGTTACCCTAAACAGGGCGGCCGGGCGATTATCTGCGGACGCGATGATGGTGGCAAAGTGGTTAGACCTTGCCACCCTCAACGCTGCGAGATAAGTTCTCGTAAACGACCTTAGTCGTAACCGGTCGGATTCGGATCGGCTGGACCTCCAACAGCTCTCTAGGCCCCGTCTCCGACGCTTCATCTCACGGAGCTCCATGGAGAACCATGGGGCCCGTTGGGATCTGCGTCGGGTCAAGGGCTGCATGGGTACAACTTGGTCGAGTGCCTCTGTGGCTGCCCTTTCCCAGGCTTCCACTAGGGCATTGACCGAGATGTGAGCAAAGGAGGCAGGTGGGGGCCCAAGCGCCGTTTGGAACCGCTCAGGGTCCATAAGGCGTCTAGGGCGGAACCATCTTGTTGGCTCAGCAACCCCACGGCAGGGAGTGGTAAAACGGAAGACCATCCGCAGGAGATGATGATCGGTCCATGACAGGGGTGAATTAATTGGGGAACCCCCCCCAAGATCATCCAACCACCGTCCGGATAGAAAAACCAGATCGAGCGTGTGACCCCCCCCGTGAGTTGGGCCCAGAATAAACTGCTTCAGGTCCATGGCCGTCATGGAAGCCATGAACTCCCAAGCTAACTCAGATGATCCCCCCAGGGATGGTAAGTTGAAGTCACCCAAAACTATAAGTTTGGGGAACTCAACCACCAACCCTGAGAGGATATTGAGAAGCTCAGGCAGGGCTGCTGCCACGTGTCTAGGTGAAACGTACACCAGCAGCAAGCCCAACTGAGCTCTGGGACCACATCTCAGGAGGAGGGACTCACACCCGGCTATCTGGACTGTGGTGGCCTCCCGCGGACATAGGGTCTCCTTCACAACAACTGCCACTCCACCGCCCCTACCCTGAGCCCTAGGCTGGTGCAGCACCCGGAAACCTGATGGGCTAAGATCAACCAGGGGGACTCCGCCCTCTGGGCCCAACCAGGTCTCCGTGATGCAAGCCAGGTCCGCATGCTCCTCCTCAATCAGATCACGAATGAGAGGTGCTTTATTCATAACGGACCTGGCATTGAAATACACGAGCCTGAGCTCAGGTGGCTGCACATCCTCGCTCCCGGTACCACGTGCTGAAATCAGAGGGTCGGAGCGCATCACCGCTTGAAGACAGCGGGGACGCACCCCCGGGAATTGATGTGGCCCTCTGTTCCTACACCTGTGGCCATTCCCAACCGCTGTGGGAATAGATAATCCCACACCCCGCCCCGGGGCCCCGTAGGCCCCCAGCCCAACTCCCACCACGGCGCGATCAATCCCTGACCTGGTCTGAGAAACGGTTGGCGGAACCCCCCTAGTTTCCAACCGAACCGGTAAACCCACCCCCCTCCCTAACCCCTCAAAACATTTAGCTAAAAAACACACCAGGGGCCTCTTGTTAAATTTGAAAGAGAGGCTCCTGTCCCTGCCCAGCCATCTCTCGGGGTCCCAATAATTGGGCCCGTCATCAAGAGGTCCGATGGAAAGGCAGGCGGGTCGCACCCAGGAGAGGGTGTGAGGACCAGTCATGTTATTTTTCCCAGTGCTGTCATTACATCAAATGGCTATTAAATGAATGGTTGTAGGTCAAGGATTATCTGTAGATTCTAATACTCTTTCTCCTTCAACAAGCATGAGAAACAGGTACTTGAGTTGCTCTGACATTCTGTCCCTCTTTCTCCTTCTCTGGACTTTTCCAATGACATATTTTCATTTACTTTAAATTGCTCCTGTCCTGTATTGATAACTTTAAACCGGCTTAAGAATTTGGGCATATTGAAAGAATAGACAAGAAGAGCTTGCAAGATAGTCAGTCTGAACAGCAGGCAACCATCCTTGAATTAGGCAATTCTCCTGCTGCTGGGCACTCACCTTCCATTCCAGGAAAGTAATTGCCAATCTCTTTTTTCTGTGAGTGGATCTTCTTGGACATATATACAAGTGTGTACTGAATTTATGTATACAAAGTATCAAAATGTACATATAAGCAGGCACAGGCTGCTGAAAGAGAATCTTTCCCACTGTTTCTAATTGTTTTTAGATCTACTTTTATCACAAGTGCCAGTGCCTGGAAGCTGCATGCTTTTGGATGGTGAAAAACTGTCTCCTACTCAATCTTACTGAGTGGTTGTGGGTGTTTGAAATTTCCAGATATGGGGATATTCCATCTTTCTATCCAGGATAGAGTTGCACTTCCCTCTTCAATCTGAGGGGTCTTCAAAGAGCAGGTGTTAGCTGTGGCCAGGAAGCTCTTTGTACAACTCCATCTGGTATGCTAGTTGCCCATTTACAAAATGGAGGAGCCTTTAGACAGTTGTTCACACCCTAGTCACCTCACAGCTTGACTACTGCAATGTTTTTCTACATGGGGCTGCATATGAAGAGCACCCAGTAGTTTCAACTGACCCAGAATGCAGCAGAACAAACAGCATGAGCATGGCTTGAAATTTTATTAAATTTATATCCTGCCCTTTTCAACTAGAGCAGACATGTCAAACTCGCGATGTCACGTGACATCGCATAACGTATCGGGATGGTTTTGCCATTGCTAGCAATGGGGTGGGCACGGCTTCCGGATGATGCGTCCGGCCCGCGGGCCGGCAGTTTGACACCCCTGACCTAGAGGTATGCCCATGTAACATCTCTGTTCCACAAGCTCTCCTGGTTGCCAATTTGTTTCTAGATGCAATTCAAGGTGCTGTTTGTTATCTATAAAGCCATACATAGCATAGGGCCTGATTACTTGAAGGTCCACCTGTGTACCATAACATCACTCCAACAAACTTGATCCAGCATGGTTGGTGCACTCTAGGTTCCTTTAATGAAACATCATCATCTCTATTGGAACCCTGAAAGCGTATCTTCTCTGTAGCAGCACTAGCTATCTGGAATGTGGTTTTCTTCCCCCCCCCACAAAAAGATCTGGATGGTCCCCGTTCTGTTGTTGTTTAGATTAGAAGAGCCATGAAGAGCTGGCTCTTCACCTAGTTCTTCGCGGAGGGAGAGAAAAGGGTTTCACATCCAGTTCCCAAACAGCCCTTATAAATTGCCATACCTAGACTTCCAGTGCCAAACCATTGCTTAGAGTGAGACTGCTAGCAGTCGTTTAGTCAATTCACATATTTAGTAGCCTCTGAGGAAATCAGTTTTGTCCAAAGAAAGCACCATTTCATGTTTCTCTTATAAGGCAAACAGTAGCTATCTGCTTAAAGCATTGCTGGTTTCTTCTTGAAGAGTTGATCTACATGTATGTGGGCCTCTTCTGAATGCAGCTTCCTAGCCACCTAGCTTCAGAAACACATGTTGTTTGCACAGCCAATTCTCAAGACATCCAGAAACTTAACTGTACACATTTATCACATAAAACAGAATTCTACACACAGAGAGTTATCCCAAGTGCCAAACTAAAGCATATCATCACGAAGAAAAACTTTCTGTATGGCTGTTACAAGTCAACGATTTGAGGCACATAATCAAAATCCTCAACGGGATGCAGCTGTTCTAGGCCTGGATGGAAAACTATTTGAGAACCCCTGTAAGTCAATGTGACTTTATTAGAAAATAGGATGCAAGAGATGTCCTGTCTGTTCTATATAATTTAATCCTTTTTATTTACGTCCCTCCTGTCTTCAAGGAGCTTGTGGAGCACATAAAGCACTTTCTCCTCTACCTTTCTCTAGTTATCCTGTGAGATACATTGAGCGTATAGTGCAGGGGTAGGCAACCTTGGCTCTTTTATGACTCGTGGACTTCAATTTCCAGAATTCCTGAGCCAGCCATGCTGGCTCAGGAATTCTGGGAGTTGAAGTCCACGAGTCATAAAAGAGCCAAGGTTGCCTACCCCTGGTATAGTGAATGACTGGTCCGAAATCACAGCTGAAAGGGGTTGTGAACTTGGATCTCCCTAGTTCTGGTTCAAGACCTTAATCACATTGTTTTGGTTTTTTAAAGATACCGGTACCAGCTTTTATTGAACAGATAATAGAACAGAAATAAGATTGTTTATTTATGTATTTTTATCCTAATTCAATCCACATTTATGGTGAGCAAATCAACCCTTGGATAATTCAAAAAGTAAGTGCTTGGTCTTTGTTATGAGCAAAACTAAGCTTTTAATTAACATTTGACAAAAGAGAAGTCCAATTTAATTTATTAAAATAGCTATCCAGTTTTGACTGTTTAAAAAGGCCTGAACAATGTTTGCTTCCAAAGTCTGAATGTTACTACTGATGGGTAATTGCCAAGACTGATAACGGTAACTCTTCCTTGTTCATCTGAATTCTTGTAGCAGTTACAAAGTTAACTATTGATTGGAATACATTCAACAGAGTGTCTGTATATTTGATTCTGAGTGTCTGTATTAGAATATTGTATTTAATTTTTATCAAATACAATTACAATTTATTAATTTTTAAGCCTTGCAAAAATGTTCTTTATAAAATATTTTGACTTTTTCCCCAAATGCATATTGTTCTGTTTCTCACTTAAACATGAATATAAAATATACTAGTCTTTTACTGAACACTAACAAATATAAAAAAATAGATGTCCACCAACAAGTACTTTTAACATCATCACAAAAGTTATTCTTAAAGCATTAAGGGGTATACAAATTTACACTATATTGGCTTTTGAAAGATAACATTATACAAAGCAGCAGAATGAAACGAATATTGTAAAACTTGGAGTATTAAAAACAAACCACGCCACCATTTTTATTTTTTCTTCCCTTTGGAAGGCTTAGCAAACAAAGCAGGATCAATCTGTTCTCTAGCCAAACCTCTCACTGAGAAAAGTCGTTCTGCTCTTTCCTGTAAAGTACCTCCACATTTTAGTCCCAAGGCCAATAGTTCAAACTTTAGTTTGTCTAGTCCTAAGGCTTCCACTTCCGCAACAGAATTCAATTCCATCAGATTGATTCTTGCAGTATCCTAAGAATCAGAAACATACAATATTTTAAATATATATCTCAGAAGAGGAAAGTGATCTTGTGAACAAAACTTAAATATTAGTGATTCCACAATGTCCATTTCTGCAACAAGATGGCTTTGGGGGCTTGTACATGCCTTATCTTTTCAAAGTTTGTGAATTAGAATATTCCTGCACATAGGGCTAAATAGCAAATGTAATGAAGTTAGTTCTTATACTGATAAAATAGTCAATTTATGACTCCATTTTAGAGACTGGGGAAAAACCCTTCTAATGTTTAACTGTTGAAGAAAAAAAGAAGACTAGGGGATGAACAGAAAATGGGGTTGTTTAAATTTTAAATAGCATTACTTGTACTTTGATTTGGCTTTAATGCTACTCTTTCTTTGATGTAATATTGTAAAGTGACATGGATAATGAACTACCAGAATGGAATGAAGTTTTCAAAAAGCACTATTTATAAAGATATCTAATGGATTCAGGAAGAAAAAGAATTATATATTTAATCAGAAACAACCATACTTACTGCATGTTGACATTGACTTGCAGCTTTTTCACTACATGAGGCATTTGTATGCTTTTCTTCCTTCAGAATCTGTGCTGTTTTATGTTTCTCACTGGCTACAATTTTACTGAAAGTTGAATCTTCTAGTAGATCGTTTTTAGCATCCTTCATTTGATCTTCTGACTTCTCATCAGAGCCTGAACTGCAATTTACAGAGTCCTCTGAATTCCTGGAAAACTCATTTAAATTGTCAGTCACATTGATTTGGCTGCCAGATGATGTAGAACATCTTCCTGACGTCCCAGGAGATTCATCTTCTTCATCACTATTATTCTCTGAACTGTTGGGATCATCCAAGCCTTCTACACCTAACCTGTCACATTTAATTTTAAAGCATGAGTATAATTTTCACCATGAAACAGAATCTGTGATATAAAAGAACAAATCTGCCCCAGAGTTAAGTAAAGTCTAATATCAAAATCCATCTAAGTACAATAGTGGTAAACTTTTAAATTATATAGAATTACAAAATATTTCTAAAACAATCAGGATAAAACAATCTGCCTGGGAGAATGCCAAAAGACTCTTTCCAATAATTCCAATATTGAAATGAGAATTCCAATATTGAAAATGAGTACCTCAGTAAAACACTCCTGATTTGTAAACACAACCTAGCTTCCATTATATCTATTCTATTCTATTACATTATATCAACAGAAAAATTCAATGTACTAAACAGCTATAGAAGACAGCTGTAGAGCAGTTATTGCCTCAATTCCAATAACATGCTAGCAAGCAGAGGAAGCAAGAAAATCCCATTCCACAAGTAGATCACCAATCTGAATTGTTAAGGCGATAGCCACCAACTTTAATGAAAGTAACTCTTTTTTTCTTGCCATTTTCATCACAAGGTTAAACTTCTTAAACTGTGGTACTTACCATAAACACCTTTTCTTGTCTGGTGGTGTTCCTGTTCCAGAATCAGCGGCCGATTTTCGACTCTCACCGCTTTCGGGGGAAACCATTGTGCTGGAAGAAGCTTGCATACCTAAACATAGTAAAAGCAATCAGCCTTCAACATGTTAAATGAAATACAAACATTAAATCATTAAACCAGGAATTTAAAGAAAAGATGAACTTTTAATTTTTTGCTTCATTCCTCAAATGAAGTTTATCTGTCATTTCTGACTGTTTGCTTAATTTATTAATTATTCACACAGCTGACAGCATAATGCAAACATGATTGAGGGATGGGATTGGGGGAGCGTCTTCCATTATATTATTCAGGGAAGCTGAATTTTCTAACAACTGCTTTTCCTGGCAAAGGTCAGTAAGCCTTTTCACTGTTATAATCCAGTATCTATAAAGAATGCCAGTCCAGAGAAATTGCTTTAATATGGAAGCAGATAATACTGAAACAGTCAAGTAATCAAAGGCAAAGAAAACAAGGTCAGAGCCTGAAAACAAAAGGAGACAAATACGGAAGATATTCAATGTCTACCAGGTTATCTTATTCACAGGCATTTAATTAAAATATCTAAGGGCCCAACAATCCCAAAGAGTAATGCAGGACAGAGACTAAACTACTTCAGCGCTACCTTTCAGGACAGAATCTTCAAGTCTCTCTGCCATTTCATGACACTGCTGCTGGTAATCTGGGTTAGTAAAAAAATGCTTTGGTTCAGCCAATTTGCGCTTCAGTCTTTCTAAACGCCTTTGTTCCTTGTCGGCTTCCCGTTCAGCTTGTTGTTTCACCCATTCGGCCATCCTGTAAGAAAGAAGGATACATATTAAACTAGATGTATTTCAATGGTTGAATTCAACTATGAAGTCTAAAACAGAGAACCCCAAAATAAGTGAGATCTATCTTTGGAAATTCCTTGCTGCTGAAACCTGACAAGTGATAATATGAATATAATTTGGTGCCAGGTTATTTATCCATGCATTGAAAAGAAATATGTAGGATTCTTTTGCTCTGCGCATTAATGCCTGTTAATTCATTTCACTGTTATTTTTAATTTGATTTGTTATAATTATTTTACTTTATAATATTATCTTATTTAACTACACATGTATGTATGTATGTGCCATACTTAAATTCCATGCCTCATATATATTCTCCAGAAAAAGACAGGTTAAAGATTTTTAAAGGATGATTATTTCAAAAATGAAGATAACATTGTTTAATATACACACAGAGTAACTTTTATCTAACTGGCCACGAAGAGTCAACACCATCTTGGTGACCCAACAACCATAGAGAGATAATTATAAAAAAAAGTCATGGAAAGCAAGGAATAGCTAAGCCTAAAACAGAGAATATATAGAAATTGAAAATGGTAAATTCCATGCTGCTGGTTGAAAACAAGAACTGATGATATGAAAATTCATGTATCTAAGATTTGACATTGGAATTTAAAGTTATACATAAATAGTAAAATGAGCAAATAAATGAATGTGAATACTTTAGTAATATGGGAAATCAGGTTAAAAATTTTTAATTCATTCAAATGCTAGTAGAAAGGATAGCATGTGGTATGTGAACAATGAATATGCCATAAAAAGTAAAAAATCAATATGTAAGAAGAGTATGCTTCTGCCCATTTTGTTATATGGAAGTGAAACTTGGGTATGTTAGGAGACACAAAAGTAAGTTGAATATAGTGGAATGATAAGACAGGATTATAACAGAATAGGTACCGAATAAATGTGAATACAAAAATGAATGAGCAGTACAGAAATAGTTTAAATTGCTTTCAATGAGAACTGAAAAGAAAACAAGAATATGAAAGAAAAGTGAATGGGTTGGAGGAATAGGAAAAACATGAAAAGGAAAAAGCTGTGATTACATTAAGCTGAGATTCTCAAAAAGAACACCAGTATCAGAGGTTGGAAGAACAAAATGTAATGCATGAAGCACTGTATTGTATCAATATGTTGAAAACAATTAGTCTGCAAGGACAGAGAGTCATGAAGCTGATTAGTGAATAATATTGGTTTAAATGACTGTTATCTCATTTACATTTACATTTCTTATCTCAGTACTTTAAGTTCCTTGATTCAATGTACTCCATTTCTGATATTTGCATGTTACTTACTCCAACAAGCAATAGCATGATGGGTATCTATGGATGGATACATTATAAAAATATTGATAAATCTATGTAACAATAACAGCAAAATACAGGCGTTTTCAACTTAATTAAATGTCTCACGCTTTTTCATGGTTAACATCTCGAAGTCTCCTTCCACTGAGATCTCTGCAAGCCTCTCGGTTTGTCGTTTTCTCAATTTGAGCACCAAGCGCTCGAAGCATAGATCCAAAACCTGAGAGGTAATTAAAATAGGCCAGAAACAGGAATTTAAGTGTAAGAAGCATCGACCCTCCAAGAATCAGAACATGATGCAAAATTCTTTTAGTCTATATTGCATCATGTTCCGATTCTTGCAGTTGATGTTTTACCCAGATTCAGAAATCCTTCATTAGAAAAAAAATCAGATACAAATGAAAAGTAAGCTTTTAGTTACAACCCATTCCAGAGTTGTACTTCAGATGATTCCAAACATTTCAAAACTGCACTAATTAGTAGAAAATGATCGATAATGGGAAGTTATAATGGCAAGATAGCCAGTATAGGACTGTCATCTTGTTTTCTTACTGTCACATTATTTCAAACTACTCAGATATTTTATTCTGACCTTTAGCATAAAAATATGGGCAGTAAATATATTTCCCTCTCCCCTTTTTATTTAACTATTTGCTTTATTTTTCCATCACTGTACTGATGCATTGTATCTTCCTGTATATATTGTACAATATACCTTATATAGGTGATTCCGGATTGTTTCCAAAACTGTAGCCATTAATTGTGTGTGGCTCCACAATTGTGGGATCCACAATCTGAATAGGGATCCACTACTATATTTCTCAGGGCTGAGTATATTATAATTAAAATAAACAAATTCAATCTCAGTCATGGAACTTCACTGGATAATTTGGAGTCAGTCACTATCTTTCATCCAAGCCTATTTCACATAATTATTGATGCAAAAACATTGGAGTAATTTTATCTGACACCTATAAGAAAGATGAGAAAGTAATCTAACAAATAAACACACTATATTGTTTAGTATGCAAAAGCAGCAGTGAACCAACCTCCTTTTCCACCACATAATCTTGGTTCCACACTGTAAAGAGCTCCATCTTGTAGTACACCTTCAGAATTAATACAACGACCGTTACACTTTACATAAAAATGATCTTCAGGGAGCCTCTAAAAACAATTATTTTTTAAAAAGAAAAAGTTTAGAATATTTACCTCAGCATGTAATCTATATGAAATTATCTTCATTAATTTCAAAAAGGTTATTTAAATAGCACATTGGCAAATCGTTAAACAGTAGAAGAAAGATTATTGTGCAAAACCTAGTTCTTTACCTACGTAGGACATTATGAACAATACATCTGTACACAAAGCCATGCTTCACAAATCACAAAAATATGGGCAAAAACAACCACTCGTGTTTATGTATACAATCCATAAAAAGCAGTGTCCCATCAACTATGTTCACTGTGGCCACGGATCAATAATATCTATATTCATTTGCTAAACGAATATATAAATACTTGGCTCAGGAAAGGTAATTTATGTATCCGCTTCACCTGTGAAGGAGAAAAACAAAACTCCTCCTAACTTGTTTATGCTAAAGACGTCAATTACAAGAAGCCAGACACACATTTCTTGTACAACAGAAGCCTACGCCACCCACTTCTTTCATATGAACACTCATTTACCTGCGCTTGGCACCAGGAACGGAGAAAATCCCCAACCGACCAACCTTCGGCCGGCAACGTCACAAATTGCAACGCCGAGGACAACGGATTCCTCACCAACACCACCATTTTCTGACTTCCTATAACTCCCTGCTTTTCGGCAAGACGCAAGAAAGGAAAAGCCCTTCAGAAGGTCCTAGTGAAGCAAACAGGAAGTAGGGCATTTAGAAATTTTGCCAACAGAAGAGTTCCTTTGCAGTCTCACGTCACGTGACAGGGAGCTTTGGGGTGTGTGCGCATGCGTAGGGACTTTCCGTGGACCCTGCCTGAAGGAGTGCGATAAAGATGGGGGTTGGGAACGTTAAGAGGGGAGGGGAGTTAATGGCGCTGCCGCTTTTCTTGCTTCACCGTTCCCCTTCAAGTTACTGCCCTTTTGAGACCAGAACAGGATATTATCCGCCTGGTTTTTCTTGGCAGACTCGGCACATTAACCTCCTCTGTTTACATTCTCGTTGCCCCTCGAAGCTTCCATTGCTCTACAACGCAGGGAAATTTCTTCGCGTTGCTTTATGAGCCAGAAGGCGGGAAAGTCCCTCGGTGCCGTTATCGTCATTGACGTTTGTTTTGCTTCTTAAGTGACCCAAGCTGAGGCTGAATTCAAAATGCAATCCAGTGCAGCAACATGTGTAATTTTTCCCTGGTTTCAGGCGCAGAAAATTAGAGCAGTTGTGATATTTATAAATCTGCAACGGAGCACTCTGTTCCTCCCTCCCCACCGCCCTGCGCCCACATACTTAATTGTGTTGTGTTGGTTTGCAAACGCCATATTTTCTGCCAATGTCAGCTTGGGAGCAGCCACTCTCGGGTCTCTTCAGGCGGTAGTACAGCGAATGAGGCTGCTCGTGTCACTGTGCCACAGTTGCAACGGCGACAAGAGGAATGATTGTATTCATCTCGGAAGCCATGCATATGGTCTGCCGACTCGAAGTTGCTGGCGTGTTAACTAACCGCCTTTCCTGGAAGCAGTTTGAACGCCAAGGCACGAAGAAGTAACTAAATAGGGGAAAGTACGACTCGAATTACACGGCGGCGCTCGCCAAGATGAGACTCTCATCCCGTCAGTTTTCCTCGTTGCAAATCCCGAGCATGGCCATTCAGGTTTAAAACAATGAAGCAGGGCACGGATGTGTACAGTTTCATTGGACGGGAATAGTCTGCAAATAAGAGATTAACTCACTAATGACTACTTTTAGTGAGGTGTGGTTGAATGCCCTCTCTGCAGTTAAAAGTTGACCTTAAAATAATGAAGACTTCTTACATTGCTAAGTACTGTAGGAAGAAACGATGAATTAAGCCTTCCAAATGTAATCAAGAGTAAACAATAAACATGTATAAAATAAATGCTATGAGTAAAGACTCCAAAAATCTGCTATTCATATTACTGGTGCTTATGATATCTAATAATTAAATATTTCATGTCCAGCTGTAAAGTAGATATGCCTTGAATTTGAATTCTTAAAAGACTAACTGATCTTAGATGCCATCCAAAACTGTAATGTGGTTTGTTTGATTTTGATTTAGTGCAATGTATAAATTCAGTTGTGGTTTATAAAAAGCATGATTTTATGCCTTAGCTATGTAAATTAGACAACAATGGATTATTCAAGCCATGATTTTATTTACATGGTTGCCTGATTTACAAAATGCAACTCGACAATCAACATAGGGTTCAAAACAAGATAAACATATGTAACCGGCCAATTATTATTATTTTTTAAAAGAACTGAATACCCCAAGTCCAATTATATGTGTATAACTCCCAGGTATCAAAATTAATTGTACAGGTAGTCCTGGGCTTATGACCACAATTGGAACCAGAATTTCAGTTGTTAGCAAAGCATTTAAGTGAGTCAAACCTGATTTTAAGACCTTTTTTTGCCATAGTTGTTAAGTGAATCATTGCAGTTGTTACATAAATCATGTTAAGCAAGTCCAGCTTCTCCCATTTATTTTGCTTGTCAGAGGCTGACTGGGATGTCATAAATTGTGATCACCTAACCCTGGAACTCTGCAACCATTGTAAATACATGCCAGTTGCCAAGCGCCCAAATTTTGATAATGTGTCTATGTGGATGCTGCAAAGGTCATATGTACAAGGACTAGTTGTCACTTTTTTCAGTGTCATTGTAACTTTGAGCAGTCCCTAAAATGTTAAGTTTGATATAAATAAATGATTGTATGTTGAGGACTACCTGAACATCTCAAGAGTACTGTCTATTATCTATTTGAGGTGTTTAATAATAAGTCTGGGGCTGGTTCTTCAATCTGTCTAGGGATTAGCATATCATGTATTTTATTAGCATGAAAATAAATATATTCATATATGGGAGAGAGAGAGAATATGTTATATTAGTTTATTGACTACTAAGACAATGTTACTAAACTTCATGCTGGCTGGGGAATTCTGGGAGTTGAAATCCACAGTTTAAAGTTACTAAGATTGTAAGGTAAAACACAATATCCTTGTAAATAACTATACTCTGCTTCTCTGTTCCAGCAATATCTGAAGTATAGGGAAAAAGCCTTCTTCATGCCTTGTAGGACAGTTCCACATCATTGCCACTACTAGCCCTCCATAGCTGTTTGAAGTTGATGCAGTAATTGTTCCCAGTCTTCAAATGCCGAGTACATGTAGAGATTACCAGGAGCCAACTGTGTTCCTTCCAGTTGACTAACTTGCAAAAATAATCAGTGTCTTATCCTTAAGGTCTGACAATAACTAAACATTGTCCAGATTACCACAATATAACAGCAAGAAAGCAGAAATGACTAAACAATTGGTCTGATTTGTTAGTTTGCTGAGGTTGCCTATAATAATGCAGTACATTCCAGTAAAAGGTTTCACTCCATTTCAAGTAGCTAATGGTCAAACATTTGTGGCCATGCCTGAACTCCCCACCAAGGAACCTGAAATCCCATCCTTACAGGAGTGAAGCTTCTTTTCTAATTAATCATCTTTATCACCTTATCATAGGTCCTGATTTTAAAAGTTTTTATTTAAATTTATTTCCCCCACAATGTTCGAAAACATTTTTACCTATTAAGATTTTCTTAGAGTTAATTACACTTACATATTTAAGTCTTTTTCCTCATGCAAGCCATCCCAACAATTTTACATTTCTCATATCTTAAAACAAAAACAAAAAAGAGAAGAAAAAAGAAAATAATATACTACTTGAAAGACATGTCTTTCTTAAGCTAAAATACATTTATGGCCAAAGTTTTTTCTATTCTTTTTAACCATATTCAAATATTTAATCTTTAAATATTCCAACTAATAAATCCATAGCTAATCTTTTAAAACTATTCAAAACATTCTTATTAATTGAAATTTTCTCAAAATCCATTACATTTAAATATCTAAAACATTTCCCTCATATAAATCATCCCAACATTTTTATATTTCTCATATCATAAAAAATAAAAGTACTATGTTACTTAAGGAGCCTATCCCTCTTAAACTAAAATTCATTTATATCCAAAATTTTATTTTTTAACCATATTCAAACAAGTGCTTAATCTTGAAATATTCCATCTGATAAGTTTCATCATCTAATAATTTCTTAATTTCAACTTTAGCCTATTTTCCCCCAAACATCTTTCCTAATCAATATACTCCTCTGGACCAGGTCTTCCCATAGTTTTGTAGATATTGTAAATACAAGAGACGAGTTAAGTACCGTATATACTTGAGTATAAGCCGACTCGAGTATAAGCCGAGACCCCCAATTTCACCCCCCAAAACTGGAAAAAGTTATTGACTCGAGTATAAGCCGATCCGCCGTTCTGCAAGCCTCCGCCGCCGGCGGAGGCTGGATCCGCGCTCTGCAAGCCTCTGCCACCAGCAGAGGCTCGACCCGCCATTTTGCAAGCCTGAATACACAGGAATACCCTGTGTGGCCGCGGCTCTCGGGGAAGCCCTGGCTGTCCGCTTCCTCGCTCCACGCTGCCATTCGGGGCCCGCGCGTTCCCCGGGCAAATCGCGGCGCCCAGCAGGCGAGGAAACACGCCCGCTCCAGTCGCCCCCCCTTCCCTCAGGAGACGCGAAGCAAGTGACCGCCCGGAGCTTACCGAGGACTTGCGCGCGGCCGAGGCTTCGGTGCTTCCAGGATCGCGCGCACCTCTCCCAAGCCGCCGCCGTCCGGAGACCTGCCGAAGTTTGGGGAGGTTTGGGGAGGTGCGCGTGCACCTCCCCAAACCTCCCCAAACGTCGGCAGGTCTCCGGACGGCGGTGGCTTGGGAGAGGTGCGCGCGATCCCGGAAGCACCAAAGCCTCGGCCGCGCACAAGTCCTTGGTAAGTTTTTTTGTTGACTGGAGTATAAGCCGAAGTGGAATTTTTCAGCCCAAAAAGTGGGCTGAAAAATTCGGCTTATACTCAAGTATATACGGTAAGTTGTTTTTGTGAGAGTGTTTTGCCCCTTCGTATTCCTTGAAAATCTTTTTCCTTCTCTCTTAGTTTCTTTTATCATTTTTTGTCTCTCAAGTTCTCGTAGTTCTCTTGACAGCTCTGTAATCCATTTTGTCGAATCTTTTTTTCTTGTCCTTAGACTTATTTTTGCAATCTTGAAGTATAATTTGTCTTTTCCATGTCCAATATTTCCTGCAAGTTTTTCTCTGCCTGGGTTAAATCATAGTTCCTTCCATTGCTGAATTCCATCTTTAAATCTCTTTCCTCTGGTTTATGTTCAGTTATCTGCTTTACTTGATCGCTCTCTTTTTTATTTTCTGAGAATTTTTTGTTGTGAAGTTAAATTGAAGATGTGTTCATTTAATTTTTCAAAATTATTTTTAATTTCCCCATGGCTTGAAGTCAGTGTCATTTGTATGAGTTGTAACATAGCATAAATTTCCTCCTGGAAAGTATTTGTGTTTTCTTGATATGTTTTTTCTGCAGATCTCTGATGTTCCATGATAGCCAAAAATCAAAGTTTTCCTTTCTCTGCAAACAACTTTAGAGTCACAGTTTAATAAGTCTTTATAATCCAGGAAGGTCAATTTTTTCCCTATGTTTTATGGTTCTCGCTTTGTAGATAGTCCAAAATTTTTTCTTTTCTTTATTATAGCTGTTCCTTGTTTAGTTAAAACATTGAAGGTCAGAAAAACAAGTTATCTTTTCCTGGGCTTGCCATTTCCTACATTAGAGCAGCTATAATTGTATATTTTCATTCACCACTAATGTCAGCACCAGTTCATTTTTCAGTTTTCAAAACAGGCAATTGCCTTCTGTTTTCATCAATATTCTTTTGCCAAGAAAGTTTTAACTAATTCCACCAATTTCACACTTATACAGATTTAAGTCTTATATTCATTTCAGTATATTTCTTTTCCCCATAAAAATATATTTCACTGCTTCCGCCTGTGGGAGGGTGGAGCAAAAATCCCCCTCCTCTCACTTTTGGAGGATTTTTGCTTCTTGGGTTTTTGTTTTTTTTCCAGGAAATCGATTATCAAATAGAAGAGAGAGAATCGGTATTTGTACCCAGTTCCAAACATGTTGTTTATGATCAAGCTTAACTTAGTGCTTTTTGGCTTCGGCTGCTTGTAGCTTGGGCTAGACTCTGGAGTAAAGCTAGCCTTTCTTCTGTTGGTTTCTGGAGGGCTTTCCCCAAACAACCAGATAAACCGCCATCTTTCCATGGTCGCCTCTCTGAGGTGACTTTAGGCCCATTTAGGGTCCCCAAAGAGAAAAGAATCGGCTGTAGGGTGCGGAGCCTCACGATCCCTCAGCTACTTGCGCTACTGCACAAAACCAGAAGCCCTATCATACAGTTTCTCAAGAGCCAAGTATATTACATGAACTAAATCACTATGGTTAGTATATCATGAGGTGTGCAAAATAAATTGCTCAAAACACTCTTTGGAGATCCTAGCCCAGGGGTAGGCAACCTCGGCTCTTTCATGACTCGTGGACTTCAACTCCCAGAATTCCTGAGCCAGCTTGCCTGGCTCAGGAATTCTGGAAGTTGAAGTCCACGAGTCAAGAAAGAGCCAAGGTTGCCTACCCCTGTCCTAGCCTAAAGGATCTTAACCTTACCAAAATATTCTAATGCAGTTTTAATCATTTCAGAAGCATCCTGAATTCAAGATGGTTGTATTCTGAAGTTGAAATGAGATTTTTGAATTACGATGTATTCAGTAAACTGTGCTTCAACAATTATAGCTTAGCACAATCTGATTCCAGCATGTCCTATCCTGGTCCATAGAAATCACAGACACATAGATAAATATTTTATCTTTATTTAAAAGGTTTTCAAATTGAACACTAATGGCAAAAAGTTTGAACAAACAAGAAGGCTGCCAAGGAGTTGAGGAACACAATTGTGAGATAAACAGAGTTGTCACCAACAGATTTATGAGGCACATGGCTCTCCTTATATTGGGGAAATGTGATCTGGATTTGTTCCTTTTTATGGGGCAGGGTTCTTTCTGGCCAATAGTCTTGCTGAGCACCTTTGTTCAGTCCCCCTGTCAGTGGGCCTGTGCATTGGGGAAAATATTAGCTCCGCCTCTTGTCTTCTGAGCCCAGCAATAGCTGCCTCTTCTGGTTGCTAGGCAACTTTTCCAGCTGAATCTCCTCAGGCTGATGATCTTCATCTTCTGAGTCTGAGATAGCCATGACACAATGTTAGAAAGAAATCTTACCTGGTTCATTTCCAAGCTGGAAATAAAGAAGGCAGGTAGCTACTTTAGTCAGAGATGAAGTTTATTCTGAGACTGCAATATATACTCAGCTACTGGAGGCGGCTGTGGCAAGTTGTCTCCCGTAAGCCCTTTATATAGGACTATGATAATCTATAAGCCCATGACCTGTTTGGTCATCCTTTCAGATATATTTCTTATTCCAAATCCACCACTGTGCTCCTGCCATCAGCTACAGTCATGTGATCACCATTGACTTTCTCCCTGCAAGCTTCCCAATTTTTCCCATTGACTTGTCAGAAGGTATCAGGGAATGTTTTAAATGAGGATCATGTGACTATGGCAGCACATTGTTGACACTGAAATGGCAAGAACTTTCCAGAATTTCTTTCCCACAGGTGTAATGGGTCTCAGCATTCTGAAAGTTAGGCCATTTGAAGTAGGTTAGTTGAAACCCTTTGGCTCCATTTTACCCAGTTAAAGATTACAAATATGAGAGTTTTAGTTTTATAAACAATCTGCCTTTATTCCCCAAAAGAGTGCAAAAGCACACTCTAGGAATTCTACGAGAGTGCACTTAGCCAGCGTTCTAAGAGGTGCTCTGCAGTCAAGCATCCGGCTGAATTGTGGGTTTAGTATTTGTCAATTGAAACTGTAATCTCTGAGGAAAGGACTTTTTTCTTATTTGATCAAAGAGGTCTCAGGTTAAGATCAGAGAAATAGGAATGTTCACTTGATTACATTGGTATTTCCTATTGCATTTTTTAATCTTTATATTTATTCTAATTTGTGATTTAAAATCTCCTTCCTGTTTGAGGCAGGAAGACTATGTGGTAGGAGGACTTGATTTCCTTCCCACTTCAGCCACTTTCAGCTTATTATCTATTTCCAGGCAGCCAAATCTTTGCAACAGCTCACTTGTCTTTGTTGGTAGCAATAGTATGTTACCTGCTTCTGACTCATCACCTTAGCTGTTCAGCATATCTGTCAGGAGGCCATCCTGCTGAGCAGCTGATCGGCGTGGAGAAATGGCAGGGAGCTGAAATCCTGCCTCACTTCCTTGCCTTGCTGCCATACCGGAGTTCATGCCAGATGCTGGCTAGGTGGGGAGGGGCTGGGAGGTGTCTACGAATAGGATTGGTCCTCAGCCACCCCCCATGAACAAACGCAGAAAGGCGTAGAGAGCAAGGATGAGGGAGAAAAGGGGGAGGGAAGAATGGTGGTACATCCCCCTTCCCGTCGGTGTATGCCGACCTTGCTGAGGTCTTCAGCAAACGGGAGTGCAATGTATTACCTCCCAGTCGACCGACCAACTGTGCAGTCAATATCCTACCAGGTGCCAAACTCCCAAAGCCCATGTACGGATGACGCCCAAGGAAATGGAGGAACTGCATCAGTACATCCATAAAAACCTAGCACAGGGGTTTATCCAACTGCACGGTCACGGGTCGCAGCTCCGGTTCTCTTCAAGGAAAAGAAGGACGGGACTCTATGCTTATGTGTGAATTTCTGCAGCATCAACAGGGTGTGTATAGAGAACATGTACCCCCTGCCACTGATGAAGGACATGCTGGCCCTCCTGGCAAAGGGTAGGGTGTTCACCAAGCTGGATCTAAGCGAGGCATAATATAGGGTCCGTGTGAAATGAGGGGATGAGTGAAAGACAGTGTTTAATTGCCCGCTAGGGAGCTATCAGTTCTGTGTGATGCCATTCAGGTTGCAGGGAGCCCCTGTGGGCAACTGATTAATGAGGTGTTACATGAGCATTTGTACCACAGGGTTCTCGTGTATCTGGACAACATTCTGATCTACACTACTATGATGGAACACATCCACCTAGTCCGGCAGGTGCTGGAGAAACTACTGAAGGCACACCTGTACGTAAAGCTGTCCAAATGCGAGTATATCGGATGAAGTTGTAGAGATGGACCCTGCCAAGGTCAGGGCTGTGCTAGAGTGGCAAGTACCACGGACCCGCCATCAGCTGCAGAGCTCCCTAGGGTTCACTAACTTCTATAGACAGTTCATCTCCTCATTCGCTAATGTGGCCCTGCCCTTAACAAACGTGCTCTGTAGGAAACATACAGTGGGTAAACCATGCCCCGGTCAACCACTGGCATGGACGTTGGCCTGCGAAAGAGCCTTTGAAGACCTGAAGGCCCTCTTCGCAAGAGAGCCTGTCTTGCAACACTCCAACCCTGACCAGCCGTTTGTCATCCAGGCGATGCCACCGACATCGCAGTTGGGGAGGTTTTGTTTCAGAAGAATGGGCAAGGGATGCTACAGCCCTGTGCATACACCTCCCGTAAACTGATGGAAACAGAACAGGCATGAGCGATATGGGAAAAGGTGGTATTTGCTATACGGTGGCTGCTCTCAACCTGGCGGCATTTCCTGGAGGGGGCCAAAGAACCGTTTGAGGTCTAGACGGACCACAAAAACCTTGAGGCCTTGCAGACACCATGGCGCCTATCCCCGAAGCATGTCCGATGGGCACAATATTTTCAATGGTTCCACTTTTGCCTGAAATATGTGCCGGCGGGTAAGAACTTCTTGGTGGATGCTCTGTCATGCAGACCCCAGCGGGAGAAGGTAGTACAGGCCATTATACCTCCCTTCATGCTGTTGGCCGCTCAGGTGAGTGCGCACAAACCGGTGAACAACTTGGTCCAGGAGCTGCAAAGAGTGAGCCAAAGTGACTCCTGGCTTCTGGAACATCGGGCCCTCCTGACTCAGAGGGGTTGGCATGGAAGGGTAACAGGCTCTATGTCCCACATGCATTAAGGCCAAAGGTGCTACAGAAGTGCCAAGATGTCAAACAGGCCGGTCACTTTGGGTTTCTCAAAACCCTGCATCTGGTGAAGTGCCAATTCTGGTGGTGTCGGATGAAGGCAGAAATTGAAACATACGTATGGGATTGCCCCATGTGTGCTACCACGAAGCGTCACACAGGGAGGCCGCCTGGATTGTTGCAGCACGTGGCGGACCTGACGCGGCCTTGAGAGGACATAGCTATGGACTTCATCGTGGAATTACCAGAGAGCCATGGGTGCACGGTCATATGGACAGTGGTTGACCTCTTTTCCAAGCAGGCCCATTTCATTCCATTCAAAGGGTTTCCATCTGCTCAGAAGTTAGCAAAGTTCACACAGGTGTACCACCTACATGGCATGCCCCGGTGAATACTTTTGGACCGGGGGGGGGTGTAATTCACCGCATGCTTCTGGAGGGCGTTTGTCTGCTCAATCAGATTGTCCCAGAGGCTCGGCTTAGCCTTCCATCCCAGCACCAATGGGGTGGCTGAACAAGCCAATGCAATGGTTGAATGGTACCTGCGGTGTTACGTCTCATACCAACAGATGGACCTGGGTTGACCTGTTACCATTTGTTGAAGTAGCGTATAATAACGCAGTCCACAGTAGCAATGGGTTTGCTTCTTTCCGGGTAGTTCATGGGGCAGAGTTTATCCTGATTCCCAAGTGCCCTCAGGAGGATCTTTTCCCCAGGACTGGATAGATCACATACAGGGAGGTCTTGGAAACTGTAAAAAGGGCGTTACAAAAAGCAGCAGCGGCCTATAAGGCTCATGCTGATAAGAAATGGGCTCTCCAAAAGTGCTTTTGGGTGGGAGATATGGTGTACCTGTCGACCAAGTACCTGTACCTGAAAATACCCTGGTTCATTAAGAATTTACATCTTTCTTATAAATAATATAGTCTGACACTAAGAAGAAAGTTGAAAATAAAAACAAGGAATGATCAATTGATATCTGATAAAGTTAATTTCACTTTTAGTTCAAGGACTATCTGTTTCCTCAGCCATAGGCTTCACCCTGTGAGGTATACAACAAATGTATATGTTATAATTTTTCATAATATAGATTAGTTTATATCTTATAAAAACACTTTAGAACCAATATTTAGGCTATAATCTTATCACCAAGGAGCAGCCATATTTAACCTTGCTAAAGTGATGACATACACAACTTTTGGTTTTAAGCAGGCATTAGTTACATTGTATAGATAGGCAAGGGAATAGAGTTGAAACATTTGTATCATCCAGCTTAGACAAACAGGCTCCTATTTTGAGCTTAGTTGGTTGAATGTCACAAAGGGAAAGATAAAGGTAAAACAAAGAGGAATTATTAATGGTATAGCTGCAGTGTCTAATAATTTTACTAGGTGGTCGGAAAGCATGTGACTAGACTGGACCTATTAACTGGGTCTGGAAAGGAAGGATGTGGCGTATTCTATGAGACAGGTATGAAGGTCTATGCCAGTGATGGCGAACCTTTTAGAGACCGAGTGCCCAAACTGCAACCCAAAACCCAATTATTTATCGCTGGGTGCCAGGTGGGCATGGC
Organism: Vipera berus; assembly: GCF_964194415.1. Taxonomy (NCBI): domain Eukaryota; kingdom Metazoa; phylum Chordata; class Lepidosauria; order Squamata; family Viperidae; genus Vipera; species Vipera berus. The sequence continues at coordinate 306,096,452 of NC_138202.1, read as the reverse complement.
CTACTGGGTGGGTGTGGCTGTGGTGGTCATGGAAGATTGGGTGGGTGTGGCCAAGGTGGGTGTGGTCACCTCAATGTCGCTCATGGGGAGGGACACCTGTGGGGGGCAGCTGGTTGAAGAGGGACAGTTGCCACCTCTGTGGCATGGCGCGGGTGCCCACAGGGAGGGCTCTGAGTGCCGCCTCTGGCACCCGTGCCATAGGTTGGCCACCACTGGTCTATGCTGAACTAATTTGGGTGTGGTCTTTGGGATTATATTTGCCGAGATCTACCAGCCTTTGCAAATGCTTCAATAAAGCTTGTTTTGTTTTTCAACACTTTTGAAGTGAAATTTACCGGTATTTTATTCCTTACACCCCCCCCCCAAAACAGGATTACAGGGCCATATTTCAACTGATAAATTAAAACAGAATGACTGCCACAGTAAGCGTTACTGAGCCTAGCTTTTTGCCCAAATTCATGACTTTTAGCCCTGTTATTTTTTTCGTGCTTTTTGCCAGCCTCACAGGAAAGAAAAATACAAGTCTAAAAGGACAAAGGCAACATGGAGTCCTCCTTCCCTCTTAATGTTATTTTCTTCTTAAGTTTTGCTTCTGTTGTTAAATGCTGTGTAGAATCCTTTGGGACTGGAGTGGGTTGTATGAGTAAATGAGCAAACAAGCTTGGATGGACAGATCAGTTAATTTCCCTTTATTCTTCTAGTATCTGGACCCTTTGAAGTGGAAGTTTCCCATGATCGTTAGACTTACAAAACTCCTAATAGGCTTGATGGGAGTATAATCAATCAATCTTTCATATGCATTTCAGCATAAAAAAAAGTTGAGAGATAAAAATACTAAAAAAGTGCTTTCAGAAAAAGGTTATAGTTTAAATGGTAATATTAAGCAGAAATATTAATATTGCTATTAATAACTTTCAATTGCAGTGGACTGATTGGGACTGATAAATGTTTGTGTGTGTATACACAATACACTCATTCTGTATAATGCAAACCTAGGAAATTTTGATTTATTATTACAGTCTATGACCAGTATTTTAAGTAAGAAAAGGAAAATAGATTGCTAGAAAGTCCTCTGTCAATAATTTGTCATAAACAACAGAGCAACACAACTAAAACTTATAAAATTATAAAAGAAAAGGTTCTCGACTCATGTTCAGTGCTGTTGGCAGTAGTACAAGAGGTTCACTATTTTCCTCTTCAAGGATTTTTTTTCTGATATCTCAGCCTAGCTTATAACCCTGTGATTTCCTAATGGTTTCTCATCCAAATCTTAAGTAGATCCTACCTTATATAGCTTTCTGATAATAATTTAGACATGTTCAGTTAACTGCTACTGCATGTGCTGTATAATATATATTGTATAAGAATAGATTATATTGTAACATTTCAAACATAGTAATCACTACAAAAAAGAGTACTACTGTAGTAAGGTTTTTTACATATTAAAAAGCACTCTTTCCAAAGATCTTGTAATTTGAAAAATGAGTGAGCAAGGACTACAAGATTTTTTACAGAAATTGGAGAGATTGTACAATTCCCAATGTGGAAATAATTGTATGAAATTATGTGTATGGGTTAGGACGCTGAGCTTGTCGATCAGAAGGTCGGCAGTTTGGCGGGTCGAATCCCGAGTGCCGCGTAACAGAGTGAGCGCCTGTTACTCGTCCCAGCTTCTGCCAACCTAGCAGTTCGAAAGCACATAAAAATGCAAGTAGAAAAATAGGGACCACTACAGTGGGAAGGTAACAGCATTCCGTCTAGTTATGCTGGCCACATGACCACAGAGACGTCCTCGGACAAGCGCTGGCTCTTCGGCTTTGAAACGGAGATGAGCACCGGCCCCTAGAGTCGGAAATGACTAGCACGCATGTGCGGGGGAACCTTTACCTTTACCTTATGTGTGAAAAAGTCTTGTGAATACCAACTTCATAGAAGTATAAAATAGCTAGACATGAGTCTAACTTCCATACAAATAAAATACAGGTAGTCATAATTTAGTCATAATTTAACAATCGGTCACTTAATGGCCATTCGAAATTATGACAGACCACCCATATCTGAAGAAGCTTCTTGGATGAGAAGTGAAATGTCTTCAAAGAAAAACAAAGAAAGTCCTGTTGCCTCTTGAAAAAGCACCTTTAGGACATCTAAAGCTATTTGTGACCTCTTTTCAAAGTTACTGCTGTTGCAGCATCTCACAGTCATTCTCACCCCCACCTCACCTCCCCCATCCCACTCTGTCAGGTCACTGCAGGCCTTGGGCCTGCTACCCACTTCCCCAACATCCATTGCATAGTTATCTTTTGAAGTTCTCTGGACTTTATGTTGGGAAGGAGAGCAGACCACTCATTTCTTGGTTGCATGGATGCCTCCTGGGAATAGCTGTCACTTTCAGTCTACCAACAATTACTTGCAGTTGCTGTGAAATCGTGGCCACTTCCAGAGGCTGTCCCATGTCTACAGATGGGCAGTTTCATTCTGATTCTCTAACACAGTCTGCAGAGCACTGAGGAAAGATCCAGAGATCTTCAAAAAGTATGCACACAATGGATGATGGAGATTGGAAAGAGGGCCTAAGCCCTGTGGGGAGCCAGTGGGAGGAAAAACTTGCCTGGACCCACTGCGGGAGGAAAGCCTGCAGGGATGTGATGGGAAAGAAAGCAGACTCAAGAGCTGTGGGGATTCCAAGGGGCAGGAAGCCAATTAGGAAATGGGAGAAGCCTTGGAAAGCCCAGGGTAGAAGGGACTGGGCTTGTGCTAGGTCTCCCAGGGCCTCCCCCACCCTGGAGACTCTGTGTGTTCTGCTTAACAACTCATGCATTTGTTTAACAACTGCATCAGGGAGAAGAGGAGGTGAGGATTGTTAAACAAGCTTAACAGCCATCACCACTTGCAGCCATAATGGGCAGGCTCCATTATGGTGTTAGGTCAAGGGCTATCTGTAACTGATCATGTTATTCCGATTTAGCACTACATTCTACTGCTCTCTTCCCTCAATTCTTACTAGAGGTTTCAATAAATATTAATTTGCTCTTGCTGTCTTCAACATGTTGTCACTGTTCACAAATGACATAAAAAAGTCAAGATGGCAATCGATTGCATGTTTGAAGCCACATTCCTTTGTTACTTTCTTATTGACATCCTTAGGTGATTGCAACCTCTATCTTGACTTTTTTGTCTCTATCCTCTGAGACACAATTAATTGTTGCTCAGTTGTTCATTCTCTTTCAACTCTGTCATATGATAGAAATAATTTTGCCAGGATTGCGCCTGTGAAAAACAACTTTTTCAAATACTCATAAGCTCTTGCTTGGGTCATTATGACAACAAGGGTCACCATACTATCTTGTTGGCCTCTTTTTTTGATGGCTATCCATTTTTCCAATCTTTTCCAATGTTTCTTAACTTCACAGCATCTGTTCAAAATACAGTATGGTACCTAAATTGTATAACTTACGGTTCAATTCTTCTTTCTTCTGCTTGAGTTTCTGAAGTCAATATTTGAATCTCTATGTTTTCTGAGAGTTCAGTTGCATTTTCTGGAACTCATACCAGAGTTACATGTGTTCTTTTCAGCTGTGTATGTATGAAAAAGTTATTGGATGAATCTAATTATATTTTGGTACAGTATGGAGGCAGCACCTCTATCACAGAATCATAGGACTGGAAGAAATCATTTAGGCCACAAAGTCCAAGTTACTGTTCAATGCAGGAATCCAGATTAAAGGATCAAACCCTGATGGCTGCCCAACCTCTACTTGTACATAGCCAGCAAAAAAACCACCACCAAACCACCTCCTTCCTAGGTTCTGAACACCCAACTGCTTGGAAATTTTCCCCATCATTGTAACCGAATGTGCCTTTCTAATAACCCCAAACTATTATTTAGAATGCTGCTCTTTGATGATATGGAATAAATAGTGTCTGTCTGAAACTCTTTCAGTATCCGAGAAGCAGTGTCACATTCCCCGTTAACTTTCTCTTCTCATGAACAAATGTACTATGCCTAATTTTCAGAAGAGTTCAAGTGCAGATCCCTTGTGAGATTAGATATGCCTAAAATTGTTAGTGTTAATTATCTCGCTTATCGCCAGACTACATTAACTTTACCTATACATTCTTAGGTGAAAATAAGCTGTTCGAATTGATATTGTGCAGGACCAGGTTGCAACTATCCTTTCTGTGTTCAGCTTTTATATTCAGGCTCGGGTTTTTTTTTTCCCTTTAATGTTTATTCCAGCATCACGTGGGATTGTTTTCCCCGCAGTACTAAATACCTTCCCTTATAATCAGCTTTGTGCATCTGGAACCAGCAGCCGTTCCCGTTTCTGGCAGAGCTGAGAAACGGGACTGAGCTAGAATGGCTGACACCTCTGCTCTGGTGTGGGTCAGAAACAAACAGACATTTTCCCCTCAGTAATTCGTAATTCAAGGAATGAGGCAGAAGACGCTTCCAACAGCAATATGGAGCCATTCCCTTTCTGTGAAGTGGCACTTCAGAAATCTGAGACAGCAAAGGGGCTCATTCATTTTTTAATCATACTTTGATTAGAATTTCTGCTGAAATATTTTAGCAGTTGCTCTTTTCCGTCTCCTGCAAACCCGGAATGTCGCAAAAGTAACGACTGTATTCCACGGAGGCTGTATTATTTCCTCTCAGCCTGTCAGAGACCGGTTTTTTTTCCCTCTCTGCTGAGGCAGACATAAACGTGCGCTGCAGAGGCTTCCAAAGCGCCTGCGCTAAAATGCTGCCGAACGCTGGATCAACGACGGAATGAGAAGCTCCGCCCAGGGCGATGTCCTAATATGGAAAGTAACCCCCTCGGGTGACGTCATGGGCTCGCTGGGCTCTAATGTGGAGCAGATTTTCTGCTGAATGATCGGGAAAGACTGTTTCAGGAGCTTTGGAGAGCTTCGCTAAGGAGGTCAACCAAGGGGAGGAAATGAGGGGCTTGCAAATTGAAGAGATGTGGCTGCGGGAATCTCGAATAGAGGCACCCCCGCGAAGGCTGTAAAGAGGGGGGGGGAAATCACATTGCCTGACAATAGGAGGAAGCTGGCAGATTGAGCTGTAGTGGGATGTCTTCCCACATTCTTCTATTTTTAAATCTCACTCCTTACTACGCTTTACTATGAATGCATCAAGCCCTCTAGGAAGCTTTAAGGCTGCAGTTGTCCCACCTAAACAAAGACTCTAAAAGCAAAAGGATATCTAAAGAGACCAGGAGATTAAAGGGCACTGTCTTATAAACTGGATTTCTTCCATCACCATAGAGGAATATTAAATACAAAAGGATCAGGATTTATTCTTTAAAAGACATCCTATGTCTTCATATGTAGAGACTCATTCATAAAGACTCCTATTTTTACAAACATTGGTTTGCATCTACCTCTTTCCCCCCAATAAATACATGTCTGATCAGTTTGTAAAGAAAAAATAGATAGTATATTTGTCAAGAATCCAGAAACAATAAATTTTGGTTTAGTGTTAAGTGCTTTCATAGACCAACATCTACATCAGCTGCAGAAAGTGCAGTCACAACTGTATTGAGTAATAAGTGCCTTTATAACTTACAGGATTTGTTTCCTGGTGTATTTAGGATCACAACCATTTACTTGGGAATAATACTCTGGATTCAAAGAAATTACTTATGAGTAAATTTGTGGAGGATTGTGCTATAAGTCTTTAATGTACCATAAGAGTTTAAGACTCTACAGTATACTGAGCCATAAATTAGCCAAGTACATATTAGCGTGCCTTGTTGTGTGAACCCAGCCTGTGTGCAATTAGTTTATGAGTCAATGTGTTTCAAATCCAGAAAAGTAGATTTATTAAAAACTGAGTAAAGCTGCCTTGCAAACACCATCATATTTTTGTTGCAACAGGATGGTCAAGGTATTATCTTTCTAAATAACTTTTAAAAAAGATATAATATTTTGATTTTAGTGAAGAATACACAGAACATCTCCGAAGCAGGGAGACAGTGGAAGGTGAAAATAAATGTTACTCCCCAGCATTAAAATTTTACCTAAAGGTTAGTGTGCTTGTCCTGTTATTGCCTCCAGCATCTTGAAGCATCTCCAAAACACAACATTGATAAGACCTACTATCCTCCTGAGTTAGGAGGCCAACCATCATCCTGCCATATACTACTTCCAAACGTCAAGCATATTTATTACACGAATGGATGCATTTAATTTAGTTTAGTTTATTAGACTTATATACCGCCCTTCTCCCGTAGGACTCAGGGCGGTTCACAAGGTTTTTTAAAAGAAAACAATACAACAATTACAAAAATTAAAAACAATTAAAATGATTACATTAACCTTGAATATAAAAATGCAGACTGCTTCCCCTCAGATCACTGGGATCTTCCTTCTGTGACCATTTCATCTTCAGCTACAGAAAAGAGCAAACCCTTGGCTTCTGTAAAAGTGCATGTGTAATGTTTGACCAGTGAAATGGAGAGGACCAGTCAGATATTAACATGAATTCATTAGATACATACAGAAAGATACATCTGTTTTTAAATACAAGTTTAGCACATTTTTGAAAGAGTGGTAGATGTGTGTTTAAAAAACAGGGCTGGTGGCATGCTATGATGAAAGCTCTAGTCCTGCCTTTCAGAGAGTCTGGGAAAGATAGTTAGGTTCTGCCAGCTTGCGGGTTTTGTCCCAAATAAATGCATGTTTTATTTGGAGCTCATTCTGAAAAAAAAAGATTTTGTGTAGCCATACCTTTTTCCTGTTTATATTACTTTGTGGGGCTGTATGTGGCAATTTTCCCTAATCCTGGCCCACCTTGCATATGCTTTGGGTTCCTTCTAGGTCATGCTGGTCACAGTCACTCATTGGCAGTACTGAGATATCCTTGCATAACTTCTCAGTCTGGAGTATGTGTGTCATATCAATTTCTGGTTGTCCTCTTGTAATTGAAATCCCTCTGATTAATCGCTTCTGATTAATACAGTAGTCTTCTCATTCTTTGCAGAACCTTGCAACTGTTCAAATGCACAAAAGAGCCCAAGTGAAAAGATCCAAGGCAAAATAGAAAGGACTTCTTTCCTTCAGCCTGAGTGACCAGTTGGAGGCCCAACAGTATTCTGTGACTGGGACATATCAGTTGGGCCTAATTTTGAACACAGGGCTCTTCTGGAAGAGTAGTGGTCCATCCATGTCCAAAAATAGCCTGGCTGACACATCTGTAGTATAGAGAAAGGGCACATAAGATGAGATAAAGGGGAGCATCTTGCTTTTCCAGATTACCAGTTGATCAGCTAGATTATTTTGGGACATGACTTTCCATTGGATAGATTTCAGTTATATTATAAATCCTTTTTCCCCACACAAATTAAGCCATATCTTTGAATCTTTTAAATACTCTATTAATAAATTAACTAAATAAAATAATTTTTTGAATATTTTATAAGATAGTTTTGTAGCACAGGCTTTGTAATGTTCACCTGATTTATCTTTGCAATACTCCCTTAACGGTCGAATGATCATCAGAAAATTTTAATTTTCTCAGGGGTACAATTAGAACGAAGAAATACCTGAAATGTTTTACTCCTTCAAACTATACATCATGTTAGCTACTGTCTTGACATAAAATATTGACATTGCGATAACCGATATATCCACTGTGTATTTGTTCTTCAAAAATCAACTTGTTAGGAGACTGTAGTCCACTGCTTTTTTCCAAGCAACCCCCAAGCTCCCCTGGAAAAAGAAAAAAAGAGAAATAACTGACGACAGAGTACATCTTGAGAATTTTAAAATAGGGTGGCAAGAAACATCTTATGCATGGGACATTTATGTTACTTTTATTTTATTACTGGCATTTCTACACCTGTCTACTTCAAACAATTCTGAGTAGTGTATAGCAAAAATATGGATTGAAACAGAACAAACAGGAAGCAATATAAAGTACAATGGCAATATCAAATGGTCAGATCTCAACAATTCAAATGCTCTATCCTCGAGGGGTGCATTTGACATAGTTAGCTTTCTTGCTATGATGTGAATTTTTGGGTCTGGGTTTTGTAGAGAGTGGTATGGGTGGCCCATGGAAGAAGGGCTTTAAAAGACATTTTGTTTGTGTGTGTATGTGAATTAAATTTGGCTGTTTGAAACTATATTGCTTTAAAATTAGGGGAAGTTTGATTTCATGTCTATATTTATGTATTGTACTGTGCTTTATTTTGTAGACAGGCCCTGCTTCATCTTGTTGCCAAAATGGGAAAACCACATTTTAAGGCAACTTGGTGACATAGGCTGAGCAAGCAAAAAAGAGCAAGAGAAAACAAAATGAAACCAAAGGGGGCTGAGACAAATATTTACAACCGATTGTAGCGTTCAGGAAATGGAAGAACCTTATTCAAATGGAACTGAATAGGCAATCAGAGTTAAACATTTCAAAAAGTTGCAGCCATAATGCTAAGACATGAAAAATAAGGTTCTATGAGGAAGGCATTTCAACTTATAAAAAACTACAAGCTTCAATTGCAAAACTGCCTTTAGATTTACATATTTATTTCGCAACTTAATGGAGCTGGATTTAATTTGTTCTGTTTTCCAACAGAGATTATGGTCTTTTCCCATTTGTACATAAGAATAGTACAATGACAGTGTACGCCCTGGCAACAACTTTTTCTCTTATGTATCATCTCAGCCCCAGTCTATAAAGGCAATGGGCTTTTGCCATTTTTAGCTAAACCAATGCAATAATACAATTTCATCTATAAGCTAATAGTATCCCATGACAGTTACACCATATATAAAATCTTAGCTTCCCATGACTGTTACAGCATATGTAAAACAGTTAGACTTCCCAGCATTACATCAGAGGCAAAATGAGGAGAAAAGTAGTGGATGGTATCAGACAAATATTTCTTGCTCATATCAGGCTGTGCGTGCTCCCTCGACTTTGTCTGTTTTCTTCTCAAAGGGCTGGTTGTAGCAGTACCGTGCCAGTGGTCTAGCAGAACCTCACAATATCAGAGACAGGCTGCTAGTGTACAACCACTTGTTTTCTGATCACATGCCTCATACACAAAATCAGACAGCACCATTTGGCAGGGAGTCAGAATAGATGCAGCAGAGGCAGGATAAGGACTAGCAATAGAAGCTGCAGATTTATCACCAAAATGGGTTCTGCTGACTTCCAGAAGATACATAGCACTTTAACTCAGCAGAGGGAAAAGCCCTAAGATTTATGATGTTTATGATGACATCAAGCAAGGGCCACTTAGAGAATGACACAAGTGCTGCATGAAGAAGTTTGGGAAGTGAAAATAGTAGCGCTGTGGTAGTTCCCTGTGTTCCTGTACTTAGATTATTACAACTGTAGTTTATCTTGTAACAGATAAGTGTAAAGATTAGATTGGAAAATTAATTCTTTTTTTAAAAAAAAATCTATATTGCTTAACCAGCAGTGCCTCATTCAACAGTTTTCTTCTCTGGTGGATAGACTTTTTTATTGCTTTGGATTGCAATAAGAAGAAAGTAAGAAAATCTGGCAAACTCAATATATGCATAGTAAACCTAAAAAGAAAAAAAGAAAGCAATCATCAAATTAGATCTCCATCTCCATCTCCTTTCATTTCTGCAGAGTTCGGTTCTCTGAATGTGATTTTAGATTCAATAGGCTCTGTATGGAATTATTAACTCTCTAAGCAAGGATTGGATTCTAATTCACCTCATTTAGTAACTAAGCATTTGACAACCTTGCCAACATTCTCAGCGCAAAACTGAACATAAAGGCTGCTATATATCTGTAGGGCATTTCTCTTATCTGCCGACCATGTCTCTGAATCTTAAAATGCATAGGAAAAGAAAGGACAAGCATCATATGGCTTTATAAAATGTCTCTGGAAACAAAGTTTGACACCATTTGAAGTTTGCAAAGCAGAATTAATGATGTGGTGAGTGAGATGATCATCTGGAGAGCCTAAAGAAAAACAAAACTAAATAAACAGATGGGTTTCCTTGTTCTGTAAATGTTATGAATGCTGGTTTGTAAACTCCTCCTTTGTAATACAGAAGTTGTAATTTCCAGGTCCTGAAACTCCACCCCCAGTATTGTCTCACCTGGAATATTTGTATACAGAACATGGGCAGTAAGAAATGAGAATGATGTACTGAGACCAAAAACCTGTAAGACTGGAAATGTCCGTCTAGGCTGGCATACTGTATTCTCTATCTATCTGTATCTAGAAGGAAAAATCTTTAAGGACATCAAAAAAAATTAAAAGCAGGTTTTTGGCATATAGCTATTAACTGTTGGATTAGGAATATTGCTTAACTAGGTTCGAAAATTATGTCTTTTAAAAACTTATTATAAGCAAGTTAATTCTTTCTACCTAACATATGTCACAAGATTGTGGCATAGCTAAAATATGATAATTGTAGTGTATGCAAACCTAAGTAGAGCTAGTACAACAGGAAGAATATAAACAAGCCAGCAGATGGAACCATTCTCTGTGGCTCCATATTGTACCATCCAAGGAAATACAGGAAAAGGATGGGACAATAAAACACATCTTTTACACAGCTTTGTTGTTTGTAATTGACTAGCAGGGCAGAGATCAAAATAGTTTCACTAGAAGTCAGAGATAGGAGTGCAGTTCTCAAAGAACTTCTTTATGGCCTACATGGCCTGGGTCCGGGATATTTGAGGGAACACCTGCTGCCGGCATCAAACGCCCTTCGCCCAGTGCGCTCCCACAGGGAGGGTCTGCTCAGGGTGCCGCCGGTGAGAGATTGCCGGCGGGTGACACCCAGGGATAGGGCCTTCTCAGTGGGAGCGCCTGCCCTCTGGAACCAGCTGCCGGTGGAGCTGAGGACTGCCCCCGACCTCCGATCATTCCGCCGGGGCCTGAAGACCTGGCTCTTCGAGCTCTCGGGCCCAGGCTGAGGAGAAAATTTTAACTGGGGTTTTTAAGTGTACAGGGTGAATTTAATATTTTTTAACTGGTTTTAACTTTTGTACGTTTTGATTTTTAATTCCCTGTAAACCGCCCTGAGTCCTCAGGGAAAGGGCGGTATATAAATATAATAAAAATAAAAATAAATAAATAAATAAAATAAATGTGAGATTAAAATGAATATATGGTTTGTACAAGAGTTTAGATGAAGCACATTATGAGACTTGTTACCACTTAAAAAAACTATTTGGGAACATTTGGAGTGTTTACAAAAAATATTGTCATGGCCTAGGAATTGACACAGTGTACTAATAATGTCACTGCTAGGAATGTATTTATTTAAATTATACATAAGTAAAATTTTCACACTTTAACCCCATTAAAATTATAGTCAGGTCGGGCCCTTTCTTTGTTTTTGAGATCAGCCAAGGCTGGCCAAATACTCCTATCTGAATATAACTTATCATTAGATTTTTCTTTCTTTAAGGGTCAGCATTCTGTATACAGATGCCATTAAAATGGTTCTTTTGTCAGCTGAAAAGCAGGAATGAAAATGTTAATGTTGCAGGATTTTCTTTTGAATTTTACTGAATATCTTATTGCTCTATGTATCTTGCAATAATATTATTGATATGTTACCATTATCATGCACTATTAAAGAATTTTGTCTTTATTATAATGTGTTAATAGGTTTTACTATAAATGGTATGCGCATGTAAATTGCAGTTATGAATCCACCGAGAACTAATATGGCTGTATGCTGTTTATTTCCCTTAACTGGTTTTAGCAAATAAGCACCAAAATATAAGATTTCTGCACATAAAGGGTGGCTAATGCTGAACCCCATTACAAAATCTAATCATGTGGGAGGAATGATAGGCAAAAGTAGATTCAATTCTTCTTCCTTTACAAAACTGCTGATTTGTTCAATTCCAAACGAACAGGGTTTCATGAGCATAATTGTTGTTGCTACGCAAAACTGCACAGATGCACAAAACCAAAACCATCACACTATTCCCTTTTGGGTTAAACAAGTAGTGCAGAATAGAGAAAAGAGTTCTGCACCAAAGAAGCTAAAGGCCTGAGAAGGAAAAAGAAAAGGAAACATTATCTAGACATGCCTTTTTACTATAATACCTTGCAAACCTTACAAATTCTCCATTGCTTCTATCACATCTGTGTGCCATTTCATATAGTGCCTCCCAGATGTTTAGTATCATCAGTCACCTCAAATCATCTCGGTTCAGGAGGCCCTGTCTGTCCTACACATTGTTCACATAAGCTACCTTTTAAGAGGGGGCGATGTGAAATTAGAAGATTTTAAATAAGGATATGGGAGTTTTGAGATGGTGGTGGCTATGATGGAGTTGTTCATAAAACAAACAAAAAACCCTATAATGGTATTTTTTTAATCTTTTTTTCAGGATCTCGTCATTACAAGAACTTTTCCTAACTCCCAACCTTCTTTCATGTATTTATAATATTTTACAAATTTATCTTATATGATCAAACTATCACAAAGTACTTCTTTTCAATGGTCACACACTTATTCAATTCACATTCAGTTAGCAACCATTTATTCTGTCCCCCTTCTTTTACTGCATATATTCTGCAAGCGCCCAATTCCCACTACATTTAATTTTTGTTTCTCCTGACACACCCAGGACTCACTTCCATACGATAAACTGCACAAAAACATACTCTTATGCACAGCCACTTTTGCTTGACAAACATTCATTCCTTGCAACAGACGTTTTACTCACTACCTTAAGGTATCTGTGTGCCTTAAAATTTCTCCATCCATTTCCCAGTCCTAATACACTTCCTTTGAAGGTATACAAATTCTTCTGTTTGTTCTGGTTTCTCAGGATTTATAATGTGCAATTACTCATTCCATTTTTCCTTTCAAACAGTAAAACAGTGCTGTTTGACATATTGATTTTCAGATTCACTTTCCTCATCACATCTAATATTTTCTGAAAAAATCATTTGTATTCTCAGCCAACAACATAGCATCTGTATACAAAAGAACACACACATTTCAAGATACCACAAATGTTCCCTATACATTTATCCATAAACAATCAAATGAGAATCACCTAACCTTATCGTATGCATACATCATAAATGGTTCTTATCACGTTTAGCAACCAATCGTCATACATGCATCATTCCACAATACAAGCCAATTCACTTGATACTCTCTCTAAATCAGCAGATAGAATGAACTAACTTTTTACATTGATGTTTCTTAGTGACCTGGTAAAGAGCAACAATCTGGTTGGCACAGCCCCTGCCTGATAGAAGGCCACACTGCAGTTCCAAAATTTTGCTCATTTAGTCAGAATTTTGCCAAATACCTTCCCAGGCATGCTTAATAAACTTGTCCTCCTGAAGATTTTCTCTTTTGTTTGTACTATCTTTCCACTTGTGTAAGGAAACAATAATAGCATTCTTCCCATCGTCAGGCATGGATATGTCTTTGCACATTTATTAAATGAGCTGCACAGTCACTCCATAAACAAGCCACATCCTATTTTAACATTTCTCTAGTTACATCATCTCTCATTAACCTGTAATCTTGCTGGTACAGCATTTATAACTTCCTTTCTACTTTTTTTGGGTGGTGGTGGTGGGGAAGGGCCTTTAACATTTACACCATTCATTTCAGTTCCACTCCAACATATTACTATTATTTCTATATCAATCTCTAAAATTCTCCTCCCATCATTGTCTCCCTTTAGTTTCATCCCATATTATTTCTTCACTTTTATTTTAATGTCGATCACTTTGGAAACACCATCAGAAGACAATAGTTGTAGCTCCGAGTTGAACTGTGAAGGTCTTGGTGCTCTCTGAGCTTGGTTGTTTTCTTGCAAACTGAAGTTCATTACTGAACTAGGTACTGTAACATCATCAGTGCTATATCTGCTTCAAACTTCAGAAGTTTCTTGCTTAGCCATCTTCACCCACTTCCAAAATAATTTTCTATTTCCATCAAAAGTGTTCTGTATTTTCTCTGCCTCATTTTATCAGAACTATTCAACTTTTTTGACATTCTTTGCCACTATCCATTCTTCTCCATACAACTTACACATAGATAATTCTCATCTATGTTTTAACAATATTCTCATGACACTTTTTCTTCTATAGCCTCTGTCATGTCTTCATTCCACATCTTTTTACTTACCTACTTCTCTCATTCTGTTGGTACAGAAGTCTGCTTTCTAATACTTACTTATGCAGGACTTTTAGTTCTCTTCCCCCAGTCACTCTACATTCATTCTTGTTTAATGTATTTTTTCCTCCAGCTTCACTATTGAAACACTGTTTCTCTTCCTTTTTGGATGTCTCTTTCTATATAACTGGGCCAGGTGGTAACCATACTATGCAGTTTTTGAATAATTTTTTTATCCCAGAACTGGTACCCCCAGGCAGTGCCCTTCAGCAGCACGCAGTTTGTACGGTGGCGTGGGCAGCCTTGTAGACACAGCATCGGAAAGGGACAACAGTTTTGCCCTGAATATGCAACATAGTAGATCTTGATTAATCAGCTAGGCAACCCCCTTGTATGTTTGAAGGGAATCTGGCAAATGATTAGCAGAAACCCAAGTCAGCATCCCTCATTCTGTTTGAAACCTTATGATGAAGAAAAGCAGGAGTACTAAATCTGCCCTGACACCATTTCCGACTTGCAAATTAACTTCCTTTTATTCATTCTGACTTGGAATCAAGGCTAACTACTGAGACGAGGTATCAGAAGACTATGCTTTTCCCTTTTAGTTTGTTCATTTGGAAGAAACTAGCCTTACACTTAGAAGCTTGAACCTGTCATTTAGGTGACAATGGGATTTGTTATTAACTAAAAAAAAATGGTAAAAACATGTGTGTGTTTTTTGTTTTTTTCTCTTCTTTGTCCACAAGCAAATAATGAGAATTAGTTCTAAGTGACTATGGGATGAATATCCATTTCAAAACTCTTTCAGATATGATTCTGGGATTGAAATATTCTTGCTTGCTCTGATCACTGAATGAAGCTGAGACCCAGACAGGAAGCATGTCTCTCTTTGGGATCCTATAGTTCCGTGGTGGCGAACTTATGGCACGCGTGCCACAGGTGGCATGCAGAGCCCTCTCTGTGGGCATGCACGCCCTTGCCCCAGTCCTAGACCTTCAGCTGGGTTTTATAAAACTTTTTCGCTTTAAGCCTTCATCACCGTGTGCAAAAAAAAAAAAAAAAGGTTCAATCGATCAATCAATTTCAACTTCTCGCGGGGAAAAAAAGATCACAAAAAGTTGGAATTGATTGATTGAACTCTTTAGTTACCACCGCAGCCACGCCCACCCAATTGGCCACATCCACCCAATGGGCCACACCCACTCGGCACCTGATGATACATAAGTGGGTTTTGGGTTGCAGTTTGGGCACTCGGTCTCTAAAAGGTTCGCCATCACTGCTGTAGTTCCTTAGCACCATTCTGTATCACTGGCCATTTGATTCTTTTCCACTGCTTTGCCAGGTTGGGCTTGGAAGAGTGTTCCTAGATGCTGTTTTTGGTTTATTTTATTATTATTATTATTATTATTCCCTAGGCTAATATACCATTTTGAAAAACAATTGACTTTGAGAGGCTTTCATTTTCACATTAGTAACTGCATTAGCAAGCCAGTTTTGTATAGTACTTGAGGCACTAGGTTAGAAACCAGAAACCATGAGTTCTAGTCCCAGCTTGGACACCAAGCCGGCTAGGTGACTTTGAGCCACTTCCTCCCAGCTCTAGTAAGAAAGCAAAGGCAAGCCATTTCCAAAAATAGTGCCAAGAAAACTACAGGGACTAATCCAGGCAGTTGCCAAAAGTCAAAATTGATTTGAGAAATTTTAAAAAAAATTACATAAAATAAAATACAGTCATTATTTTTAATCTCCAGGCTGAAATGACCGATTAACAATAATTGAGCTTCATTTGGGAAAATCGTGGCAGTCAAGTATAACGGGATAGATGAATTTCTTATGGTGAGCAATCATGTGATTGTTTTGTTTTTGACTTGTGTTGTGTAACCCCAACTTATTGTGGCTTATTAAGCAAATCAGGATTAACTAAATCATATCTTAATACAATGTGTGAACCCAACCAATAGGAATGTAAACTTTAGCAGCAAACAACAATTACTGAAAAGTGTTCTTGTAAATAGTCAGTCATAAATCTTGTTCCATCAGTCCCTGCTCTCCAGTCTCTAAGTACAGCATTTCTTTAAGAATACCAGAGTGCATTTAGGATCCAAGAAAAAGCAGCTATATTTTTTAGAAATTATTCTGTCAATTACGGTACTTGAATTATTTTCCATTCTAAAGATGTGAATGTTGATCAGATGCCAATTCTGATTGTTTCCCCAAATTGTCAGAGGTTAAGAGCCATAGAGTTGTTTAACTTAATTTAAAATTTCAACAATTCCTGCTTTCATTTGTATTATCATGCAACTTTAGAAAACAATGTACAAATGGTAGGCCATTTGTAATCAATCCTCTAGGAGACTTTTTAGCTAGAACCTGGCTGAAGTAGTTGAAGAGCAAAGCTATATATTGTATTATAACATATCTAGGTATTGTTGGAAGTAAAATCTCGTCCAGTTTCAAACTGGGAGAAAGACACAAGAGGCAAGCTGCAGTTGAAAAGGAGGTCTCCATTTATTTAGGAATCAGAAGTGAAGTGACACAGCAATGGGTTTTGGGACAGCTGACAAAATAGTCTGATCAGTGGATGGGTTTTTATGTGGTTCTAGAGCTTTGTGATTTAAATGTCTAAGTTCCTTGTGAAATGTACTTTAATCTGTGCTTGAGTGTGTCCTTTTAGTGTTCTAATTATTGTTGCATGACTCCCATTGTGGCTGGGAGGTCGTGCCCTGTCCTTGGAATTGGGTGGGGAATGTAGATTTTAGGTGTCTTTGTCTCTCTGCTTTTTTAATCTGATCAGTTCCAGCCTTCTGTGGAGGCTGTAGCTGATTATGAATGAAATAGTTTGTGAAACTAAACATCCATTCACAGGGGCCGGCCACTTGAGTGGTTTTACTTCAGGGATGCCTTTTCTCTTCCAGGGGGGGGGCATTTGTTTACTAATATGGGGGCTTTCTTATATTAAAAGTGGGGATTCTCCCTACAGTGTTATATGAAAATGTGTGATTTAGGAGAAAAGGATACAAATCCAGATTGGGACTGTGATTTGTGGGAGATAGTTTAGCTCTTTTTATATAATACAGTCCTAACGAAGCTTACCCCCACCCTCCACCCCCAAAGCTTTTCCTTGTTATGGAAGAGAAGCTGCTATGGCATTAGTCCATCTGCTCAGTTTGCTGAGGAGCTAGGAACAATAAAAGCATGAAATTGTGGCTAAATTGAAAAAAAAATGGAAGATTTGGCTTAAATCCAACCTAATATAGGAGAAAAAAAAGGTAATTTTCAAAGAACCTGCCCCATATGTCACTTCCAAGGTAATCTAAGTAATGGGGGGGGGATTAATTTACAAAGTGCCACTCCATGTTTATTTACATAGGCAATGACTAAAGATGGAACCTTCTTTGAAGTAGCATCACCTTTGGAATTCTCTCTTCAGAAAAGCTACATTTTATTCTTGCAATACCTGGAAGAGATATAGTTTATTTTTTCAGGCAATTAACATTTGCGTGCTGTTTGAACTTGTTTCTTTTAAATTCCTTCTGTTGCTTTACAGTATTTTATTTTTATTACTTTTATTTTATTTATTTATTTTTATTTTATTACATTTATATACCGCCCTTTCCCGAAGGACTCAGGGCGGTTTACAAGGTGATTAAAAAACAGAGATACAAAAGTTAAAAACAGATTAAAAAAATTATATTCATCCCTGCATAAGTAAAACCCCAGTTAAAATTAAGATTAAAACTAAAATTAAAATTCTCAGCCTGGGCCAGAGAGCTCGAAGAGCCAGGTCTTCAGGTCCCGGCGGAATGAACGGAGGTCGGGGGCAGTCCTCAGCTCCACTGGCAGCTGGTTCCAAAGGGCAGGCGCACCCACTGAGAAGGCCCTATCCCTGGGTGTCGTCCGCCGGCAATCTCTTACCGGTGGTACCCTGAGAAGACCCTCCCTGTGGGAGCGCACTGGACGAAGGGAGCTTGATGCCGGCAGCAGGTGTTCCCTCAGATATCCCGGACCCAAGCCATTTAGGGCTTTATAGGTCATCACCAGCACCTTGAATCTCACCCGGAGGGCAACCGGGAGCCAATGCAGCTCGCGGAGTAGAGGTGTTACATGGGAGTATCGGGAAACCCCCATCACAACTCGTGCGGCCGCATTCTGCACCAGCTGAAGCCTCCGAGTGGTCCTCAAGGGCAGCCCCATGTAGAGAGCGTTGCAGTAGTCTAAACGGGAGGTCACGAGCGCATGAGTGACTGTGCGTAGGGCATCTCGGTCCAGATAGGGTCGCAACTGGTGCACCAGGCGAACCTGGGCAAAAGCCCCCCTGGTCACGGCTCCTATATGGTCTTCAAAATTGAGTTGTGAATCCAGGAGGACGCCCAAGTTGCAAGCCCTATCAACGGGGGGTAACACCTCACCCCCCCATCGTTAGAGATGGAATAGTCTGGTTGACCCGAGATGCCGATATGCACAGCCACTCAGTCTTGGCGGGATTGAGACGAAGCCTGTTTCTCCCCATCCAGCCCTGGACCGCCTCCAGGCAACGGAACATCACGGCGAGGGCATCTACTGTACATCATGGGACTGAAAATGTGGTGTATAAATTCTTTCAGGAGGAAGGAGAAAAAACATTATTACTAATGGTGACAATAGGGAAGGAAATGTATTTTTTTCTTTGCCACTATGTTTAATTCAGTGTCATCTAGCAAATCTTTTTTTCACGTACACAGAGGTTTATTTCAATCTGGCCAGGAGAATGACATAAGTCCTTTGGAGACCTCCTAATATTGATTTTCGGCTATTTTACAGATAAAATTACTTGTGGAGATGTTTCACCAGAATTCAGGTCAGAATCAGTACCAGTTTGTTACTTGGCTTCCATCTTGTCAAGTTGTGTTAGATGTTTTGGAGTTAGTGCAAGATGCAGATATGTACAGGGTACTTCGAGAGGCAATTTGTTGCATATACCTTCTTGCTAAACTGGTTACGTTAGATGGAAAATCTGGACTGTAAAGATGATAAATTATTGATAGTAAGAAAATTTTTAAGTGTCTCACGACACAGTTTAATAACTTGCTTTTTTCAGATCTAATTTTCTTGACTAAGTTATTTAAGTTGAAGACGAAAAAATCAGTTGCATGTTTTCTTGGATAAAATTCTGCTTTTTAAAACCTTTTTCAATATAGCTTTTAGCCCATCTCCAGCAATAGAAACTGCCCTGTTATTTAGTCATAATGATCTGAGCTGTAGAAGAAATGGGAGTGTGATAATTTTATGAATATTCTGAAGCTCTACCAGATGAGAATATTAAAAGATAGTCATTTTAATATTTTCACCTGTTCTTTCATTTTGGACAAGTCCAAGTTGTTCAATTTTAAACCATGAATTTTATTATAGATCTATAACTTATTAATATGTGTTATTTCATGTATTTGGAAGCTTTATTATTCATTCTGCTGTTTGGAGCCTTGGACATCTGCCCCAGTAGCAGTTTCGATCCTTTTCTAAGTGTGACTCCTAAAATTTAAATGACCTGAATATTTTTTATTTGAACTTATTTGAAAGTTTGAATTTGCTCCCAATAAGCATGCATACAATAAAGGGTGCATCATGCTGTATAGTCAACATTGTTTTACGCAAGCAGAACCATATAATACATATTAACTCATTTGTGGAGTTGCAAGAAGGGTTACTTTTATTCAGTTTAGTTTCAAACTGAGATGTAATAACTTGTAACTTATAAAAATTATGATACTGTAATCTTAAGTCAATGTTTATATTTTTTAAAATGACACATTAATTTGTTATCCCAAAGTCAGGATTATTTTTATTATCAGGTTTGTTCAATCTGTATGAAGTAATGCATATAGTCCATATTTCTCAGTTGATAATAACTCCCTATTAGTAGAATATGGAACTTTGCTATTGGACAAATACATATAAACAAGGATGAATGCAAGATTCAGGAGCACATTTTATTCTACACAATCTTATTCATAAAGGTGCTACAAGTCAATATCCATTACTAGGAATCTGACGTAGTACAACAGACTTTAAAGACTGTGCTGCATTTATCCCAATAGTTTTCTGACAATTTCTTTGAGCATGTTTTTTATGACAAAAAACGTCCAGGGTCAGTATGAGTTGGACAACATAGAAATTTAACAAACAAATCAATAAACAAAAACATTCTGAAATCCCTCTTCTCTCAGTACCATTTTTGCCGTAGACACAACCAACATTTTATGATCATGCCAAGGATGGTGGGATCTGCCACCAACCATTAGCCATTTAAGACTATGGTGGGCAGACTGCTTCCCCTCAGATCACTGGGATCTTCCTTCTGTGACCATTTCATCTTCAGCTACAGAAAAGAGCAAACCCTTGGCTTCTGTAAAAGTGCATGAGTAATGTTTGACCAGTGAAATGGAGAGGACCAGTCAGATATTAACATGAATTCATTAGATACATACAGAAAGATACATCTGTTTTTAAATACAAGTTTAGCACATTTTTGAAAGAGTGGTAGATGTGTGTTTAAAAAACAGGGCTGGTGGCATGCTATGATGAAAGCTCTAGTCCTGCCTTTCAGAGAGTCTGGGAAAGATAGTTAGGTTCTGCCAGCTTGCGGGTTTTGTCCCAAATAAATGCATGTTTTATTTGGAGCTCATTCTGAAAAAAAAGATTTTGTGTAGCCATACCTTTTTCCTGTTTATATTACTTTGTGGGGCTGTATGTGGCAATTTTCCCTAATCCTGGCCCACCTTGCATATGCTTTGGGTTCCTTCTAGGTCATGCTGGTCACAGTCACTCATTGGCAGTACTGAGATATCCTTGCATAACTTCTCAGTCTGGAGTATGTGTGTCATATCAATTTCTGGTTGTCCTCTTGTAATTGAAATCCCTCTGATTAATCGCTTCTGATTAATACAGTAGTCTTCTCATTCTTTGCAGAACCTTGCAACTGTTCAAATGCACAAAAGAGCCCAAGTGAAAAGATCCGAGGCAAAATAGAAAGGACTTCTTTCCTTCAGCCTGAGTGACCAGTTGGAGGCCCAACAGTATTCTGTGACTGGGACATATCAGTTGGGCCTAATTTTGAACACAGGGCTCTTCTGGAAGAGTAGTGGTACATCCATGTCCAAAAATAGCCTGGCTGACACATCTGTAGTATAGAGAAAGGGCACATAAGATGAGATAAAGGGGAGCATCTTGCTTTTCCAGATTACCAGTTGATCAGCTAGATTATTTTGGGACATGACTTTCCAATGGATAGATTTCAATTATATTATTGGTCAGAAACACTTCACTAATTCCACTTCTTGCAGCGGATGATAAATTGTGGCCAAATAGCAGAGATTGTTTTAGGATTCAGTGACATAAGAGGCTACTGTACCACATCTGAAACACATGAACTTTCACAAATGTCATCTCATGGAATATACATGCCATTATGGAGGTCAGAAAATGAAACTCTTAGGCCTAAACCAAGGAATGGAATTAGTGAAGTGTTTCAAACTGTTAATACAGGAATTTATCTTTTTGTAACTGTTTCTTCACAAAATTTTATCCTTTAAGTACTATTTCCCAGCTGCCAAATGGCAATATGTGCAAGAGTAATAAAGAGACACACACACACACACCACCAGAACCTGGAGCTGGGCTTGATTCAGATTTCACAAATCTCAACACAGCTGCCTTTACAAAACAGGCAGAGCAATTGCCTTGCCTTTCTCATTTGTTACTGAACTGAGCCCAACTATCAATGTGGCCATCGTAGTTTAGGAAAGTCAAGCATATGTGATGTATGCAACACACACAGATGTATGCAACTGAGCATACAGAGAATAAGCTATCAAGCTTCGTACTCACCATTACTGAATATATCTGAATAGCAAAAACAAATGGAATGCAAGTGGATTCCTAAAATTAAAGATTAGAGAAACAAAGAATTTAGTCAACAGACTGCATACAAAATATGTCGTGACTGTGATGCGCTAAAATGTTCGTTTAATGCTATTCTATATTTCAAAGTTTTCAAAAACAAAAATAGCCCGACACATTTATCAAACACGTCTATCACAATCATTTTATTACACCCCCCCTCCACTGATGAACGATCGTGATGATGAGTCTTTGATCTATAACGGCTCATTCACTTGGGTTTATATTCGTGACCACCCCCTCACAAACTTGTACTGGGATACGAGGGGCCTCTTAAAGTGGGACCACACGAAGAGTGCTGAAAGGGATTCAGCAACGGGAAACATGGGAGGATGATGTCGGAGCGGACTCCTCCCCGGTCAGATACTAACGGTAGTAATAAGTGACCGTTGGCCTGACAGTTGGGGCTGCTCGCGGCTGGCTGTTGGCCATCGAATGGAGCCGCGTGATTTCCCGACATCTGTACCGGCTCTCGCTAGGCGGAGGGAGGACGGTCAGGGGAATCCCTCTCTTCCTCTCTCACTTACTCACTCCGAGCCTGGGGCGCGCGCAGCGTGTCTTTTGTGTTTGTACACACGGAGGCGGCCGCGGGAAACCGAGAGTGGGTGGGGAGGAGAGCGGGTGGGCGTGGCCTCTCCTTCCCTCCATTGTGCGCCATTGGCGGCCTCTGGGGGAGGAGGCGTTGCCTGGGCGGTCGAGGGGCGTAGCTAAGCAGCGGAGTCGGCCTTCGCGAGTCAGCCATCTTTCAATTGTGCTCTCATCCGCCGTCGCCCGCAGCAGCTTCAGCGCCTCCTCCTCCTCCTCCTCCCTTCCCTGCTCGGCAGCCGCGCTCGGCGTAAGCGGACGGGGGTAAGTCTTCAGCCTCTTTTCCAGGACCCCCCCCAGATCCCGGCTCGGCCGAGGACCCCTCCGAGCTGGCCCCTGGCTTCCCTGGCAAACTTCTGGGAGCGGGAACCGCTGTTGGGGGACAGGAGAGTCCCTTTATCGCCTTCCCGAGTACGGCAGAGAAGCTCGGGCTGCTCCTTTCCCTTAGCCCCCCCCAGGCCCACTTTGCTTGGTCGTTGCCCCCTTCTTTTGCCCTCGCCCTCCCCCAAACCTTCACTATCCTTCTCCTCATTCCCTCGCCTACTACCTCGCCCCCTCGCCGCCCTAGATGGGAGCCGGGAAACGGCTGCAAACGGAAGCCCGTTGCCAGCCCCGGGAAACTCTCCTTGCCTCTTCCCCGCAGTTGTTGCTCAGCTTCACCATCTTGTCTCTTTTCTCTGGTCACCGACCATATTTTTTTTCCTCCCCTATTGCCTAAAGAGGGGAGAAATGTGCCTAGGAAATCCTTCGCACCCGAGGAGATTTGTTTTGGGGGGGGGGCGGTTTGTCCAAACTTTTCCTCCCACCCTTAGCTTGCCGGATCCCCACCTAGTTTGAAGCGTTTGCGGGCTTTTGAAGAAGGTATTGTGATGCTGCTGTTTTATTTTATTTCCTCCCCCTCCCTCCCGTCTCTTTCTCTTCCTGCAAAGGGAGTAGGGCTGCCTTTGGCGATTGTTTCCATTTTGTTGGGGCTGAGTTTGCCAGCGAGAGGCGCTTGGGAGCCAGGCAGCGGTAGGACTGGCGCTTACACAGGCAGAAGGCAGCACCGAAGAGGCAGCCCCCCCAAAAAGTTCGCTCGATGCTTTCTGGCTCCTAACCTCTTGACTTGGCTTTTTCCTTTTGTGGCAGAGCTCTGGCTTGCGGGCGCCTTCCATTTGATTCCCTTTGCCCGACCGAGGCGAGCTATGGCTCCTTTGCAAGCAGAAGCCTTGCGAGGTGTCAGCCCGGGCTTTCCCCGCTCTTGTCGCCCCTGGTTTAATGCGGACGTTTGCCCTTCTTTTACTCCCTTCAACCTATCGGTTGCATGCCCCCCCCCCGATATCTTCTGCAATCGGGGACACTTTTTCGTCCCCGCGAAGGGGACGGGGGGGGGGAAATCGAGGTGTTGCTTTAGGTTGGAGGCACCTTCGGCTGCATCGCTCTCTAATTTGGAGCGCTGGGCAAGAGCTGTTTTTCATAATCTGCCGAAATCTAAGGCCGGATATATTTGCTGCTTAAATGCAATTTAGAGCGCGAACTCCCACCGACATTTTAATCATCCAATTTAGGACTTGTAGGGAAGGCTTTTTTTTTTCTTCTTTTTTGAACATGCAAAGCTGATAGCCGGAGTGTCAGGCTGCAGAGAAGTCTGCTGTTTGGATTGTGGAAGGTGTGGATCTGCAGGGTTTTAATTGTTTGAAGGTTTCTGGGGATTCTTTTTTACATCCGAGGCGTGTTATTTTTTGTGCGTGGAAAAACGCAAATAAATTGCCTTTTCGGCGGATGTTTTTCGAGCGGCTGCCTTGTTAATAATGTGCTGATCGCGTGGGTGACTTCTTGCCGATAGGTATAAGGAAGAGAAGTTCGCGGGAACATGGCTCGTACCAAGCAAACTGCCCGCAAATCCACTGGGGGGAAGGCGCCCAGGAAGCAACTCGCGACAAAAGCCGCTCGCAAGAGTGCGCCCTCTACCGGCGGGGTCAAAAAACCTCATCGCTACAGGTATAGAAATGACCGGAAGAAAGTATTACGATGTGATCGCCCCGGCGCGGAAATATTTATCGGAACGCAGTTTTTTTGCCTGAGGAAAAAAAAAAATAACTGTTTCCTGGATCGAATCGAGATTATTTTCAGGAAAGTCGTTGTTGCTATTTCTTTAATGCAAAAAAAAATATTATACCCGACTCATAAAATATTTTGAACGAAATATGTCTGTAAACCGGTGGAATGACCAGTAATAATAATGAGCCCATTTTATCAGTGAAATCAAATTTAAAATAGAATCGGGAAAATGCAGTTTTAATATTAACCTAAATGTTCGTTGATTTGAGGGATGCCCTAAAACTTGATATAGTGATTAACTAATATTTGGTTTATTTGTTTCAAATATATTGGACATTTTTCATTTAAAGTATTAACATTACAGTAGTTTAATTCTTCAACCCTAATTGTACAAATAGTAGAATTTGTACAGTGTACCACTAGAGGGCAGTTATCTGATCCAGAATAAGAAGTAAATACTGTAGGTTTTATATTTAAAGATTTTTTAAAACAAAATAAATACAACTGACATAACTTGTTGGTACCTTAGAAGTCACTCATTTTATCAGCAACCTCCGTGGTAAAAAGTTATTTAATTTCTTACCAATTGTCATAGGAGTTTGAGAAAATAGAGTACACATGATATTATTGCAATTGGATTCTTTCACAATGTTCTGTTTTTAATTTTAAGTCTACTTAAGTTTTTCTTGCGAGCTTATTTCATTCATGTAAAATAAGTTTTGTACAGCATGTGTTTGTGAATATACATTGGATTTTATATATTTTTAAGATTGGAAAGGAAATGCTTAATTATTTTTGTTTTGTTTTTATTCAAAGGCCAGGTACTGTAGCTCTTCGTGAAATCAGACGTTATCAGAAATCAACTGAACTTCTGATTCGCAAACTTCCATTTCAGCGCCTGGTGCGTGAAATTGCCCAGGACTTCAAAACAGATCTGCGTTTCCAGAGCGCAGCTATTGGTGCTTTGCAGGTAAAAAATTGTTATTTTAAGTTGTCCTTCCAAAACACAACTATTCTTTGGTTGAATTGATGAGATGTGTTTTAATTTACACTAAGAAATAAGTTATTGTGTTTTTGTTAGTAAATATTACAATTTCCTCTATTAATCTATTCTATATTAAAGAAAATAGCTTTTCTACTGAGTCTTTTACCTCGCTTTCAGAAATCACAGCATTGTATCTGGCTCTAAAACGATCCAACATATTTAGTTGTATTATATAGGTGGATGTAGATTTGCCAACAGAAATTATACCCAGGATCTTTTCTGTAGTGCAGCCATTGATAATACTGTGCTTTTGGTATGTGAGAATGCATGTGATTGGTTGCTTCCATACAGTCACCTTATTGGTTGAGCTGTTTCTATGGTCAGTCAAAATTTCATATGATTGGTGGGTTTCAGAAGTAAGGATCTATGTAGTTGTAGGTGAACTGATAACTGCCTTTTTTATTAAAAAAAAGTAATCTAATCAGCAGAATCTCATAAGCTAAAACATATTGTTGGAGTTTGAAATACATTCTAAAGAAATGTGATGATACCAGTAATTTTAATTAAAGTAGCAAATGTTTGTGGAATATGCACCACATAATACTACATGAGAAAGGGACTGTTCTTTTTTTAAATGTAAGTATTAATGGAGAGAAAATACCGATGTCTTTTAAGCTGCAAAAGAGTGGAAAGTGCACTCTTGTTGTATGTTATGTGATTGTTTTAACTTTCTACTATTATAAGCGATTGAGAGAAATTCTAATATAGGTCAAATCTTAGCTAGATAATTTGTACTTTACAGGTGAAATGTGAGGTTTTGTCTTGTAATTGTGAATAAGTTATGTCTTAAAAATATAAAGTTAAAAGTGCTGTTTTCAGATCCTGATTATTCCCGCAGTTTATATTATGTATGTGTTTTATGTGGATGTTTGCTGCACAGTACTGCCAAAGCTAAGGAAATCTACTACACTTTTCCAAAAATAATAACTTTTATTTTTATATTACTTCTCTGGATAAGATTGACATGTGGGCATTAGTCTAAGATTGCAATATTTCATTTTTTATGGCTGTACTTGATAAGTGTTCTTACACTGGATGACCTACACAGCAGTTTTCAAGCCCCTCTATTCAGCAGCATATACCATTTGATCTGCATGATAAAGTGGCATCTCTTCTTTTCTCAGGCCTGAGGGAACAAATAAACAAATATTTACTCCACCAAAATCAAAATAGATATAAGCCAAAGTTTATTTTTGAGAAATACCATGAGGCAACTTGCAGAATTCCAACTAAAACTGATTAAAACATTCAATGCCATATAAGATAGGAACCTGGAAGTTGTGATCCATCAGAGTTAACATAGCCGATTGGTTATGTATTGCAGGGCATCTGGCACCTCTGTTTAAAATCCAGTATAGACTAGATGAACATAAAACAGGAATCCACTTGAACCTATGGTAGGCTGTCATGTGTGGCCAATTGATTCCATTTGTCACAACAGGTCAGTTGTTTAGACCTGCTTTGAAAATGAGATTTCTGGTTATCTGCTTGTCATTGCATGAGTCTCTAAATAAGACAGAATTGTCATGAGATCAACATTATGACTATATGTCAAGTATTCCATGGTTTAATACTAGATAGTACAACAGTTTAATTGAACTCTAAACTGGATTTACCTTAACAAATATTACTATTTCTGCTTTATGCATTTTACATATGCTCATATAGGCTTCATTGATGAATTGTGAAAACTCTTGGGACATTTGGAATATGCCCAAATCCAGTCTACTCCTATTGAAGGTTCCTCCTTAGTTCCTCCATACTTAGCATACAACATTGCTGTGCAAAATAGCAAATCAATATTGTACAGGTGCGAGTAGTTCTCATAGCAGTTCACTTAGGGACCGTTTGAAGTTACAACTGAAAAAAAGTGACCTGTGACCATTTTTCACATTTATGACCATTGCAGCATCCCCAGGGTCATGTGATTTACATTTGGATGCTTGACAACTGACTCACATTTATGATGGTTGCCATGTTCCAGAGTCATATGGTCCCCTTTTGCAACCTTCTGACAAGCAAAATCAATGATGAAGCCAGATTCACTTAACTGTGTTACTAATTTAATAACTGCAGTGATTCACTTAATAAATGTGACAAGAAAAATTGTAAAATGGGACAAAACTCACTTAACAAATTTCTCACTTAGCAACATAAATTTTGGGCTGAATTGTGATTGTAAGTTGAGAACTACCTGTAGTCCTCGACTTACAGCCATTCGTTTAGCAATTGTTTGATGATAGAAAATACTTGTAGCTCAGGTTTTAGATTTTGGCTGTGGTTTGTTCTCCAAGCTTGTTTCAATATAATTTCTGAACATTTCGTTACCAAACTAGGTAACATCATCAGCATGATTTTCTTGTCCTATTCTCTTAAAGTTATAAATGTCTTGTGTGTCAGTGTGTGGTCAGTTGGTCATGCGATTGGTTGTTTGTTTGGAGCTATATTTGAATTCTGAGCAGCTGATTGGTTCTCTTGTTAATTGGCAGTTCGAATGGTCTGGTTTCTTACATATTCATATGCTGGATCTAGATCAATATGGATCCAACATATGAATATGTAAGAAACCAGGCCATTTGGACTGCCAATCAACAAGAGAACCAATCAGCTGTTCAGAATTCAAATATAGCTCCAAACAAAACAACCAGTTGCATGATCAACTGCCACACAAGGCATTTATAAGCTAAGGAGAAAAGGCAAGAAAATCATGCTGGTGATGTTTCCTACCTTGGTAACAAAACGTTCAGAAATTAAATTGAAACAAGCTTGGAGAACAAACCACATCCAAAATTGTTTGATGATACTGTGGTATTGAAAAAAAAATAGATTTACGAGCAGCCCTCAAATTTAATGACCATCATAGCATCCCCATGGTCACATGATCAATAAGAGAGTTAGATACAAGATTAAAATTAAGATACATAAAGTTAAGATACATAAAAGCGTTTTTCCATTTTCTTTTGCTTAGCTTGAAAATACACTTGGTTGTGTATTTTGTGAGGATTTGTATGCTTTTATTTTAAATATTTAAACCATTTTCTTTTCTCAATAGGAGGCAAGTGAGGCCTACCTGGTTGGCCTTTTTGAAGACACCAACCTTTGTGCTATCCACGCCAAACGTGTCACAATCATGCCAAAAGATATCCAGCTAGCACGTCGCATACGTGGAGAGCGTGCTTAAATTCTACAAAGATGGATTTGTCATTTTCAAAACAAATAAAATCTCTTCTTCCTGTTATTGGTAGTAATGAACGTTAGATTTTTTTTTCCCATGGGGTTAAAAGGTACCTAAGTCTATGGTTGCAGATGGAAAAATAGAGGACAGAATCGGGTATTGGCAAGTTATTTTTCATTTTCATTTGTGTGTGGATTTTTAATATAAACGTGGGGACATATAAAGCATTATTGCTGTAAAAAACCCCATTTCATTGAACAAATTTCAGCAGTTCAACTTTATAACAATTATAAATATGTCAGTCAGACTTTTCTGGACAATGCCAGCATTTGGTTTTTGTTTTTTTTTAAAAGGTAAATTTCTTATTGATGGCAACTATATGAAGTCTGTATCATACAGTAGATTCCATCCACTCATTATACTTTTCTAAGTTGTCCTACATGCAAGTATATGTTTTTAATGTTGTCTGTCTTCTGTGCTGTACCTGTAAGTTTGCTATTAAAATACACGAAATAATATTTGTTTTTTGTCTTAATTTTTAAGTATTTATTACCTATAATTCAGCAGCAATAGATACCTGTTTAAAATGTACTTAATATGCTGCATTTATATGAAAATTTATAAAATGTATATTGTAGCTCAAATATAGAATTATGAACCCATTAAAATATTTGAGGATATCTTGTGTTACTTAGATTGACATCAACACACATATTCATAGAGATTCAGTTTTATTGAGCTGAAGCCCAGCTGTATCTAAAACATGATTAGATGAATTCCACAGATTTGCTGTGCTTTCAGTTTTTTATTTCTAAAATAGGTTTGCACAAGTTTTGCATCAAAAGCAATATATAAATGTTGTACCCTTAAGGTTCAGATGCTGGTTGAAAATTTCATGTGCAGCAATTATGACAGGCGCCTCAATATTTTTCCCAGAACAAGACATACTCTGATGTTTCTGTCTGGAATTGCTCCCATTAAATTTTTCAGTATATAAATGGGAATACTTTATAAAGAAAATACATAGTTACCAAGGTGGCTATCAAGACATCAACAACTGGAATTTATAGAAATGCACGTTTGAAGGAGTCGTTATGTCCCATTGAGGTTTTTAAGGGTTTTTTTCCTGATTCTGTTCCTGAATTGACTCTTATCCTTGCAACTTTATTAAAAGCCAATATGACTGAATTGCCTTAGTAAAGTTTGTTTAAATGTTTGTTTATTCCCTGTGCATGTTCAGTACTGCTAATGGCATCAGAGAGTAAGTTCAAAATGGGCCATATTATTTTGAGACAGAAAATTTCTATTATTGCTAACCTGGCCAGTACAAATAAGGAACTTGCATTGTCCTGCATTTGATAGAGGACTTGGTTTACAAGGAAAAGCTATAACTAGGTAGAAAAATAAAGTTTTAAGTATTCACTCTATTGATTTTGTGACCAGGCTTAGGTTGGCAAAATTATGCGTATAGGAAAAACTACATTTCTGATTTGAAGACTGGTCAGATATATATTTTTTTGTTCTAATAAAATATAATTGCATTAATTTTAATGAGGTGACAGAAGCAACGTGTATTTTCTTATTGCCATGTCTGGCACTGTAGAATAATACTTCTCTTAATCTGGAAACAATAATGCCACAATGCACAAAGTGAGCGATCTAGCCAGGGCTGCGTGGATGTTTTTTCAGTGTGATAATACTGTGAAGATGTAAAACTTTGAGTAGTTGGGGATGTACTACTATTTCTTTGATTTATATCCCACCTTTCTATTCAGGGGCATTCGAGGAGGCAGATTAGCTGTACTGTACCTTGACACATGAGGGAGCAGTGAGGCATGCAGTGAAAGAGACAGGTACATGCCATGCTTGTCAAAATCAAAACAAGGGGAACTCTTCTTGCTGCGGAGAGATCGAGATATGAGGCTGAGTTGAAAGTAATGGAATGGGGAGTAGGAAAAAAATATATATTCTGTAGGCGGTCGTGATTTAGTGGTCTGATATTTCACCAAATAACAGTTGCCTGCTCAGGTAAGCACTAAGTGCTAAAATGAAAAGCAAACTATCCTTATGGGTTAAGATTCCATTTGCAATCCCTCCTGCCAGAAAACCAAACCCCTCCATTAACATTCATCTGTTAGATGGATGGTATCTGAATATGGGGGGGGGGGCGCAGTGGTTTTTAATGACTACATAGCACATGGAAAAAGCAAATCTGAAAAGAGAAAAAATTCTGGAGGCTTCTAACATCTAAACCCACCCGGGCTACTGGCCCCATTTGCGCCCTCACACATGCGCAAACGGGGCTGTGGGTGCTAGCGCGAGTGGGGGGATGCGCACCGATGCGTGCAAGCACGGGCCAGCCATTTCCACAGCCCAAGGGCCAAGAGCCCACATCCCAGTCCCGGGCCACAGCCCATAGGTTGGGGACCCCTGCACTAAGGCACACGAGCAATACCACCTATCCACTTCAAAGTTCTAATTTTAAGAGATTTTCCTTGGGGAAGGAACTGGTCCATATTGGATAATGGAGTGAGCAGAGACAGAGTAAGCAGAACCAAAAAGGGACTGTAGGTTAGGATGCACCATTGTTTTTAAGCTGAGGGCTACATCCAAATTTTGAGTTGTATGCTTTTAAGAATGGGAAAGGAACTAGAACAAATTAAATTGGATGTGATATCATAAACTTCTAAGTCACATATCCTGCCCTATCCTCGTTACCTATTTCATAATTTTTCCTCCTTTCCCATTTAAAAATGGCAATTTTGTAATAACTCAGCAATTTCTGAGGACTGCCCTCAAGATTTGAGGGAATGCATCTCACCTTTCCCTTTCCTTTGGTGTAAATTTTTGCACTTCTGCTATAGGCAGAGTCAATTAAATTTAATTTGCTAGCCACCAAATTCATCTTCTTCCTGCCACATCAAATAGTGCGGCATGGTGGAGGACAAAGATGTAGCCCTTAAGCTTTATTTTGCAAGCCAATAATTTGTTAGCACAATTGGAAAAATGCAGACTGGAGAGTATGTGTATCAAGTGATGGCAATGGGATTATTCCAAACCAAATTTTGTTAGGCAAGGAAAAAACTTACAAAAATTAAAGGAAAATGGTTCTTGACTGACATTGTATTACTTCTAATGGAGCCATTGTCTTTAGAAAGCACAGAAGCATAAATGAAAATGCAGACCTCTTAAGGACACTTTACTTGCATAGTATCATTTATACATTTACCTAAAACATAATCTGATTTAGGTTTAACAATTTGAGTGAATGAAACCATAATGGCTTGTTTAACCAATTCAGTAAGTCCCAAAGGTGCTTTTTTCATAAGGCAACTGGACTTCCTTGTTTTTCTTTGAAGATGCTTTGCTTCTCATCCAAGGAGCTTCTTCAGCTCTGACTGTATGGTGGGGAATGGCAGGATTTATACTCCGTGAAGCTCCTAGAGCAGACATGTCAAACGTGCGATGTCATGTGACATTGTGCAATGTATCGGAGCTTTTTCCCCATTGCCAGCAATGGGGTGGGTGCGGTTTCCTCGTGACACGTCCGGCCTGTGGGCCAGCAATTTGACACCCCTGCCCTAGAGGTTTATCCGTGTTGTCACGGTCACCTGAGTAATGCAAATAGGAAGCAGTTCCAACCTTCTTGGAACTGTTGAACGGACTGTGTTGTAGGCTGGAGACAGATGATGTAGTATCCCTCCCCCTCTGTTGAGAGAGGGCTGTTCAATTTCGACATAGATGGCCTCTTTTAGCACTGGTTTGAAAGAGGGGTCAAAGAGGTCATCTATGGTGTTAGGTATGTTCACTGCTTTGAGTTATTTATAAAAATTATAAAACTGGGATAAAAAAGTATTAACAATAAAAAAATAAAAATTGTAATTCAACGAACACTTTATTATTATGTTGTTCTTCCATCATGGGGTTCCTTGGATACATGCATAAAATTCCCAGTGGTCTCCTATCCTCTCAATAACAAACAGCTTCCAACAACTGCTGCCTTTTAAATATAGTTTGACTGCAACTGCATGGCTTCCAACAACTGGTTCCTTTTAAATATAGTTTGACTACAACTGCATGGCGTTATGGGAATGTTAGAGACACCATTATTGAAAAATGTCACATTAGGAGAAGTTGGACTATATTTAGACTTGCTTAGCTTCACTAAATTAGCTAGATCATGTCAAAGTTGGGGATTTATTTGGGAAAACATTTTATGGAACTTCTCAATAAATCTTTGAATAACATATACTTGCAATTGAGCAAATTTTAGCAGACTTTTTTTCTGTTGTACCTAACAATTGACTTGATACCCTCACAAAGAATGAATTTGTACAAAAAGGCAGCATTCATAAAATTCCAGGGGGGAAGAACATCCAAAAGAAAAGGTATTTTAATCTCATTTATAAAGAGAAGCTGTAACCCCCTGGTGATTTTTGAACAAGAATTGAGAAGAAAATCAGTGACAAGAGTTAAAAATCTATCCTTGGATCTCCAGCGTTTCAGCCAAGTGCTATTTAGCCAGTGCGATTTTGCTTAATTTGAATTATTTCAGGCTGTTAAAAGAAAGCTGATTTTGAAATGGGATAGAAAACATAACTTTCTTAAAATGCTTTAAACTGCAGCAACAATAGCTTGTGTGGCTGATGGAAAAGTAATGAACAAATAGTAATACTAGTCTGTATAAAACACGATTGTGAAGAGCCAGAGAAAAAGGAGCTTTTAAATGGGCTACAAAATAAATCCATAACTTGTGAGGAAAAACTAATCCAGAAATCTGACTATAGATTCCCTCCCACTCCAGTCAACAATAGTGAACATAAAGGTATATACTTCTAGCAAAAAAATGACTTCACAGCTGCATGGAACTGAGGGTCTGTTGTTCACGGCATGTCACAGATATGACATTCACAGATTTATTTCTATATGGAGCCAAAAAACAAATTTAAAGTGCAAAGGACATGGTGACAGCAGGCTGAACTTCTATATATTCTATCTTCCAGAGGGTTCACAGATCCCTTCGCATGTGACATTGCTCCTTTTAAATATGAGCCTTGTTTAACATGCAATCAGTGTAAAGAGGAGATAGAAGTGTTAGGAATTAATGCAAAATTATATAGATATTTATTCTTATTGAAAAATACCAAGGTGTTTAATACTTCCCACTCCTATGTTCAGTGAAAAGGAAAAGGAAAAATAGTATAATATCCCATTACACTGTGACAGTCATAAATATGAGTCAGTTGCCAAGCTTCTGAATTTTGATCACATGACCATGGGGATGTTACAACTGCTATAAGTCTGAAAAACGGTCATTAGCCATTTTTAATGCTGTTGTAACTTTGAACAATCACTAAATGAACTATTGTAGTCGAGGATACCTGTAATGGGGAACAGCCGTATTATTCACAAAGGTTGTCACTGATGTCTTCTTTTGCTGGAGGTCTGTTCCACTCAATGATATCTTTACAGTCAGGAAATACCTTCTAATGTCTAACCTGTACTTACTTTCTCGTAGCCAGGCCCAGAATCATCCTACCTACCTTCAGACGGATCTTCTGTAGGCTGAACATATCTAGATCTTTAATAACCATAGGACTCAGTTTCTAAGACTCTTCCCAGCTTAGTAGCCCTCCTCTGAATTGGCTCCAGTTTGTCACTGACCTTTTTTTAAATTGTGAAGC
The DNA here is from genome assembly GCF_964194415.1 of Vipera berus. Lineage (NCBI taxonomy): Eukaryota > Metazoa > Chordata > Lepidosauria > Squamata > Viperidae > Vipera > Vipera berus. The sequence goes on along the minus strand of NC_138202.1, from coordinate 306,061,885 downwards.
CTGAAACTTCAAGCTTTTAAAAGCCATGGAATATGGCTATAGCCTAGAAGCAAAAATAAATGTGCATGCACACAAATCTTGGCAACATTCACCACTATGTGTATATTCAAAAGCATGTATAGTAATGTGCAATATATAGGCATACTTAAAATGATAAAAATGATGAGAAAGAACATCAAATTATGCTTATATCAAGCCAAGAGGATTATACGAAGGCCCTTTCAATTTGGTACCTAAGGCCAAAGTCACATTCTTCACAAATAAACAAACAGGTCTAGGAAACTTGCCACGGCTGACTCGCCATGGTCGACTTGCCCCTCTCAACTCGCCATGGCCAATTCACTGCAGGACAATTCAACACAGGATAATTCAATGAGAGATAACCATACTGTTATCTGCCATTATTTTGTGGGAAGAATCCAGAGAAAGAAATAGTTTGGGAAATATTAAAAAGGCAGTATATATTTCCCCAAAGGAATAATGGAGAAGATCTTTTAAAAAAAGACAGAAACCAAGCCCCAGAAATCAGCCCCTGCCCCTAGGCAGAGGCCAGGTTTTAGAAATGCAAATTCAATAATACATTCAGGAAGGTTGGGGCCAGGAAGCTAGAAGCTATGAGATTAGGAAGACAAAGACCTCTAAAATCTACATACCCGACCCAACTCTAAAAGACATGACCTTTGGGGACATAATAGGATTAACCCACCAATACCAAAAGGGCACACTCAGACTTAGATCAAAGTACATGACACAGGAAATACAAAGCCTCAAACAGGAACAGGAAACAACCTCAAGAGCCCCAGAAGGTATAAAAACCCATCACACCCAGCAACATGTGGTCAGCTTTCCCAGAGCCATCTTCCTGTCTGGCTCCCCTCTTCAGTAAACTCCAACCTTCTTTCTAAAGTAGTCTCCATTTTGTTTATTCCCAGCTTGGACTGGACCCTGATGAAGATTTTTCTTTCAACAGTTTCTTCAACGTTATTTTAAGTTTTGGCATTCACATTTCATTTTGTCCCTCCTTTAGAATCCTTTCTTTAATGATTCTATTCCACCAATTCTGCCACCTGCTGAAGCAGGAACATGAATTCAAGTGGACTCCCAAACTGTGAACCAGCTCGGTCTGGGGAAGTGCTACCCCCATAGAGTCAAAAGTGGAACATTTACTGAGCCTGGGGGACCACAAACTCATAGTCACTCCATCTTGCTAGTGTTGAATTGAAACTGGTTCTTCCCCATCCAAATCCTTACAGACTCTAGGCACTTGGCCAGCACTGCCACAATATCACCTGTTCGGTAAGTTAATTCATAGTGATTGAGTCTATTCATCTTGTGCTAATTATCTTTTCTCAGTATCATGAACGTTTCAAAATAGTAAGTCTAAACTCCTCCTCACAAAAGTTACGTGAAGTGTCCACCAGATGTCACTAGTTTAACAGCTATAAACTCAAATAGAAGGGAATGAAGAAGAGTAGAGGTTCTAATTACTATTTCTGCCAAAAAAACTAGTTGCCAGCAGGACAACTCTTGTCCAGCAAATAGAATCTCTTGTGATTTGGTATGGAACAGGTCATCACATAGATGCAGGCGTTCACTGTTTGGGACCACAAAACTACAAAGAGTCTTATCAACTGTGTAGTCCTTGGACTACATGGGTTTCATTTTGTTCTTCTTCATTTTCCTGTTTGTAAGGCTGACTAAGACCAATTAATACCATAAGCACAGCACAGCAACATAAGAGGCCCCTTGATGGAAGCAATGTAGTCATGCTATGAGATAGAAACAAGTATGATATCTGACAACACCTTCAAATCAAGGTAAAATCCACTAATCTAAAGAATGCATAAAAAATCTAGGACCATTACCTCTGCAGAATTGAATTTTTTATGATGTTCTGACCAGTTTTTTTCAGTTGTGGCCATTGTGGAGTCCCGTAGTCATGTGATTGTTATTTCCAACATTCCCTGTTAGCTTCCCACCAGCAAAAACTATGGGGAAGCTGGAAGTTGGTCCCATCATTTTTATCCCATTGCTTTTTTGGCCGCCTGTGGTCATTGTGTTTCCAATAAAGGAGAATATTTGTACCATAGCTCAAGGGTGAAATGAAGAATCCTTGGTGTTTTCTGAGTTTGGTTGTTTTCTTGCAGTCATTTTATTACTGAGATTAGTTAATATCATCAAAGCTAGTGCTAATTAATAGGGACACGGCGGCTCAGTGGGTTAGGACGCTGAGCTTGTCGTTCAGAAGGTCGGCAGTTTGGCGGGTTGAATCCCGAGTGCCGCGTAACAGAGTGAGCGCCTGTTACTCGTCCCAGCTTCTGCCCACCTAGCAGTTCGAAAGCATGTAAAAAATGCAAGTAGAAAATTAGGGACCACTGCGGTGGGAAGGTGACAGCGTTCCGTGCACCTTTGGCGTCTAGTCATGCCGGCCACATGACCACGGAAATGTCCTCGGACAAGCGCTGGCTCTTCGGCTTTGAAACGGAGATGAGCACCGGCCCCTAGAGTCGGAAACGACTAGCACGCATGTGCGGGGGAACCTTTACCTTTATCTAGTGCTAATTAACTTACACTAGCACTAATGATGTTACCTAGTTTGGGTAATGTCTGCAAGAAAACAACCAAGCTCAAAGAGCACCAAGGCCTCCTCGTTCTGTTTTTTTGTTTTTAGGTAAGTAAACTCATGACTTATTGAAATTCATTTGCCACTACAATTATTTTTCTAATTATGATATGTACTCTTCTTAGATCATGAGTGTCAAACCCGCCACCTCACGTGACGTGTCGTGATGTATCATGACTTTTTTTGCATTGCTGGAGCTGGGATGGGCGCAGCCTCCACATGATGCAACCAGTCTGCCGGCTGGCAGTTTGACACCCCTGTCTCATGATCAGAGGATTGCCCAGCACTGGGGTAAAAAAAAATGGTCAGCCTAAAATGTAATGTTCATTTTGGTCACATCAGACAGCCCTATTTTTCTCTAAAAGGATGACCCAACAGATCATAGGCTTGTCTAGTTATTTTTTAAAATTTAAGAGAGCATGCAAAACCAAGATATCATACATCTCCAGTACTAAGGCAGTGCCATGTTGTTCAATGTATATTCCAGCTAAGTAGAGACTGCTCCAAATTTATTCATTAGAAATGCATATGAATGCTCCTTTATCAACATTGTTCTTTTCAGTGCTTTTTTTGTAAAAGAAAAAGGTGCCGGAACTCACACATGTCATACAACCCGCCTTGCCTACCCTACAAGGTTCTATCCAAAAAAGGTGCCGGAACTCCGTTCTGAGTGTTCTATGACAAAAAAAAGCCCTGGTTCTTTTTCACTGATGGTGGTGACCTTTTGTAAGATATCAGTATTAGACAGATATTTCTGATTAAATTATGAGAATAATAAATAATGTTCAGGCAGATTTCATATGTTAAATTATACGCCCTTAGGCCACATACCTTCAGATCAAAGTTTTTCAGAATTCTAGTATGTAGCTTAGGGTTTAACTAGGGAACCCTTAGTGCTGAATGAGCTTTATTGTTTGCTTGCAGATGTTGTATCACCCAACAAGTTAACATCATGGAGCCCTGGTGGCACAGTGGTTAGAATGCAATATTGCAGGCAACCTCTGCCCAGAGCCTGGAGTTCAATCCTGACAGGGCTCAAGGTTGACTCAGGCTTCCATCCTTCCAAGGTTGGTAAAATAAGGACTCAGATTGTTGTGGGCCGTATGCTGATGCTGTAAATCACTTAGAGAGTGCTGTAAAGCAGGGCTTTTCAAGCTTTTCACAGATTGTACCACTTTTAGGATATGTCAGTATTTGAGTACCAACAGTCGCCTAGCAAGGTATCAAAAACTTGATGGCCCCCCAAAAAAGGAAAAAAGTGATAAAGTACAGGTAGTCCTCGACTTACAACAGTTTATTTAGTGACTGTTCAAAATTAAAATGGCATTGAAAAAAGTGACTTATGACGATATTTCACTTATGACTGTTACAGCATCCCAGGGTCATGTGATTTACATTCAGATGCTTGGCAACTGATTCATATTTATGATGGTCACAGTGTCCCAGGGTCATGTGATCATCTTTTGCAACTTTTTGACAAGCGAAGCCTGGACTGAAGGGATTTTAGCTTTTTAAATATTGTTTTAATTGTTGGGCTTAATTAATTTAATTTATTTTAATTTTATATTATCTTTTATATTGTATTTTATGCTGCCCTGTAAACCGCCCTGAGTCCTTCGGGAATAGGGCGGTATAGAAATCTAAATAAATAAATAAATAAATAAATGGCCAGGGGGCTTGGCCAGCTCAACATCACTCAGGTCGTAGGGCACCTGTGGGGGTGTGGGCAGGGCTGTGGGGGGATCCAGGAGTCTCCAGTGGAGGGGGATGGGACTGGGGTGGACACCAGGGCATGGTCCACCGGAGGAGCCTCGCCGTCCCTCTTGGGCCATGTGTGCGACTACCAGACAGTGGGTAGGCTGCCCGGAGCCTTTGGCAGTGGAGGGCAAGTGTCCAGCTCAGCCCTCGAGCTCCCAGGACACCAGACCCTGCAGCCCAACCCATTACAGTCCCACTTCCCTGAGGGGGCACCTAGCTGTGCTTACCTGCTCGTCAAGGCTGCTGCTGCTGATGTGCCCACTCTCCTTGGCCAGGTTGCTCATGGTGGGCACAGGGGGGGGAAAGTGCATGGGTCAGAGGGAGGCCCACTTCCTCTCCATGTGAGGAGATCCAGCTTTGTAACCAAAGCATCCTTAGCGATAGGATGGGAGACCAAAAGGAGGGGGCATGGGTATGGCGAAAGGGCAGCAGGGCTGATGGTGGCCAAGGGCTAAAGCAGGACTTCCCTCAGACCTCTCTCCCTCTCATTCCAATCTCCTTCCTTCCTTCCTTCCTTCCTTCCTTCCTTCCTTCTTTCCTTCCTTCCTTCCTCTTTCCCTCCCCAGGAAGAGACAACAGGAGCAGGAGAGGCCGCCAGCACAGCTGATGGCTGTGCAGCCGCTGGCCATGGCTTGAAAGGCCACTGTAAATTCCTGGACAAGAGCTGCACAGCCTTAAGACTAGAATGGTGGGAAGATATTTTGGCAGGCAGCAGCGGCCTCTCTTCACCGGGTGGAGAGGCTGGGCCAAGTGAGGTGAACCATCGAGAAGCTGAATCTGCCTGGGCAGGCGCAGAGGCAGCAGCCAGCATACGGGGCGTGGCATCCCGGGTGAAAGGGAAGTGCTCAGAACATGGTCAGCCTGTGGGGCAAAAGTTACCCAGGACACCAGGTGCCAGGCGCTTGCCACTGCATCTACACGCGCCCAGGCAGGTTTGGCTTCTCGCCATTTTGCCTCACCTGGTCCAGCCTCTCCATGTGGTGAGGAGAGTGTGCCGCTGCCTGCCGAAACTGGGCAGGACGGGGGGATGGGCTGGGCAGCGTAGCGCAGGAACGTGGATTCTCACTCCACTTGCGGCGTCCCCTCCCCTGGAGTCCACCTGTGTGTGAAGTGGGCAAGGGCCATTTGCTGGTCTCCTTCAGGGGATGCTGCCTTTCTTCATTCCTCCCAGAGGGCAACCCTTCCCCAGCTGCATTTCTTGCCTATTTGTCGCACACACCTTGCCTGTGTGTGCCTGGCCTGTTTTTTATTTTCTCCTCTCTCACCCCTCCTCCTCCTCCTTTTCTCTTCGGTGCAGCTCCAGCTGACTCTTCCTCCTCCCCCCCAAGGCTGAATCTTTTTTTCCCCTCTCCTCCCGCCCAAACTGCCTCCTTTTATATCCCTTCCTGCCTCCACTCCCTCCTCCTCCTTTCTCGATCCTGGGGCCTTTGTCTTTCCCCAGCAGCTTCGCAGCTCCCGAGGATTCTCTCATGGGAAGTCCTGCACTGCTCCACTTTGGCTTGTTCCCTCCCTGGCTACACTTGGCTAGGCTGGGCATGGCCGCGTACCACCTGCCAATGTACCACCGGTTGAAAAGCCCTGCTGTAAAGCACTATGAAGTGGTATATAAATCTAAGTGATATTGCTATTGCTATCATGTGACTCAGCAAGCATAGAAAATACTACATTTTATCTTTTTCAGAGTAGGCAAGGAGGCTAAGGCCATTTTATTTTCAATCTGATTTGTGGAGAAGTTTTAGATTTTTCTTTATGATGAGCCAATATAAGACATAACATCTTCCAAGTTACCAACTTCACAATGATGGGAAGACATAATTTTATTTTATTCTGGGGTTTTGTTTGTTTTTTTGGTTAATTGATGGAGATGGTTCTAAGAGCTGCAGGAAATCTTACAGGGCCCTGGGGATTTGGGTTCTAATTATGTATCACAGAGATTGTGATGTGATATTTGAGATGTTGCTGAACTACAAATCTTAACACCTATGGCTTTAGTTCTGTTATATTTGGATAGCCATATAGGATGGATTTTCATATTACAAAACACAAAGAAAACTACCTTAATTTTAAGTTGTAAAATAAATTAATATGAAGTACATTAGAGATAAGAATTTACCAGTAGTAGCCACCAGGCAAGGGAACCCAGGGAATCAGACTGACAGCAGCTCGGTGGTGTTGCGATGCAAGTCACTCCCCTTTTCTACCTGCATTGTGACATTGCACAGCCCTCCCTAAAAGGGGCAGAGCTTGCAATACAACATTGTCATAATAACAAAAGCAACATTACTTAGTCTGCCACTCCAGAAACAGGGGATGAGGCCTTGAGAGAAGAAAAGCTAGGACAGGGTTTTGCAAGCTAATGGTAAATTCTCACTAAGTGGGAATTGTGAGAATTGCAATCCAGAATTATTTGGAAGGAATTAGTTTACCAACTCCTTCACAGATCTAACAAAATGTATTCTTCAGGACTGCCATACTATACCACACTACTGCATTTCTATTCTCCAGAACGTTCAAAGTATTTTGGATTTAGCAGTGCAATACTTCTTTCTTACTTACCCTGAAACACCAAGGTCAAGGGTTTCTTCCATTTTGTGGGGTGGGGTGGGGTATAAACTTGTCAAATCAACCAAAAATGAATTGGTTCTAAAAAGCATAATTTCCTCGAAGTCTACCAATAAGTAACACAAGGTTATTAACCATCTGGATACTATTCAGCTAGGGCCTTGAATAACTAATTCAGTTCTAATAATAGGCTGCCAACGAAACCTCATTTTAGCTTTCAGCTGTAGGTCAATCATAGAGGCAGTTCTGCGCAGGGTGATGAGGAGAGAGTTGTTTTTCACCGAAGGCCTCAAACACGCTTAAAAGAGAAATGAAATGGAGGGATAATTGTGAGCCTGGATTAACTACAGGATGGCATTGTGTGCAGGCTCTGATATGCACAATACTTAAGTTCTGAGAGCCAAGAAAAACAGGGCTCAACCTCTTGGCAACACAAGAGAAGCTACACGTGTTTAATGTTTCTTTTTACTCAACAGATTTTAGCCTTCCACAATGAGCTGGTAGGATTGAGGAAAAGAACCAATCTTCTGAATTGTAACATTGGTTCATCCACTGAAGTTGAAGATAATTGTCTCCAGCTAAAGAAAATCAATATATTTTACTTTAATTGCTTTTAATAACATGATTAGTAGAATATCAGAGTATATTATTTCTGTTTATTTATTCATTTAGTCCAATGTAGCTATCTAAAGCTAGCAACATTTATATAGTGCAGGGGAAGGGATCCTATAACCTTAGAGATGTGACTGAACTACAATTCAAAGCATCCATTACTATTGACTGTGCTGTCTGGGGCTACTGTAGGGGTGTCAAACTGCCGGCCTACTGGCCGGATGCATCATAGCAAAACCGTGCCCACCCCATTGCCGGCAATGGCAAAAGATACAATATGTCACGACACGTCATGTTGTGAGTTTGACACCCCTGGGCTATTAGGAATAATAAAGGTTTGTATTAGATAATTGTTCAACAAAATGATGGTTAAGAAACCATGGGCAATATATAAAGTTATCCTGGATTTCATTTCTAAGTAACAGAAACTTTAAGAATTAGTTTCTGAATTTGTTTTTCCCTTCATCTTTTTTTGTGTGTTATCTTTTAGATGCCATATATCTACACGGTGTAGATGAAAGTAAACTAAAAATACATTAAACAAATCAATGAAATACCAGTTAGATGAAAATTGAATGACCTGCTTATTTATTTATTTCAGTTTAGGCACTGCCCAACTCTAAACGAACTCTACGCAGTTCAATATAATAAAACTATAAAAACACATTATAGTACAAAACAAGATGGGATTTGGTTGCTCCACACAAAAACACAGACAAAACTTATCCAAATAAGGGGTTCCTGCATCTTAACCCAAGGCCTTACGGGACCCCAGCAGGTTAGGAGCCACCCACACATTTCATTCTAGAGGGCAAGCACAGCAACAGAGAAGGCACATGGGTCTTGGCACATTTTCATCAAAGGAATTTAGAGTATACCAAATGTGTTGGCATCTACTAGCCAGGCAGAAATCATGGGAGAGAGGTCCCTCAAATAACCTGGTCTACCAATGCACCTTGCAAGGAAGTTTCACCTTGACCTACTAATTGCGTGTGAAGTATTTTCAGTATCTTTTCGAGAGGGACTTTTTTTCTGTTCATGTCTATATGCTTTTAAAAATTTCTGAGAATTAAACCAGTTAGGGAGGCAGGATTTTAATCAGAAAGCTTAATCTAATGTTAATACTATTTTTCACCAGAATCTAGGAAGTCCTCAGCTTAGGATCACAAATGAGCCCAACATTTCTGTTGCTGAGCAAGACAGTTAAGTGATTTTTGCCCCATTTTACAAGCTTTCTTGTCACAGTCGTTAAGTGAATCAATGCAGTTAAGTTAGTGACACAGCTGTTAAGTGACTCTGGCTGCCCATTGACTTTGCTTCTCAGGTCATAAAAGGTAATCACATGACTCCAGGACACTCCAACCATCATAAATATATGCCAGTTACCAAGTGTCTGAATTTAGAACACATGAGCACGGGAATGCTGCAATGCTGTAAGTATGAAATAAGTCACTTTTCAGTGCCGTTAACTTCAGTCAGTAAACAAATGAATGTAAGTCGAGGACTACCTGTGTGATCTTTAGCGTTAGACAGACTTTCTGTCACAGGGTTTTTTTTAAATTCCATTTATATCCCGCCCTTCTCCGAAGACTCAGGGCGGCTTACAAACTTAGCAGTAGCCTTCATTCTATGTATAAGCCTGCTTATTAGGGCTTTCACACCTCCCCCAAGCGGCATTATTACAAAGTCAGCTCAATTGCCCCCAACAATCTGGGTCCTCATTTTACCTACCTCAGAAGGATGGAAGGCTGAGTCAACCTTGAGCCTGGTGGGATGCGAACCTGCACTAATTGCAGGCAGCTGGTGTTACTTAAGGAGACATTAGCCCACTGCTCCACCAATGTTATCTTCATTACCTTTTTATTTTGAATGAAATCCTATATTGTAGTATTACTTTGCTATTTTTATTTTGGTTGTAAGTTGAATGATAATTATTTTCCCCATTTTTTAAATGTAAAGGTATATGTTTTTCTAAAAGACCTGGTCACTGTAATTTATCTGACTGGTTCCATTTTTTTGTCATCTTGTCAGGTGTAATACAAGACCCCAAAGGTTGAGGGATATGCAATGTGAATTAATTAGCCAACATTAGCATTCATATTTACTCCTTCAGCTAGATAGAAAAGCATGCGCGCGTGCGCACGCGCACACACACACACACACCTCATTCTCAACAGGAAGCATGGCTAAATCTAAATCTGTGTGATTCTTTTTTAATTGCTTTTTAATATCTGTTTTAGAATACTAGATACAACTTTAATAGAGATTGTATTTTTTATTTCCTATCTAGTAGTAGTTCAGGATCACTTAAGATACTTTTTATTACCACAAATCTAATTACTCCTCTCACATTAATTATATTACTAAATCATCCACAGCTATAATTTATCATGTAGAAAAATTGTGTCACATTGAAAATCAATGCTTTTTTTAATGATTTGCATGTATATTATTTGTGGCTGCCCCAGTCCTTTTTTTTCTTGCAGACATTTGAACTTTCAACTTAACATTTTAATTCTAATTTTTTTTATTCCCCACATAAATTATATAATCTATACCAATAAGGAGATAGATTTGATTTTAAAATAGCCATTCATTATTTTAAAGTAACACACGGATTTGGTGTTATTTTTTGTGCTTTTGAATCCATGTTGACTCTCAGCAATGGTCAAGACTAGCCCCTACAGGGCTTTGTTTTTCTTTTGGCAACGTTTTCGGAAGTGGTTTGCTACTGCCCCTCCTCCTAGGGCTGAGAGTGTACTTGCCTAAAGCCAGCCAGCTCATTCCATGTGCAAAGTGGGACTAGTACTCAGTCTCCCAGTTTCTAGCCTGGTGTTTTAACCACTACACCAAACTGGCTCTCAATATAAGATACAATCAATTACATTTTAGTACTGCTTGAAAATTACACAGGGGATTAAATAGTATGGTGTGTTAGATATCATCTCTAAGGTGCTTTTTCCCCCAAAAGGCAACTGTACTCTGTTTTTTCCTTGAGGAAGAATTTTTTTTCCCTTGAGGAAGATGATGTTTCGCTTCTCATCCAAGAAGCTTCATCAGTTGATTGGATGATGGGTGGGATGGAAGGACGGTCAGAACTAATCTTTCCATCACCCCACCATCCAGTCAGAACTGATGAAGCTTCTTGGATGACAAGCGAAGTGTCTTCTTCCTCAAGATTAAAAACATAGTCCAGTTGCCTTTGGAAAAAAAACACCTTTGAGAAAACCATGACTTGGATGACTGAGACTCTTCACAGATATTAGATATCATGTTTACTAGAAAGATTCCTGAATTTTAGATAAGAAAACATTTGGCCAGAAAAATTATTTTCACATATATTCATTGAAATGTGTGAAGTACCTTTGGTAACCGAGATTACAAGTATGATAAACACACACAATTCATTGGGGACATGTAGCAATGCACTTACATTCCTAAATTCTGTTAAATGTTCTGACTTCAAAGAAAAGAAGATTTAGAATATTGGTTCCTTGTACATCTCATTGGTTCCAGGCTAGCTCAAACTCTGCAACTAGAATGAGAATAGTAAGTGACATAAAAATTTTAAAGTATATCCAACGTTACTCAGATTTTAGTGGCTTGGTTCAATTGTCTAGTTGTCTGGAATTATTTTCTGTACCTTCTTGGATCGCAATTGTTCCTGGTTTGCAGTCTGGCTTGAGTAGATTCACATGAGTGGCTGGTGGAAAGTTGTCAGTATTAGCTTCAATTTTAGGACCTCAAATTGTGACCTGGATCTGTTATATGGCTTTCATACAACTCATTTGAATATCTGTGCACTTTTTGGGGAATTTTTCCAATGATAGCTATGGGGGATCTGACCTACATTATCCCTCCTCCCCCAACTGTGGCCTCATATTACCAATCCACATAGTAGCTTTTACTTTTTTTCTTTTTCTTTTAGCATCTCTTCAGTATCAAACTTCAATTTAACTCTTGCAATATTGCCTAATTAATCTGAATTCTGGAGGCAGAAACATTTCTGAAGCCATGGGCAAATCATGCAAATTAAACTTATGTTATTAGGCAAAGAAATATATAAAAATAAATACATGCTAATGAAACATAGTTTGACTTAATCTCTGAGTTAAAAATTATAGTTTAAAAAGTGTTCATTAAAGGGACATTTCTAGTATTATATCTGTACTTTCCCTCACTCAGGTAATGTTGATAGAACTTAAGAAAAAGACAGAAGATACATATAATCATTTTTAATTCAGATTAAATATATTATTCCAAGATATTTTGAAAGCGCACTTATCTGCACTATTTAACAGTAAGAGGCAACTTTTGGAGTTTGGATATCCACAAAGCCTGACAGCAAAAAATTGCTGTTGTTTACAAGTATTGCTCTCCAACATATTTGTAGTTTTAGATCATAATTTGTATGGATGAAAACAAATGGAACAGAATAAATGCCTGCCTCTAATTTCCTTTTAAAATAACAGCTTTGAAAAAGCAAATTATTTTTCAACTCCATTGCTTATACAGTATTATGTACACATGAGGAAACAACATGTTAGAGCAGAGCTGTCCTGACAGCATTAGTTGGACAGAAGCTTAAAACGCTAAATCAAATAAGATAACTCTTTGTAAGATATAAGAAAGAAAAAACATCATGTATATACAAATATTCAAACAGAATGTCCAAAATACCAACATATTTATTTGCAGTAGAACAAATATGTCAGCCATTCCAAAGAATTATTCCACAAAAAAAAAATGGTGATGTGGATGTCAAGCATAACACACCTCTACAAACTGATTTTTTAACATCTGCACTCCTACCTTGCTTTTGGGAAGCATAGTCCATACAAGAATTGTTATATAACTGGAAATGAAGAACAAAAATCCACTTTTAATCATTGTTGAGCAAATATGTAATTTTAGTTTTGGTCTAGTCTTGATATGAACGTTGGAATATTCTTATTGTGAAAGAATAAGAGGGCATGTGTTGGAAAATGAAAAGTAACCTAAAATTAAGATAGGGTTGAGCCTGGCAGTGATTTTAAGAACGTTAGTGCAATATTTATTCTGCAATAATGCAAACTTCTCTGATAATACATAAAGTGGAAGTGGAAGCTTCAGTTTACAAAAAAGGAAAAGATCCCTAGATTATAAAACCAGTGCAGACAAATGTATTATGTATAAGGACATTTACCTATACAGTTCCAAAAGACATGTACTCCAAAAGGAATGTCTGATATATATATACCTGTTTTGTCACAAATTTCAAAAGCAAGAGTGGATCTCATTAATTTTAGGTGAGACAAATCTAGAGTTTTATCCAACTGTTATGTCTTTGTTTAAAAATAATACACAAACCAATCCTAGGAATAGCAACGGGTACAAGGGAAAGATAGATATCTGTTATTTTCTTGATGCCCAAAATCAATTCTTTATAAGTCTGTGATCAAAATAAAACATCCCTGATGTATATAGGTAAGCATATGCATGTATTTGTGTATATGTACACTCATGGGCGTGCACACCTTTTGACAAGGACACTTGCTTGCATGCGTGCACATCACACACACACTTTTCTTTATCTCATCCAAAATCATATTATACTAGGCTCCAAGTATTTTTTTTCCAATGAGAACAGACAGCAAATACTTTTCTAAACTGCATCCACTAAGGTTTCAAGTTTAATGGTGTAAAAATCTGACATTCAAACACAGTATTAAGAAACTTGCTTGCTACAGTGCAGATGGCATCCAACTCCCCTGCTCTCCACAAGTAAGGCTGGTACCATCAAATGACAGCTAACAGATTTGTTTTTAAAAGTTCAAAGTTTATACATCAGGCAACATCAAGACTGCCACTAATGAAACATCTCCCGGTGTGTGTGTGTGTGTGTGTGTGTGTGTGTGTGTGTGTGTGTGTGTGTGCGTGCATGCGTGCCTTGGAACTGAAAGCATTTTGAAAGTCAATTCAGTTCACTTTTGTCTTGACTTCTGGCAAAGAACCATCACCAGAAAAGATGGGAGATCCTAGCCCCACCCATCTCATTAGAATGATCTATAGATAATAGCCTCATTCCTGGTATCAAAATTAACAAGCACACACATTCGCACACACAACACAGATACATTAAACGGGATAACGAAGTCAAATAGTCCAGTATGATCGATGTAAGTTCCAAATAACATGATGTCTTCCGCACCACCCCAACCTCCAACAACATAAGAGCTTTATCTAGTATAATACACTCTGTAGTAAACTGTTTTTGACCTCCATAGTGAATAAGAGTTGTCAAATTTAAGAAGGTAGACTCCTTTCCCTGGATACTGATGGCTGCCAGCATACACTTCTTCATGACAGTCTCTTCTGTACACAGGCACTATTTCATCTAGCTGAGGCTTGTTCACATTCTTTTTGGCTTTCTCTTCACTACTAGCATGTTCTGAGAAAGAGACAAAAATAAAGTATTAATTACTGCATAATGCTTAATGCCAAATAAGTCCCACAATCAATTATTTATAGATAATGATCAATACAAATAATCCAACTGCACAAACCTTAAACAATTTACAGTGTGGGTAAGAAAGCATGACATTTCGATACCACGATTTGCAAAGAAGCAACTGAAATTAATTCACTCACTGCGATCTGGGGCAATCTTCTTAACTAATGAATGAATGCTTTTGGTCAATGTATTTAAATACAGAATAACAAGTGTTACATTTAATTCCATTATTTTAGAGTTGATTTGTACTTTTAGACAATTCCATTTCTACCATTATTAGAGCCTAATAAAATGAAGATCATAGTTTTGAAACTTTCTTCAGTTATCTCCTGGAAGATATATGTGGATGGATGATGTTAATAGACACTTAAAAAAATGTTTATGTGACTTCTCAGTAAAATCTTGATCCCATTTTTTAGGACAATAAAGTGCAGCAGAATTATTATCCTCATGCTAATGGAGCAAAATGGCCTAGTTGTAATAGCACTGTTTTCCTACAGTTTTGGGAAATGGAAGTGTAAGACTATTTGTTAATATAATCAAAGTTGCTAAAAGGTTGTCTTCCACGAAGGAATAGTGAAAGGATGGGCTCCATAAATGTCAATACTTATTTCATTAATAAATGAATGAATTGAATTGATTAAATTCAATTCAAAATTAAATTAGTGCAAATGAAATAATTTGAGTTAATTGTCCTGCCAGCTTGTACTACGAGTTCCATGTAAATTAAGATTCTAACTTAAACATGCAACTAGCAAAGAATACATATACATTTACCAGGCACCCACAAAGTCATTCTTCTTGCTCTTTGAAGTTGCCAAAACTTAGGAAACTGGATGCTATGAAACTACAGCTAGTCCTCACTTACTGACTGATTCAGTAACTGTTCAAAGTTGTGACAGTATTAAACAACTAATTCTTAAGATCAGTCCAAGAAGTTCTGGCCATCACAGCACACTTGTGGTCATGCAATCACAATTCAGGTACTTGATAACCAGCTGGCACTAAATGACTGGTTACAGCACTCCCACGGTCATGTGATTGTCATTTGCCACCTTCCCTGCCAGCTTTTCACAAAGTCAATGGGGAAGTCAGCAGCGAAGGTGACAAGTCACCCGGGTTAAGTCCTCCTGCGACTACACTCACATGCACACCACACCCTCTTTCCTGGGCTCACTCCCTCCTCCCCTTGCCTTACTGCACTTGCACTGCGCCTTTCTTTTTCTTGGCTTCCTGCATTTGCATGGCTCTGCTTGATTACCCGTTTAACAATGTTCTTGGATTATGATGTCAACTGTAAAGCATGATCACCTGATACAACCCCAGTCTATTGCCACTGTAACCCGAGGACTACCTGTTTTTATCACACAATGATTAGGACAATTGCTCACCAATCCAATTATGAAGAAAATATCATACAGACCGTTCAGTAAATGAAGGTTAAAGGTAAAGGTTCCCCTGCACATGTGTGCTAGTCGTTTCTGACTCTAGGGTCCGGTGCTCATCTCCATTTCAAAGCCGAAGAGCCAGCGTTTGTCCGAGGACGTCTCCGTGGTCATGTGGCCGGCATGACTAGACGCCAAAGGCGCACGGAACGCTGTTACCTTCCCACCGTAGTGGTCCCTATTTTTCTAATTGCATTTTTACGTGCTTTCGAACTGCTAGGCAGAAGCTGGGATGAGTAACAGGCGCTCACTCTGTTACGCAGCACTCGGGATTCGACCCGCCAAACTGCCGACCTTCTGATCGACAAGCTCAGCGTCCTAACCCACTGAGCCACCGCGTCCCTTAGAAATGAATGTTACTGTACAGCAAAAAAGAATTCGGGAAATCACAATACTATACTGAAGAACCTTGTAATATCAAGGGAGTCGGTAGTCATTTACAATAATAATTGTGAAAGGAATATTAACTTATTAAACATGCTTCCCAATTGATAACTTTCAGCTTACAATGACTTAACCCAATGGTTAGCTGGGCATTCTGAGAATCACAGTCCTAACATCTTTGGAATTACCCAGGATAAAAGAAGATTATTTCAGCATTTATTATTTCCCACCTGCATTCAAATATTAGAATCAACTTCGCAAATTTCAAATAAGGTAGCTATAGGATTTGGTTTTTTTTCCCCTAACAAATAATGTAGAACAAAGATGTGATAAACTGAGTGTATCTCCAAGACATTTAAATCTTTGCTAAGTATATAAATAAGATACCTTCTTCTTCTTCCTCATCTTCACTGGATTCGCTAACATGAACACTGACAGCTGTGTTAGGGGAGTCTGTCCATTCAAAATATACCCCAAAACCAATGTCATAATTGTCTGTAGCAAACTCCCAGAAAAGATAAGAGCCCTCTTCATGTGTTGGAACTCGAACTGTCACTACTTCTCCTCTGCCCACTGTGATTACAGAATCTGCATCCTGGCGAATCTTCTCTTTGAAATCAGCAATTTGGGGCCGTGTCCACATGGAGGGTGCTGCTATGACTGGAATTGATTCTAAAAAGGAGGAGGGATAAAAGAAAGTGCAACAAAGCTAAGGAAATTTACATTTTTCAACATAATTGTCTTGGGATGGTATATCAATAGATTAAGAACCACAGTACAGAGAAGAACTACACTACAGGGCTACACTTTCCAAATTATTTAGTAGGCCTAGATGTAAAGCAGTCTCACTCTGCCAAAACCTCATAGCAGGTTTGAATCACCTAAAGGCTTGTCTGTAAGCAAGAGTTTAATTTCCAATTATATGCCATGTCCTGTCTTGGTACAGATGAGGAGCCAAGGTCAGTGTAAACAATATTGGGCTAATCAGCAGCAATAGTCCAGTAATAAAGCAGTTTCCTAGATGGTAGAGGACAGGAAGGCCTGGAGGAACATTGTCCGTGGGGTCGCGATGGGTCAGACACGACTTCGCAACTAACAACAACACGATGCTACCTTAAAACCCCAAATGAAAGACCATAAGAAACTGCATTTTTCCTCCACCAATTTTTACTTATCCAATTTTTGTCTATGAATAGGATTCTGCACTCTGCATAGTTACAAGGCAGTAAGCCACTGATCTGCAGGCCATTAGTTCCAATCATTAGAAAAGGGGGCACATACAGGCTTTAGTCAAAAACAACAAAAGCGGGTATCTATATTCTGTACTAAATACGATATTAAATACTCAAACTATTTATTGTGTTTCAAAGAGTCCAATAAACATCAGTCATACCTTTTGGTCCATTCTCTAGTGCTTCTTCTAAAGCATCTATTTCCAGATCTTTTTCAGGGCTGCCTGCATGTGCACTAGCCTGTCCATTGACTGATGAGATTTCCCCTGCAGTGGCTGAATTTGCCTTTGATACTGATGTAACTAAAGCTGTAGCAGCTGCTTCTTGCTGTTTCTGTAAAGCTGCCTACAAATTAAAAAAAAAGAGCACTTATTGCAAAGTCCATAAAAGTATGCAATGTATTTGACAGGAGTCACCTAATGTACGTATCAATTTAAACAGAATTTAAAAAACTGTAACAACATGCACACACACATAAATCATTATATTTCGGTCTCCCGGTGACTGCATGAACATATTCATGTTAACATACATAAAATACCAAGCTCTCCTGGTGTTATTAATATATCCATATTGTTTTCCCAGTAATTATACAACAGTGATTTACCACCATCTTTTTTTCAAAATGTTCTTTCAAATTCCCAACTTAGTTTATAGCCCTTGGATTTCCCGATAGAGTCCCATCCAAACACTAGTTAGTCTGGAACTTGTTCAGTTTTTCAAGATCACCATTGGTTGCCTAGGTGCTGCCACTTGGCTGTAAGACATATTATTAGAATTTATTCTAGCTTTATAAAGATTTATTCTTATTAGAATTTATTCTAGCTTCAGAAGTACCTGCAGTATAAGGAGTTTCAGTTTCAGTAGAAAATTAAAAAGCTGCTATTCTGTCGCATTGCTACCATGGTGTACTATACCTGCTGCTGTGCGAGCTGGACCTGATAAAGTTGCTGCATATACTGTTGATAATGCTGCTCCTGGAGCTGACGAATTAGGATTTGTTGCTGCTCATAGTTGCCTGGGTACTGTTGGGCTGCATACTGTTGGAACTGGACAGCAGTCTGAGAGTTCAATGCGGCCATTATCTGTTGCCTGAATTAAGAACAGATTGCTCCAGTGAATAACTCGGCAGACGTAGGAAGAGCAGCTACTTAACTCGATTCAAACACAGTAAATTAACTTTTCTTCATACTAAGAGCAAATTGGTTTCCGTAACTAGGACACAGAATGTTTTATTTCTAAAACATAGTAAGGTTTGCAGGAGAATATGAGTGGAATATGAACCCTTAAGTCAAATGTAGTAATCAAAAGATTGAATTACAAATACCTCGTTTCCCTGAAAATAAGACCCGGTCTTTTTTATTTTTGGTCTCCAAAAAAGGGACTAGGTCTTGTTTTCGGGGTCCTTTCAGCCCCTTTTCTAGTCCCTTACAAGAGCCAAGCAGCAATTGCTCGGGGAAGAAATCTTCCTCCCCCCATAGGCACTCCCAATGCGAGCAATGTCAGCTGGCTACACCCTCCGTTTAGCTGAGAATCCTACCATAGCTGGGGCTTATTTTCGGGGCAGGACTTATATTAGGCCCTCCCCACAAAATGAAGCTAGGGCTTACTTTCAGGGTAGGTCTTTATTTTCGGGAAAACACGGTATTTCACACTTTCTCAAAAAGACATTTGTGCTCACTTGGCTCCACTCACAAAATATGAGAAACAATCGCTTCTAATATACACAGTATATATAGAAATAATGAATATGGGATATTTGCTTTTCACAATGTCTAAAAATATAGTTCACTTCTCAACAATTCCTTCAAAAGATGAATTACATTTATTCTACAATACACATTAGACAACCAATGAATGCCTCAAAAAATTGTATCCAATAAATAAATCATATCCTTTTTTGTATCAAGAACAAACACCAAATTACAATCTGCAGTGTCCATATTATCTCAGGATCAGATTCCAGAATGAAAAAGTTGTTTTGTTGAGCTTTCATTCAATTTCCCAACAGCAGTAATCCCCAAATCTTATTTTTAAGAAAACTCTCTAAATTTTATCTTCTCTATTTAAAACCTATTTAATGAACTCAGTTCCTGCCAGAGTAAAAGCCACATAAATGTTGGTTGTCTCAGGCTTGCCTTTGAAATTCTGATGATGCATCCGCAAGAACCTAACAGCATCTCCCAATTGCAATTTCACCTTTAAGCATTCAGAGAAGAATTTTGTATCTTTCAGGTTAATCTAAGAGTTCATGCTAAATGTAACTTTTCAGTGTAAATGGTAAATTCTAATCCCAATACTAAAATTCAGAAACAGTAGTACAGGTTCAAAGAAGAGTAGCAAGCAAGAGACTAGAAACTAAGTTGTATGAAAAGAGTTTTAAGGAAATTAAACTGTTTATAGTATTAAAGAATAAAAAACTGTGGATGAATGTGATTTCAAATACCTGGAAAGATGTCACACAAGGGTAAAGCCTGTTGCAATCAAGATACCAGAAAATAATATTCTAACTGAACATTAAGAAAAAAACACTTTCTAACAGTTTAACAGTAAAACCAATTACTTGAAGAAATGATAGATTCTTTTATACTTCAAGCAGAAGCTAGATAACAGTGCAGTAATTTGGCATGGGGCCGGGTTACCTACGGCAACACCTGAGGCCGGCGTCAACTTCCCTCCGTCCAGTGCGCTCCCACAGAGAGGGCCTCCTCAGGGTGCCGCCGATCAAAGAATGCTGATTGGTGACCCCCCCAGGGGGAGAGCGTTCTCTGTGGGCGCGCCAGACCTTTGGAACCGCTTTCCGGTTGAGCTCCGGATGGCCACCGACCTTCGCTCCTTCCAGCGCGATCTCAAAACTTTCTTTTTCGAACAAGCTGGCCTGGTCTGATGGGATGGGGTTGGGTTTTTATAAAGAGTTTTAATTTTAATATGTATTAATTTTATGGGCATAATTGTTTAATGGCTTTTTAATTTTTGTATTCTATTTTTATTGTGTATTGCCCTGTTCACCGCCCTGAGTCCTTTGGGAGAAGGGCGGTATACAAATTAAATTATTAAATTAAATTAAATTAATTTAAATTTCCGTATTGTTGGATTTGATGGTTTAGTGCTCCTTGAAGCTCTGTAGTTCTGAAACTTTCTAGCAAAACTCTCTTCCAATGGACTTGTTCCTAGTCCCATCAGTACATGAATTTAGATACACCTTTGAATAACTTTTATTTATCAAATTTAGAAAACTTCCCATCTCCCTCAAAGATTTGCCTTCAGTATTTTAAGTGGTCTCAAAAATGATTTACCTGTCAATAATAAAAGGTTGAATCTAAATAATAGGTTGAATCTACAAGTCTGTTCTCTACAGAAATTATTTCTTGTAAACTTCAGCTTACTCCTTCTGTATATCACTTGAGGTCCCAAAACATAATTTTAAAAATATTTAGCCACTTATAAAAATTATTTGTATGGCCTTGGGCAAGTTGGCATTTCCATTAATGTAAGAATAAAAGGGATAATCCCATGTTCGTTTTTTTTAAAAAAGACACAAATATGATATGACAAATCATGTGTTACTGAGTCCTACTTTTGCTGTTCCATTCGGAATCTCTCTTCTTCTATTCTCCGTCTTTCCTCTTCTTCCCGTCTGAGTCTCTCTTCCTCTTCTTGCCTGCGTTTCTCTTCCTCTTTTTGTAAACGCTCTCGTTCTTCTTCTTCACGTTGCCTACGTTCCTCCTCTTCTCTCCTGTAATATTTGTATCTATCAATTATTCTGTAATTCTGTGCAGCTTCTCATGCTGCAGTATGAAGAATGAAGTTTCAATCTCCAATCCGTCACTGAATTTAACAATAAAGAACTCATATAAAATTTATCTCCATAAAACTATCAATGGCTAGTATCAGAAGAGTTCTATTTTCTCCACTAGTCAAGGGCATACAGCTCCACTATCCGCTGTGGGGGAGCACAAGAAAGCAGATGCTGTTCCGCAAGGTACTTTTTTGAACCAGTTGAGAATGTTGGATGAAAAGACCTATGATTTAATCTATTAGCAATCTAATGTCCTACTTGATTAGATTATTTGTGGGAACACACACACCAAAACCTTGATTTTGCAGTTATCCCTAATCAGTAGACTGTGAAATTGCTCTCGAGAGATTGTTTTTTTTAACTTTGGACTTCACCCCCAATGACAGTAAAATCTGTTGTTTCCAAAGCTGTGTAGGCATTTCACATAATTTATATATTTAAGTAATTGACATTATTTGCGTCAATTGATGCAAAATGTCAATTACCGTATATACTTGAGTATAAGCCGAATTTTTCAGCCCACTTTTTGGGCTGAAAAATTCCACTTCGGCTTATACTCCAGTCAACAAAAAAACTTACCGAGGACTTGTGCGCGGCCGAGGCTTTGGTGCTTCCGGGATCGCGCGCACCTCTCCCAAGCCACCGCCGTCCGAGACCTGCCGAAGTTTGGGGAGGTTTGGGGAGGTGCGCGTGCACCTCCCCAAACCTCCCCAAACGTCGGCAGGTCTCCGTTCCTCCGCGCCCTGCCTGCCTGCTTCTTTCCGCAGCGGAAAGAAGCAGGCAGGCAGGGCGCGGAGGAACGGAGACCTGCCGACGTTTGGGGAGGTTTGGGCGCCTCCCCAAACCTCCCCAGGTCTCCGTTCCTCCGCGCAGACCTGCCGACGTTTGGGGAGGTTTGGGCGCCTCCCCAAACCTCCCCAGGTCTCCGTTCCTCCGCGCAGACCTGCTGACGTTTGGGGAGGCCATTTAGCTGCCATTCAAAACAACCAACACCCCAAAACTACAAATAACCTCTTTCAAATTTATGACAAATGCAGCACTCCAGTGGTCATTCACACTTACCACAGACCCTGGGGATGTTGCGCTGTCCTCCCCTGCCCGTCTTCCCCTGCAGCACTTAGGCCTGCTCCCCAGGACTCCTGGAAGCAGCTGCGAACAATTCCTTGCTAAAATGGCGGCTACTTTCAGAGCCTTCTCCGCTAATCAGCTGTCTGCCCATCAGCTGTCCATAGGGATTTATTTATTTATTTATTTGTTTTTATAAACCGCCCTTCTCCCGAGGGACTCGGGGCGGTGTACAGAGGAAGGAAGGTACACAGATCGAACAATAAAAATAATAAGAAACACTAATGAACACAAACTGGGACCCCAATTAACGCTATCATGCCAGGCCGGCCTGCTGGAACAGGAAAGTTTTTAAGTCGCGACGGAAGGTACGGAGGTCAGGGGCCATCCGGATCTCGGTTGGTAAGCTGTTCCAGAGGGCTGGCGCACCCACTGAGAATGCCCTCCCCCTGGGGGCCACCAGCCGACATTCCTTGAGCGGTGGCACCCTGAGGAGGCCCTCTCTGTGGGAGCGCACAGGACGGTGGGGTGCTGACATTGGCAGAAGGTGCTCCCGTAGGTAGTCCGGACCCATGCCATGTAGGGCTTTGTATGTCATTGTTAGCACCTTGAACTTCACACGGAAGGCAACCGGAAGCCAGTGCAGCGCACGGAGGAGAGGTGTGATATGGGAGTATCGGGAGGCTCCCAAGAGTGTCCGTGCCGCCGCACTTTGCACCAGTTGAAGCTTCCGAGTGGATCTCAAGGGCAGCCCCATGTAGAGAGCGTTACAATAGTCTAGGCGAGAGGTCACAAGGGCATGGGTGACTGTACGTAAGGCATCCAGGTCCAGATAAGGCCGTAGTTGGCGCACTAGTCGAACCCGGGAGAAGGCCCCCTTGGTCACAGCTCCAATGTGGTCTTCCAGGGAGAGCTGCGAGTCTAGGAGGACACCCAGGTTGCGGGCCCTATCAACAGGGGGAAGTAACTTGTCCCCAATGTTAAGCAGTGGGACGTTCTGAATCTCCTGACTTGCCGGTACGTACAGCCATTCAGTCTTGTCCGGGTTCAGTTGAAGCCTGTTTCTCCCCATCCATTCCCGGACCGCTTTCAGGCAGCGGGACATCACGTCTAGGGCATCACTGATATTGTTTGGAGTTGAGATAAAAAGCTGGGTGTCATCAGCATACTGATGGTACCCTACTCCAAAACTGCGAATGATCTCACCCAGCGGTTTCATGTAGATGTTGAACAGGAGAGGCGAGAGGACCGACCCCTGAGGGACTCCGCAAGCGAGAGGCCTCGGGGTCGACCTCTGTCCCCCTGTCAGCACCGACTGCGAGCGACCCTGGAGAAAGGAGGAGAACCAACGCAGAACCGTGCCTCCCACTCCCAGTCCCCTGAGGCGTCGCAGCAAGATACCATGGTCGATGGTATCGAAAGCCGCCGAGAGGTCTAATAAGACTAGGACAGAGGAATGGCCCCTGTCCCGGGCTCTCCAGAGATCATTCATCAGAGCGACCAATGCCGTCTCCGTGCTGTAGCCCGGCCTGAAACCCGATTGGTACGGGTCTAGATAAACCGCTTCATCCAGGATCTGAGGAAGTTGGTGCGCCACCACGCTCTCAACAACCTTCGCAAGGAAGCGAAGATTGGAGACTGGACGAAAGTTATTCAAAGAGGATGGGTCCAAGGTGGGCTTCTTGAGGAGAGGTCTCACCACCGCCTCCTTCAAGGCGGTGGGGAAGTGACCCTCACTCAGAGAAGCAGAGATGACCGCTAGGAACCAGCCTCGTGTCGCCTCTCGAGCTGCATAGGCCAGCCAGGAAGGGCACGGGTCCAGTAAGCATGTGGAGGAGCTCAACCTTCTCATAATCCTGTCCACTTCCTTAGGAGTTACAGGATCAAATTCTTCCCAGATGACGTCGACAAGACTGTCCATGTCTTGTCCTTCCATCTCAGCCCAGTTGGAGTCCAGACCAGTTCGAATCCGAGCGATTTTATCCAGCAGATATTGACCAAATTCCTCGGCTCGACCCTGCAAGGGTTCCTCCCTCACCTCTTGGTTTAATAGGGAGCGAGTCACCCTGAACAAGGCAGCCGGGCGATTATCTGCGGACGCGATGAGGGTGGAAAAGTAGTTGGATTTTGCCACCCTTATCGCAGCGAGATAAGACCTGGTGAGGATTCTTAGTCGCAATCGGTCGGATTCGGATCGACTGGACCTCCAACGGCTCTCTAGGCCCCGTCTCCGACGCTTCATCTCCCGGAGCTCCTCGGTGAACCATGGGGCTCGCTGGGATCTGCGCCGGGTCAGAGGCCGCAAGGGTACAACTCGGTCCAGAGCCTCCGTGGCTGCCTTTTCCCAGGCTTCCACTAAGGCATCCGCCGAGCTGTGAGCAGGGGGTGCATGCGAGTCCCTAAGCGCTGCCTGGAACTTATCAGGGTCCATTAGGCGCCTAGGGCGGTACCATCTGACTGGCACCGTGCACCCACGGTGGGGGGTGGCAAGGGGGAAGTCTAGCCGCAGGAGGTGGTGATCGGTCCATGACAGGGGCGTAACAGTTGTGGCACCCCCACCGACATCATCACGCCACCGTCCAGACAAGAACACCAAGTCTGGGTTGTGGCCTCTCTCATGAGTCGGCCCAGAAATTATTTGCAACAGGTCCATGGCCGTCATGGAAGCCATGAACTCCCGAGCCAGTTCGGACGATCCTCCCAGGGACGGTAGATTAAAGTCGCCCAAGACCATGAGTCTTGGGAATTCAACCACCAACCCTGAGAGGACATCGAGTAGCTCGGGTAGGGCCGCCGCTGCACGATTAGGTGGTAGGTACGCCAGCAGCAGACCCAACTGCGCCCCTGGGCCGAATCTCAGTAGGAGAGACTCACACCCGACCATCTGAGGGACGGTGGTCTCTCGCGGGCTAAGGGATTCCCTGATGATAACTGCCACTCCCCCGCCCCTCCCATGAGCCCGGGGCTGGTGCAGTACCTGGAAACCTGGCGGGCAGAGGTCAACCAGAGGAACACCCCCCTCTGGGCCCAGCCAGGTTTCCGTGATGCAGGCCAGGTCCGCATGCTCACTCTCCACTAGGT
Organism: Vipera berus; assembly: GCF_964194415.1. NCBI lineage: Eukaryota > Metazoa > Chordata > Lepidosauria > Squamata > Viperidae > Vipera > Vipera berus. Next base: position 306,036,831 of record NC_138202.1, on the reverse strand, counting down.
CACGAATGAGGTGAGCTTTGTTAGCTGCGGACCTTGCATTCAGGTAGACCAGCCTTAGCATGGGAGGGTGCGCACCTTTGCTCCCGGGTCCTCCGGGGGAGAACAGAGGGTCGGAGCGTCTCACCGCCTGTACAGAGCGGAGAAGACACTCCCGGTGACGATACGGCCCTCTGTCTGTGCACCTTCTGCCATTCCCCACCATCCTAGGGATGGGACGTTTGTCAGTACGCCACTGGGTGTTATCGGCGACTGGTCCTCGTTGTACGCCGTCGCGAACGGCCGTGGGCCTGGCATGCGTTATGGTGGCTGGAAGGCGTGCCTTTCCCGCGCAACCATAGTCTCCTCCCTCCCCCCTCCCTAACCCCACAAAAAACTTAACTAAGAACTTAATCAGGGGCCTGTTGTTGGGCTTATGCTGGAGGCCCCTGACCCTGCCCGGCCATCTCTCAGAGGCCCAGTGGTTGGGCCCGTCATCAAGATTGGATGTGATGCAGGCGGGTCGCACCCAGGAGAGTGGGGAACCCCTGAGGGCGTGCAGTGCTATGCTAGAGTATTGAACGAGCATAGTCACAGGTGGTTCCGGGAAGGCTGTCCCCTGGATGGTGAATTTGCAGGAGGGTCGAGTCGGGTAGGTGCGTATCTGGATCGTCGCCCTGCCACTGCCACTTGGCCGGGCGAACCCCCAGAAGCAGGCCACTCCTCATCCTCTCACGATGGGTTGTGTCTCTGCTTCCGGAGGTGGTCCAGAACGTACTCTGGGTGAGGCATACCCCATAGAGCTCTCACCTCTGTGGGGTAGCAGGTGTAAGGCCCAGCCACTCTGCCACCGTGGCTAGCACCCAGGCCCGTTATGTCCTGTGGGGAGAGAATGGGCAAAGATGGGTGAGAGTGGGCAGAAGGCCGGATGGAGGGATCCATTAATTGGCGTCAGCTCCGGTGGTTCAGCCGCCCCAAACAGTTCCCTCCCTGATCCTCTGGGCGTTGTTCCCGGCCGCAGTTCCCTGGCCCCTATTGGTTGAGGACCGTCCAGAGCGTGGCCTCCCAGAGGTACGGGAGTCCCTGGTGTCATGCCCCTGGTGTTGCCGCCTCCGATCAAGGTGTCTCGAGGAGGTGGCTCGGGCCGTCGCCTCCATTGTCCAGCGTCTCCTTTGGTGTGAATCTTTCGGAGGCACCGCCGTCCAGGGGCAGCCCACGGTGGTCGAGACGCCGCACCGCTGTTACTAGCGTCTCTGTCAGGGCCTCTGTCAAGGCCCCTCGGAGGACGGTCGACCGTGGCCCAGAGCAGCTGCCTCACCGCCCGTGTCTTCGTTGCTGCCGCTACCGTTGTAAAGCTGGTCTGCGGCGTCTCCTTGAGGATTGTTGCAACGGCCGTAGCGGTACAGGGGGCGGGTCGAAGATGCTGCAAAGCTCTCCTTCTCTAGGCCTTGGACTCCCTCCTGGCTGAAGAGTAGATGAACCAAGCCAGCAAGGAGACAAAATGTTTCTGCAGCTGTTTTTCCTCTGAAGTTTTTTTTTGTTTTTTTTTTTAAAGTAATCTCCGAAGGTTATGCCAGAAAATGGAGGACGCTGGGTCTTTGCAAGCTTTAGCTGTCCGCCTGGCTGCCTGAAGGCCGCCCTTTTCAGGCAGTCTGACAGACAGCTAAAACTTGCAAAGACCCAGCGTCCTCCATTTTCTGGCACAACTTTTAGGGATTTATTATTATTATTCCTACTACTACTATTACTACTACTACTACTTCAGGAGTAAAAAGTTGCAGAAAAAAATTCTCTCCTTACTAGCTTAGTTCCTCTACTCTTCCATCTGGAGCCAAGGTAAGATTTTAAAAAGGGATATTGGTTGGAAGGCAGAGGGAGAGTTTAGTTTTAGCATCTAAAAAAAGGGGGGGGGGAAATCAGCGAGTACATCCCAACCAGCTTTTTATGTTTTTGTTATTGAAGAAATATGGGGGAGGGGGAGGGGTTCTGGGGTGGGTTGGGGAGGGGATAATATTGTAACTTCAATAAAAATTTTCAATAAAAAAAAGAAATATGGCTTTCTGGGGGAAGGTGGGGAGGGCGTTAAGGAAGGAAAGGGTTTTTGGAAGCTCGTCCTGAAGCTGCCTTTTGTGCAAGGGGCCTTTTCTCAAAGCCTAGAGAGGCAGCTTTGTTGCCTCCCCGTAGACAGCTGATGGGCGAACACCAAAAGCTCCAAAAGGCTAGGGAACTAGTCCCAGAACAAAACGGAGACCTGCTGTTTGGTTTGGGAGGCGCCCAAACCTCCCCAAACGTCGGCAGGTCTGCGCGGAGGAACGGGCGTGTTTCCTCGCCTGCTGGGCGCCGCGATTTGCCCGGGGAACGCGCGGGCCCCGAATGGCAGCGTGGAGTGAGGAAGCGGACAGCCAGGGCTTCCCCGAGAGCCGCGGCCACACAGGGTATTCCTGTGTATTCAGGCTTGCAAAATGGCGGATCGAGCCTCTGCTGGCGGCAGAGGCTTGCAGTGCGCGGATCCAGCCTCCGAGGCATGCAGAACGGCGGATCGGCTTATACTCGAGTCAACAACTTTTCCCAGTTTTTGGGGGTGAAATTGGGGGTCTCGGCTTATACTCGAGTCGGCTTATACTCAAGTATATACGGTATGTCAATTTAGATTTAACAGATATTTGGATTTAAAGGAACACCTTTTTTCAAATATTCTTTTAAATCATGGTTTTACTGTAGTGCAATTTCTCTAACTATAATCTTAGGGAAACTTACCCTGGAATCACTCACAATGATGACTGCATAATAAGATTATAAAACAACTCAAAGGGAACACAGAAGGCTTAAATACCTCTTCTCAGAAAGAATATTGTACACAGAACAATTGCCAAAAAAAATTACAATAATTTCTTATTATGCACCAGAATAACCCAAGAAACCCAGGAAAATGCAACAAATCTAATTCTGATAACGAATACCATCAATAAGCAACAAAAATTGTGTTAAAAGCAAATACATTTAACTTTTTGATAGCAATCAAGATATTGGGCAAGATACTAGATTATATGCTATTTCTCTAACCACAGTAAATGAACATGGAGTTTTGAACTGATTCTACTATAAACCACATTACATATTTACAAAGATTCTTATGCACTAATGACCAGTTATATATTTAGGCAACATTTAAAATATTACTAATAATCCTCATATTTGTAATATAAGGAAACAAAAACTGCAGGCAAGCAAATAACTTCATCATCAAGACTGTTACAAAATAATAAGAACTAAGAGATCATTAGAAAAGGCCACGGGAATATCTGTGAATTAGAATTTGGTTCCAAACAAGTACAAAAGCATACCTTTTCTTCTCCTGCTCTTCTTTCTCTATTTTATGGGATGTAACATATGTTGAAAAGAGATGACAACATCTATTCAGGAGTTTTACAAACTCTGTCATAGCTTCTTGCTTTGCCATACTACCAAGTGCAGCCCATTCTTTCCTGCAATGATGAGATAAAATGAGTTGGGATAAAAAGGAAATACTTTCTATCAAGTTTTAAGTATAAACACAACAGTTGATGCTTAAGTTGATGCTAGACAACCAGGCAGGAAAATGTTCCCAGAAAACAGCTCTGAACATGAATACTTTTGAAAGCAGTACCTCTGCCCAGAACACCAGGAATTTCACATGACAAGGCATATACACACAAAAAAATCTCGTCAGATGACCCACCAAGAAAACAAATGTACTAGTGATTAAAATTTTTATTCATATTTCTGTCTTGAGAACAAGACTAAATGTATGTACAGTTTGGTTTAACTACTAAATTCAAATCTTCTGTCAATAAATAACCACTTTTCAGGCCTCCAGGAATTTTAAAACATGCTCGGGTGCTGAATTTATAAGATATCACCATACTATTGACATTTCAACCCACAGTCCAAACTTAGGTTAAAATGTCTTGGTCAAATAAAACAGTTCATTTGTTCTATTTATAAGTATTTTTTTTTACCTTCTGTCATTCCCAAGTACATCGAAGAATCCAACTTCAGGGCAGGTGTCTGGATTGTAAGGTCCCAGCAGAACCTGTTTATGCAGGGCTACCAGTTTGAGTTTTTCTTCATAGGTGGGATGAAACGCTTTGCCATCTTTTTCTGAAAGAAAAAGATTCAGTAAATTTCAAGGTACAAATAATAAATGTTACCATGCTATGTATTCCATAGTTAAGAACACAATGGAATGTCCTATCTTCTATAATGGTCTCTCAAAGTGGTACCAATCATGCTAGCTGATTTGGTTGCCCAGTGCAAAAAGCTGAAGAGTGAATATTGTTTTTTTTCCCCAAAGCTACCTCCAAGAAAGGTAATAAACCAAGACTTATTTACATTTTCAGGGAAAATGTACAGAGTTACAAAGACCTAAGTCCACGCAAGCACTCAGAACACGGGTACAACCTTATCCCAGGACATGTTTACATGGACAGCCATCAAGAATGGTAGTTTCACTTAACAGCCTCTTATGTGGCAAGGAACCTTATTGAAAAAAGACATAGTGAGACAACTTAGCATATTGAACTGGGATCAAAGATCTGGATTAAGTCTCAACTTAGTAATGAACCTCAACGGGTGGCTTCGGAGGGCTGCCTTACTCACTCTGCAGGTATGGTGAAGGTATAAATGCTATAAGCTCCCTCACACACTTCGGAAAAGTAGAAAAAACAATGCGTAGCAACAAACAAAGTCACAAATCTATATACATGCAGCATGATCTATAACAAGGTGGTTTTGATTTTACAAAAACAAGGTGCTGTTCTTTTATTATTTGCAATACATAAATCCTATTTTTAACTATACAGCTAGGATAAAAAATTATTTTATTTTATTTTAATTCCATTTATATCCCGCCCTTCTCCGAAGACTCAGGGCGGCTTACAAGCTTATGCCTAGAAAGTATTCATGTTATTTTATGTATTCTAAAATATAATTTAAATATTAAATTTAAATAATGTAAATTCCATAATAAAATTACAAAAAATTAGTGAAAACAAATTTTACTTTTAATTATTAAAGAGAAGGTTAATGAATTATTTACATATATGACTGAAAAAGGAACTAAAGACTGAAAGAACCTTATTAAAAATTACAAATAAATAATGAATCATTTCACAAATTAAATCTAGGTTGTTTTTTAAACATTTACCACAAAAGAAATATCATTCATTTTAAATTTATGTCCCATAAACATTGATCTGGCTTCAAAGTGTTCATCTGAAATAAGCTTCAAATATAACTGTAACAACAAAGATAACACAATAATTTAGTATATTTTAAATTGTAACCCAAGTCAACGTAAGTTTGTTTTTTTTAAAAAGAGCACATATTTAGGTTTTGTGAGCATTAGCCAATTATAGTACATTCAGTGAATTCACAAAACACACAAAAGAGCAAAAGCTATTGCTTGGAAAAATGCTGACTGATGAAACATGAAACAAAGATGCAAATACAAGAATTATTTTGTTATACAATAAATCAAAATAAAGGCTTTATTTCTGTTACACTATATTATCATACTAGAATCCGTATGAATGTCCACTGAAACTTGCAAAAAACATGTTTTTGTTGACACCAACGTTAGGTCTCAAATACTGGCCACACTAATTTCAAGCTAGACAGCATAGGAGGGACTCCTGTTCATTCTTTAACCATATCTTCTGCAAAACCATTTTACTTATCTGTTTGAATATGCTTGAAGTTGGATGAATAATTATTCTTCTTATAATAAAACTAGCCTCCCAAGTTTTTTATAATCCATTTGCATTATATCTTATACTTGGATTTTAAAAAGATGTACAAGTACTATAATAAAACAAGCCTGGATTGCCATTTCAAGGTACTTACCTAGTATATTTATCTCAACTTATTATTTCCTGGATCATTCACAAACACTAATGAGGGACTAATTTTCATATAATATACCTCCATTAATAAATTATTTAGGAATTATCTATAACAATGTTTCTTAACTCCTTTTTCTCACAATCTCAACTTTTAATAATGATGGAAGATCTCAAAAGGACTTTTTATATAGATTATATTTACCAGTATTTACTATATTAAACATTGATGCATTTACTGCCACTACTACTTCTCATGATCGTTTGATTATTTTCAACATAGGCTGGCAAAAAAATTGGACTCCCTGAACCCGAGAGGGTCTTGGGGACCCCTAGAAGTCATATTGTTCAGTCACTAAATCACGTCCGACACTTCACAATCCCAAGGACCACAGCATGGCAGACCTCGCTGTCCTCCACTATCTCTTGGAGTTTGCCTGTTGAAGTCCATGAGTCATAAAAGAGCCAAGGTTGCCTACCCCTACACTAAATGAAAGCAAGAAGACACAGAACTCTTTTTGCTGCCATCTAGCAATCATCAGGATTTTTGCAGCCCATATCTGATAGTAAAATCCAATCATCCTACCTAAAACTTGATTGGATTTATTTGGGACTAGAATGATGGGGACTTTCCCTTTCTCCCTCCCTCCCCTTTTCCACATAGCAATATTTCAGACAAAAATATCAACAGGGATATTATCTGGGCTCTTTTAAAAGAATACAGTAGGCATATTGGACCCGTTGCATCACAATCTTTTGGCCCCAGGATTCTGTCTGCATTCATGCACCTATTTGTCTTAATAAATCAATCACCCAAAGGTTAACTGCACACAGTTGCCAAAGAAAGATAATCTATTCTGTAACACTGCAACATAGCCTACCAACTTAAAACTTTCAACTTTTGGAAAATTCAGTTTACCATAATTTTTCTTTCTACTTAACATTACTTTTATTCTTTTTGCTTTGTATTCCAAGCACAGCTCAGTAACACTTATATACAACATTTTTTAAAACAGTAACAGTGACCATATTTCTTGAATCTAGTGGGAATAACCACAATCTATAGCATGGCTGTTTGCTGTATGTTTGTATTGTACTTTCTCCTGAGTTTATAAAGGAGATTTAAAATGGACTACGATATGGGAAGTAGCATTTGATTTAGAAACTCCAATATTTTTCAGAGAAAACTTGTATTTTTCTGTTTTATTAGATGGTCTAATAACTTAGGTACATATAGATCCCCAATCCTTTCACATACCAAGAAAAGAAGAGGAAGAACGAGATTAAGTGTGGTAAGGCCACACTTGAAATACTGCATCCAGTTTTGGTAACCACAATGTAAAAAAGATGTTGAGACTCTAGAAAGAGTACAGAGAAGAGCAACAAAGATGATCAAGGAATGGAGGCTAAAACATATAAGGAACGGTTGCTGGAATTGGGTATGTCTAGTTTAATGAAGAGAAGGACGAGGGGGGACACGATAGTAGTGCTCCAATATCTCAGGACTGCCACAAAGAAGAGGGAGTCAAGCTATTCTCCAAAGCATCTGAATGCAGATGGAAACTAACCAAAGAGAGAAGCAACCTAAAACTAAGGAAAAATTTCCTACAGAACAATTAATCAGTGGAACAACCTGCCTGCAGAAGCTGTGAGGCTCCAACATTAAAAGTTTTTAAGAAGAGACTGGGCAGCCATTTGTCTGAAATGGTATAGGGTTTCCTGCCTGAGCAGGGGGTTAGACTAGATGACCTCCAAGGTCCTTTCCAACTTTTTTATTATTATTATTATTATTATTATTATTATTATTATTATTATTATTATTATTATTAGAAAGCAACTATTTCTTACAAAGATTATTGTTTAGCTGACCTTCAAAGGTGACAGTATATTTCAAGAAATGCATGTTTATGATAGTAGAATATTGTATATTACCTCAAAGTTCAGGTTCACTTTGGGCCCAAAATATATATAAATATTTTCCTCCTGGAGGAGAACAGCAACAAAGACATACTGAGACTGTACTAAGTCTCAATGCACAGTTGTGACAAGATCTTAAGTATTTCAACCAGTTTCTGTGATCTGATGTCTGATGTAAGTTAAACACATCACATTATTTTGCTCCGAAGTGTAATCCTTCTTACATCTGATATTAAATCTTTACTTTTTCATGCTTTGAAATAAAAATGAATATGATTGCACTACATGATATATAATATTGAAAGCAACAGCAAAGATATGGGAGCAAAAGGTCACATTTCATGGGTATAAACTTACTATCTAGTCATTCCAAATGTGGATTTTTGTATGTTTCTCTATTATTCAAAGATATTACACATTGGGAATTTCTATAAAATTTGATTTCATAAGACCTAACTCTTCCTCATTTGGAAAGAGTATTCCTTGAATACTCTTATAATTCACAGATCGATTCCAACTCATAATAAAAAAATTGCCAAGTGCCAATTCTGCACTTGTATTGCAGAACTGCCATGTACTTGTAAACAGACATGAGGAACAAAAATGGATTTATAACATAATTTGCTGCAGCATACGCTGTATTTTCGGCCTGCTTTTGATTTAAAAATTAACAAGTATGTTCCTAAGTGCTTGTTTATATTTGCTTTTATATTACCGTCTGTGACTTTATTCAAAGTATAAAATATTAAAATATTCTGGGGATGGTTTTCAGTACTGTATACATCCTAGTGAACAATAGTTCCAAAACAGCAATCAGTATTAAAAGAAGAACAAGCACAATATCATTTTATAGGTCTCTAGGCTCCCATATTTCTATAAGGCTACATAATCTGTTGAAGAAAAAAGTGGTCTACATACCCTCAGGTTTATTTTAAAACATTAATATACTTCATTTAGCAATTTCGCTTTGGCTTGCATATTTGAAGTCTACTTAATGTCACGCCTGCAACTAATACATTCCCCTGCAAACTGAATAGTGCAGTTCATTGAATATTTCTCTTCTTTCTCAACAAGCTTCTGAGGGTGACGGCGGCCTCTCTCCACAGACACAAACCAAATAAATAAACGTATATTTAGTTTAAGATTTCCGGGGCTCTACGGAGGTAAGCCGGGGCCGGAGGCTACCAAGCTTTCTCCCCACAAGACCCTCTTACGATTGAGAGGCCGGGAAGCAGAGGGAGCCGGGACGTTTCAGTCACTTTCCCGGCTTGGAAAAGAGGCAAAGGCGGTCACCTTTGAAGAAGCGCAGCGCCAGGCCGTACAACTCCTCCAGGTCGAAGCCCCAGCGCCGCTCCAGATTCAGCGCTCCGTCGCCGTCGCCGTCTCCGCCGGCCTCGTCTCTCACCTGCCCCGGCTGACCAGAAGTCCCCACTCGGCCGCCTCGGTTGCCAGCCAGCGGGAGCGGCCTAACGTCCGCCTGGCCAGGCCTAGCGTCCTCCGAGTCCGGGCTCAGGGTCAGGCCATCGATGGAAACCTCCAGCCGCTCCGAACTGAGCGCTGCCGCGGCCGCCATCGCCTGCCTCGTTCCCTGCTGCTCAGCTGGGCGGCCACGTCCCGACTTCCTGCTCCCGCCTCACGACCCGGATCTTCCGGCGAGGCAGGCAAGTCTGCGAGCAGCAGCAGCAGCTGGAGGGAGGAGGAGAGGAAGAGGAGAAAGGGTGGTCCCGCTAGAGCAGCGTTTCCCAACCTTTAGGACAGGGGTCTTCAAACTTGGCCTTTTTATGACTTGTGGACTTCAACTCCCAGAATTCCTCAGTCAGGCATGCTGGCTGAGGAATTCTGGGAGTTGAAGTCCACAAGTCATAAAAGGGCCAAGTTTGAAGACCCCTGCTTTAGGAACTTGAAGATGCGTGGACTTCAACTCCCAGAATTCCCCAGCCAGCTATGCTGGCTGGGGAATTCTGGGAGTTGAAGTCCACGCATCTTCAAGTTCCTAAGGTTGGGAAACGCTGCGCTAGAGGCCGTCGTGGGTTGTTTACCTGCTGCTGCTGCTGCCGCCAAGGTGCCTGCCTTGTCGCGGGCATATTGTGGACCTTTCCTGAACGCAGTCCTGGGGCAGCCAAGCACGTGGAGTTTTTAGGGCGATTTAATTCCGAGTAAACGCAAGCGAAGTTGCCATCTTCTTCGTTTCCGGATAGAAATCTCTTCGACGTCTGCACGACAACCACCGATTCGTGTCGGGCTGCAGTTCAGACTGCCGGCGAATTCACACGATTTGTCGAAAGGCGGAGCAGCCTTGATCCAGAACGTGATGTCCACACCGGGATTTCCAGCAAGTCTGAACCCCTTGAGTAGATGCGCCACACACAAAAAAAACACCCAAAAAACAACAACACTCAAGTCAAAAGGACAATCAACACGCATCCTTCGGTCTGTCCACAATCAACTTTAATTTTGCTCACGACGTCAGTCGTAACGGCTCCGTAAAGTAGTCTCCAGATTATGCAATAACGGGTGGTGGACCTGTGACCCTCCAGATGAATCGCTATTTGAGCAATCCCATCTGGTCTAATTGTTAAATATGACAGTTGAAATTAATTTTGAGCAAGTAATAACGTCTCTCTTTAACACTTTTTCTATATTCTGAAGACAACGAACAGAGTTTCAAATAATCTTGTGAAGGGAATGCTAAAGGACTTTTAAAACTTGTTTTCTGTTTTGTACAAAAGCAACCTTCAAACTTATGGAAATGATGCAATGGTATCTTCACCTCCTCTGGGACAGCATATTAAATCTTATGCACCGTATCAGCTTTATGAATCAGAAAATGGGCTTTTCAAATCTCATGCCATTAATCCTAGACCATCTGTAAGAAAGCAAAGAAAAAGAAGAAAGGCATAGTGCAGCTGTTTCAGTCAAAAAATGTTTACACTGGCTTTCTAAAATCTCCCTTCTGACGGAAAAAGGCAGCCTTTGAGAAACCTTTGCAATTTCATCATTGGGCCTAGACCAGAGATCCCCTAGATCAGAGGTCCCCAACCTTTCGGGCACCAGGGACTGGTTCTGTGGAGAGAGATTTTTCCGTGGACCAGTGTATGTGTGGTTTTGTGTGCTGCCTGCATCTCACGGATGGGCTTGTTTGTGCAGACCGGTTGCTGGCATGCTGCGGCCCAGTACTAGTCCATGGACCAGGGGTTCAGGATTGGGGACCCCTGCCGTAGACAGCAGTGCTCTCTTTAGAGCCTTAGGCTGAGCTCTTTCCTTCTGTGAATATGAAAGACATTTGCTCTTCCTTAATGCAAATTACAAACTGAACCACTGAACAGTAGCTTTTCTTAAAAGTTTTCGCACTGTTAAGAAACTGGCAGCCCTTAAAAATAATGTTTGTGCAGGCAGGGCAAATGAACCAGTTGGCAGCAAACTGGGCAGAGAGACAGTTGGTCCAGAATAAGCTTTACTAATTTCTCGTTCTGCGATCAACTTCTTTGGCTTCATGCTGTTCACTAACTACTTGCATGTTAAGTTTAGAACAAATGCCCAAGGGATATTGTTGTTCATAGCTTAACAACTGTACCTGGCAATCTGGAACTAGATTTACAGTGACATTTAGAAATTCTTTTCTTTTCCATGCCCCTTCCCTGCTCTGCTGTAGGATACTACAGCATTTAGTTCTGAGTTAGCTGCCAGGCCGAAACTGCAGTATTTTATCTCTCTCCATAGAGAATTGAATAATGAGAAAAGAAAAGAGGTCTTTTTATTCTTTTTTTTCAGAAATATCGCGCATCTTAACTTTCACTTCTGCTTCTGTCAGGACATTTGTTATAATCCAGCTTTCTTCAAACTTCCACAGGGACTGGCACTCCCAGAATTCACAACTAATAATTCAATATCAGAGTTCAAAGCTGATTTTCAGAGAGAATAGCTGTTCTGTTTTAGTTAAGCCTGTCACAATTTGTTTATGTTCTACAATCTACATTATGCTTAATGTAACTCTGCTGATTAGGTTCTATCATTAATTAGATAAAAAAATTAGTGTGTTATAAAGTATTTCTATGATGGCATCTTTTTCAAAGCTGGCTTTTAAAATACAAATATAGCAAAAATCTAGAAAATGAACACTGAACAATTGAAACTCAACTGCCATCTGGTGGACTACGGTATATAATGAATTTTGGAAAGCGGATTCTTTTTTTCTTGCTCAAAATCGTGTATTACCATTTTAAAGGCTAACTACATAGTTAACAGAAACATTTTCAGAAGAACATTTTTGAGAAAAAAACCTCTTTTTAAAACAATACTGAAATAATTAGAAGAATGGAATGGTAAACCACTTCCACATTGCTGCCAGTAAGAAATTTGTACTCTTCAAGGGTTCAGCTTGAGGAGCCTTTACCTTTAAGCTATATATGTGCAAATAAAAAGTATACATATTTGAAAAAATATATCATTTTCAAATGTTAGAAAAAGATGATGGGTACAATTACAAGGGTTGCCCAACCAAGGAATTACAAGATTACAAAAAATTCTGATAGCAAGAAAGGCAAATGGGGGCCCTGCAGGTGATTCGATCTTCAACTCCTATCGGTCACAGCCTCTGGCCAATGAAAAATGGCCAGTGTTTTAATTCATGCTATTTGGAAGGCATCTGGTTACTTATTTCTGCCAGTCCAGTGTTGTACTATTTTGATAACTGTATTTTGCTTTCCATCTATAGAACTGCTCCCCCAATCCAATGATGCTTGTACAAAGGCTAAAATAAAAGAATGCACATATTCTAGATTTCTCGACAGCAGGCATGCTCCTGTTGGTGCTACAACTTTGCACTTGGCTTGGGTGAAGGAATTTTCCTCTGCTTGTGTTCAAAGGGAAGGGAAAATAGCTGATCCCCTATTGAGATAATCTCATTCACACTGTCAGAATAAACCATAGGATATGATTTAACTTGGCACATAACAGCATGCCATCTCCAGTGTATTTAACCCTCAAAGAATGAAGGCAGTTTACTGAAACATGAGGAAGGATATATGGGAAACTGTTCTTAAAATAAGTATAAGACAATAGAAATATCAGAAGACTAGGTCCCTGTACAACAGGTGACAATCTCTGGCCACAACTATAAATTAGATTGTTATATGCTAAATCTACCTCATCAAAATATTGAAGGTAATCTTGTGATGGAGAAAGAAATTAAAGAGGCACACACAAAAAAAATCTAATAGTGGTGGACTTCACTTAACCTCAATCTAATCTGTTCATGTTCAGACTGAGAAAAACAGATTTCTAGATATTATGACATTACGACTTCAGAACAGTTGGCCTTTGGAACTGATAGGAGTTGAGGTTATTGTAGATTTAATTTTAAGTGATGTCTGAGATTTAGTGCAAAGTAGTATTGTGGAATGATTTAAAACAGTGACCATAATGCTAATACCGGTACATTTAGCATACTTTTAGACAAGCTAGGTCCAAGATGGTCACATTTCATTACAAAAGGAGAAACTTCTCAAAAATAAAGTTATTGATGAAAAAGACTGAAAGGAAAAGTCAAGAGGACAAAACTTCATAATTCCTGAAGTTATTTAAAATAATGCAGTAGACTGGGATTCAGACGGGATATATACAAAGGTAAAACAAATACAGAGGAAGGTTGAGATTTTTTTTTACAATTTGTAAAATTTAAAGTGTCTTTCTTCAGGAAATAGAAAACCTGTCTTAAAAAGCATAAAATTTGGCAGGAAAAGTATCATAAAAAAAGATCAGAGAAGTATAAAGCAAATATGCCAGATGTCTTCCTTATGATGTCTTTATAGTGGATCTACTGCAAAAAAAAGTCCCAGTGCACCAATAGAACAAGAGAACTTCCTGCTCTCCTGCTTTCAGTTATAAGGCAGTGGGATTGGGATGGAACAAGGAGAAATAAGAGTCCCTGGAGTGAATTCTTGGTGTTCTCATGCTTTTGGAAAAATTGTTGGTGGTCTAATATAAAGCTGGCCCAACAAAAAGGTATTTCTCGCAGAGACTGGAACAGACTTCGACTCTTTTTGCTATCCTGGGTTAAAAAAAAATGTCTTCAAGGAGAGTGAGTCCATTTTTAGGTCCTTTTTTATTGTCCCTCTAGATACTTTTTTCCCCTGGTAAAAGCAGAAGTCATCTCCATATGACTGCATTCCTCCCCATCCGTCTGAAACGAAACTACAGGTCCTGTTCAAAACATTGGAAGCTCAGGCTGAGCTGGCAAGAAAGGCCAAGGTTCCTCCTTCCCTTCGGCGTTTCTTAGTTGGGCAGCAATTGGCTGAAGAGACCTTTCCTTCGGCTCGGGAACAATAAGCAGTTGACAGGAAGCGATTCCGGGAGTGGGGAATGTCGAAATCCAGACAGGCGAGGATAGCTGGGAACAAATACTGTACATGCGAGTCCCCATCTCTCCAACATGCTGGCCTTTCGCAGCTCTTCACTGTGTGCGTTAAAAGAATAAATCGTCTGAATTCAGACACCATTCCCGGAGCATATAAGCATTTAGAAGGTACTTTCTCCAACAATTTATTTGAAAGGTGCCTGTTTTTGCAAGCAGGCAATGCTTTTAATATAAATTGCACTCTCCTCGCATAACTTTTCTCTGCACTGTTTCTCAATTTACCAGTTTTGCCTTTTGGAGAGGAGTAATGAAGGTAAAATGTTGGTACTTACTGTTTAATTTTGTGCATTGGGGCTAAGCATCTAAATTAAGATGTGCGGGATATGATCTAAAAGGTAAAGGTAAAGGTTCCCCTGCACATGCGTGCTAGTCGTTTCCAACTCTAGGGGCCGGTGCTCATCTCTGTTTCAAAGCTGAAGAGCCAGCGCTTGTCCAAGGACATCTCCGTGGTCATGTGGCCAGCATGACTAGACGCCAAAGGTGCACGGAATGCTGTTACCTTCCCACCGTAGTGGTCCCTATTTTTCTACTTGCATTTTTTACGTGCTTTCGAACTGCTAGGTTGGCAGAAGCTGGGACGTGTAACAGGCGCTCACTCTGTTACGCGGCACTTGGGATTTGACCCGCCAAACTGCTGACCTTCTGATCGACAAGCTCAGCGTCCTAACCCACTGAGCCATCGTGTCCCTTATGGGATATGATCTACTGCACTCTTAAAACCTAACAGCCCTAAACCCATCCATGCCAACCTCATACAATGGCCAGATAAGAGGCATTTCAGAAATTCACAAACCTGGATCTGGCTTATAACCCGCTTCCTTAGTCACTACCCAAAACTCAGTACAAGTAGTTCTTGACTTACAACCAAAACTGAGCCCAAAATTTCTGTTGCTAAGTGAACAGTTTTTAGTGAGCTTTGCCCCATTTTATTGCCACAGTTGTTAAGTGAATCACTGCAGTTTAGTAGCACAGTTGTTAAGTGAATCTGGCTTCCCCATTGACTTCACTTGTCAAAGGGTCGCAAAAAGTGATCACATGGGACATTGCAACCCTCATAAATATGAACCAGTTGCCAAGTGTCTAAATTGTAATCACATGACTGTGGGGATGCTGCAACTGTTTGAGTGTGTGAAAAATGATCATAAAGCACTTTTTTCAATGCTGTTGTAACTTCAAACAATACCCCTGGTTGTAATCATTGACTAATCCAATAGTTTTAAATTGAGGACTATCTGTATTTATTACATGCTGCCCATGATTCAGAAGGCATAGCATTCAACATTATTTCATAGCTTAAATAGGTGCTATATGGAATAAGTATTTCCAACCTAAGCTGCTTTGCATTTAACTTCTAAAATAAGTTCTGACAACAGCAAATGAAGAAAAATGTTTCTGTACATTATCTATACTGAATATGGTTTACATCTCTCTACCACATCTTCCTTTACTCTTTGTTCTAAAGTGCTATATCCTTTCCTTATAGTAAAATTACTCCCTCCTTAATCTTTTTAGTTACCCTTCTTTGCACCTATTTTAGCTTTGTAATATCTTTTAAGATGTGACAACCTGAACTGCACACAATATAGTAAGGCCTTATCATATTTGAAAATTCTATTTCAATTCCATTCCCCAGTACTCAAAACACAGGATTTCCTTTTTAAACAGCAGCTGTATAGCCTGAAATTTTCACTGAGCTGTCCATTGACACTTTCAGATACCCTATGCCGAGTTGAACTGAAATCCTCTTAACATATAGGAAATGTTTTGTGTGTAAACATGCATGACTTTCTTGGTTACATTTGCCAATCTGTAAACCATTCACTCAGCCTGGAGAAATCCTTTTCAGGCTCTTCACAATTCCTTGACTTTATTACCCCGAAGAATTCAGTATCGTCAGCAAATACGGACAACTAACCTTAACTCTCTCTATATATGTACAAGTTATTCCCAGAAAATTATAGCGCACATTTATCAGAATGGGAATTGCCCATTTAACTCTACAGTACTAAGTTTTCTTTTTCTTTTTTGCCAGTTGTTAATCCATAATAGCATATGTCCTCTTTATTCTTTTTATCTGTGGAAGCTGAGTTTGCTGCAAAGACTTTGCTGAGAGACAAAAGATACACCAAAGCTATTAGATCACCCTTATCAACAGGTTGGTTGATACCATCACAAAATATAATTTTTCTTCAATAGATAAATATGAGTTTAACATCTTTGTAAATAAAGATTCTCAATGCAAAGAACTTCTCTTATTGAGTCTGTGTTTCTGTCTCTTCCTTTTGGTTTAATGTAATGCCTTCCTGGTAAGGCTTGCAAAGTTCTCACTAAATACATTTTTCCCAGTCTATTTTTTTGCCTTACATCTCCATATCAGGTAAGAATGCATTTCTAAAAACAGTTATTCCATTTCTGAAAATTATTTCAACCTACTTTTCATATTTAAAATTGTTTCCAACTTTTGTAAAACATTGCAGCCTTCTCATCAGTCAATGAGAATAAAATTTATGCATTTCTTAAAAGAACAGGCTTTGCTAAATATAGACTCTGCAGTTAAATTCTGAAGCAGCATAAATGCAGACAAAGAATATAGATTCATTTTTAAAACTATACAAAATTTTAAATTGAAAATAATTGTTTACATTTTCTTTATACATCAACATACAAAAGACCTCATTTTAGAGGTACTAAGGAATCAAAACATTGCTACAGCTATCTGAAAATTCTAATCTGAAAACAATTTATTACACTGAAGCTTTACAAGGTTATACTAAATATAACAACTCAATACATCCTTTTTACAAAATCAACATTTCTCTACACTCCTCGGGTCTTTAGTTTTTAAGGCAGTTTGGAGGACTGGCTATCCAAATGCATCATAAAAGTATATGAATTGCTTGATAACCAGGTGTTTAGCTTAAATTGTGCAAACCAATCAGTGGAAAGTATTACCAGTTATTTGTGTGAACTATCTTAACTAAAAAAAACTTTTTTAGTCTTTTCTATTCCTTCATTCAATTACTTTTATAAGTTATAATAAATTAAATATTCCAAAGGTATTAACTGATTTACAGGGATTCTCAGTATCCATAAATGTACAACAGTCATCTATTTGCTATTACTCCTTCAGGTATTCCATTATCCTGCTATTTCTCAAACACAGGAATATACATACTGCTTTATCAATCAGCACACTGTTCAGAGGCTAAAATCAAAAAGCAATTAAGTCACAGTATGAGTGATTGTGGTTTCCAATAAGAAGAAATTACTAATATGATCCCTCAACTGTGTCATATTAGTTTTACTGTTTTCAAAAACTTCTAATATAGTTGCCAGTATTTGCTGCAACAACATTTAGTTTTTCCCTTGTTATGAAAACGTGTCTGCATAACGTTTTAAAACAACAAACACACACACATATTACAACTAAAGTTTAGCTGTTAAAACAAGATATTATGTGCATAGCAAGTGATGAAGTCCATAGCGATGCTGCTAATTTTATGCTGGTGTCTTCAGAAGTAGTACAAACAGTCTCAAAATATCCTTTTTTTCCTTTGTCTTCCAATTGGTAGAATATTTGGTAAAGCATACACACCAAGCATTTTCCTCTACTATATGCTGTACACTTAGGAGTATAAATGTTTCTCTCAGTCTCTGTTAGTGTTGTTTGCAGCAAAAGCATGTAAATTTCCCATTTGGCTGAGGCCACTCTGGATATGTGCAACATGGATCTCTACATTATTCTGGAAACAGCTAAAGAAAGAAAAACAGTTCTTTTTCAAACAGTTCATATGCAGATGTATTAATGTGCTTAGATACATGTTCTAAGTTTACATACAACAATATTTTCATGATATCAAGCTATTTGCCTTTTTTGGCATAATTTCGGGCAATTTCAAGAAAAGGGAACCATATTTCCATGTATTGAGGAAGAAGGTGGTCTACTGAAGTGAAGGCAGCTGGTATGTTCCATGAGGCTGGATAATTTCCAACTGGTCTCTAATCTTCCCCTTTTGGGAAAAGCAGTGGGATTGCAGCTTTCGAGAGTCCTGGAAGAAGCAGATTATTGAGATCCTTTCCAGTGGGATCTTGGGCTTGAGAGGTGGCATTTATTTTTGTAAATGATCTTTGGCAGGACCAGGGTAGGGGTAGTGCAACTCTCCTGCCCTATTTGATCTTTTGGTGTTCTTTGATGCTAACATAATGGTATCCTTCTAAAATGTCTGAGGATTAGACCAGAGAGCAATGCACTGTAATAGAACTAATTTCATCCTGTAGGTATTGGTGAAGGGAAAAGGGTGAGACTTAAAACACCTGTTTTGCAGATTCTTTGAAGTGTAATACTTTCCCAGCTTCTGAAGCTACTGGGTGAAGTCATCCACTACCATGGGGACAGTTATCAATATTTACATAACACCCAGTGATATATCAAGACCTCTGACAACTGATTCTCTTGTGGTAATACCAAGTTCTGGACAGTTAGGATTTGAATGAGGAATGAGGAAGAGGTTTAGGCTCAAACCAGCAAAACTGAGTGTCTGTGGATTCATGAGATGTTTATTATGAATGGCTTTTCAACTTTGGTAACTAAGTGGGATAGCATTTTCTCAAACAGAACTGGCACATAGTTTTGGGGTCCTCCTGGACTTATAGCTCATGCTCAAAATAGGTGAACAGTTTTGACTAGGAGGGCCTCTAAACAATTACAACTTTTGCTAGATTTGGAGGTTTTATTCTCAGTCATTCAGCTTGTGTTTGAACTATACTAATAAGCTCTACATAGTAGTAACTGTGAGAGGGATCTTGGAGTCCTAGTAGACAATCACTTCAATATGAGCCAGCAGTGTGCTGCAGCTGCCAAAAAAGCCAACACAGTGCTAGGCTGCATTAACAGAGGGATAGAATCAAGATCACGTGAAGGACTAATACCACTTTACAATGCCTTGATAAGGCCACACCTGGAATACTGCATCCAGTTTTGGTCACTACGATGTAAAAAAAGATGTTGAGACTCCAGAAAGGGTACAGAGAAGAGCAACAAAGATGATTGGGGGACT
The DNA here is from genome assembly GCF_964194415.1 of Vipera berus. Classification (NCBI taxonomy): domain Eukaryota; kingdom Metazoa; phylum Chordata; class Lepidosauria; order Squamata; family Viperidae; genus Vipera; species Vipera berus. The sequence goes on along the minus strand of NC_138202.1, from coordinate 306,017,587 downwards.
GGAGGCTAAAACATATAGGGAACGGTTGCTGGAATTGGGTATGTGTAGTTTAACGAAGAGAAGGGTGAGGGGTGACATGATAGCAGTGTTCCAATATCTTAGGGGCTGCCACAAAGAAGAGGGAGTCAAACTATTCTCCAAAGCACCTGAAAGCAGGACAAGAAGCAATGGATGGAAACTAGTCAAGGAGAGAAGCAACCTAGAACTAAGGAGAAACTTCCTGACAGTTAGAACAATTAACCAGTGGAACCTGCCTCCAGAAGTGGTGAATGCTCCAACACTGGAAGTTTTTAAGAAGAGACTGGACAGCCATTTACCTGAAATGGCATAGGGTTTCCTGCCTGAGCAGGGGGTTGGACTAGATGACCTCCAAGGTCCCTTCCAACCTATTATTATTATTAATTATTATTAATTATTAATTATTAATTATTATTAATTATTAATTATTATTATTATTATTATTATTATTAATTATTTATTATTTATTATTATGGGGTTGCCCTTCATGACTACTAGGAAGTGTCAACTGATCCAGAATGTACAAGGAACCTTGGTTCACCCAAATAACATCTCTACTCTATGAGCTACACTGGTTGTCAGTTGTTTCCAGGTGTTAGTTGTCATGTATAAAGCATATCTCATGGCATAGATATCCACAAAACTATCTTTCTCCCATTATTGCTAACTGCTCTATTAGATTTAATAAGGTGAGCAGGCTCCAGGCATTATTGATAAAATTATATCATCTTGTGGGATCATAACCTCCCGCCTAGACTACTGCAACGCTCTCTATATGGGGCTGCCCTTGAGGACCACTCGGAGGCTTCAGCTGGTGCAGAATGCGGCCGCGCGAGTTGTGATGGGGGTTTCCCGATACTCCCATGTAACACCTCTACTCCGCGAGCTGCATTGGCTTCCGGTTGCCCTCCAGGTGAGATTCAAGGTGCTGGTGATGACCTATAAAGCCCTAAATGGCTTGGGTCCGGGATATCTGAGGGAACACCTGCTGCCGGCATCAAGCTCCCTTTGTCCAGTGCGCTCCCACAGGGAAGGTCTTCTCAGGGTGCCGCCGATAAAAGATTGTCGGCGGATAACACCCAGGGGAAGGGCCTTCTCTGTGGGTGCGCCTGCCATCTGGAACCAGCTGCCCGTGGAGCTTAGGACTGCCCCCGACCTCCGCACATTTCGCCGGGACCTGAAAACCTGGCTCTTTGAGCTCTCCGGCCCAGGCTGAGAATTTTTAACTGGGGTTTTTAATTCTAGGGATGATTTAGTCTTTTTAAATTTGTTTTTAACTTTTGTATTGGTTGTTTTAGATGCCCTGTAAACCGCCCTGAGTCCTTCGGGAAAGGGCGGTATATAAATTTAATAAAATAAATAAAATAAATAATAAATAAATAAATAAATAGAAATTTGCTTCTTCCATGGCTTTTCATTGGAACAATCCTTCCAAGTTTATACAACCTTGACCCTGCTTATGTGGCTTTTCAGCATGTTCTGGGGCAGAGCAATTTGTGACTCCTCACTAATATATATTTATTGGATTTATAAGGTTGGCTAATTATTCAAAAACATAAGGAGATATACAAGACAAGACTACAATATGAGAATACAGAGAACCAAATAGCAAGCATTTGTCCAGGGAAGGCAAAAATTGAAATAATCATAGATACATATTACCGAGTTCACAAAATCACAGAGTCCAGTCTTCATAGCCTTCCTGAAGGACACCTGGACTTGGAAGGAACTGATATTGGGAGGAATTGCTATTAACTCTTGGTGCTATGGTATTTTGCTTCACTGATATGGTTGTTTAACAAGGTTTGGGTTATTATTCTTTTAATTTTGTTTTTATATAGTGTACATAATTTATATAATGTATTGTACCTAATTTAGAGTCACTTTATGATGAATGCAGTATATAAATTGAGAAATATGCCTCATCATGAAATAGACTGACATGCTGCTACTATTCTTCTTCCATCTACTACATGGTCTACATTGGCATACAATAGGTGAATCCTTTGAAAAGATTACTAGATATACATATAAGGATATATTATACAAGTTTGACTTCAATTTTTTACCTGATATTGGTAGAATCTATTGAATTCTTGATGTCATTCAATGAATCTGTTAATGATTTAAACTCAAAGGAATTTAGATCGCCTCCTTCTGCTAGACACTGGAAGAAATTTCATCAAAATAATTAGAATAGAATGAAATTATAAATTTTCTGTTGTGTGCTGCTTAAATATGTGTGTACTTAAATCACACACACAAAACAGAGACATGTGGACAGGGTGGAGGAAGCCATCCCATTCCAGTTGTAATATGACTTTAATCTCATTGCATCCTGCAAAAGCTGGGAAATAAACTATAAATACGCCAATATTCATCAAGTATAAACAATGGGGAATCACTGTAGACTAGGTTTTGTTAAGAAAATGAATACAAGATGATTGAAGATTATATAAGGAGGTTACTTTCTACATCTAATAATTGCTTATTTATGAGGTCAGATTCAAGCAGGTGAATTGGTCACAAGCTTCCTAACCCAAAGTGGCAGAATGTATTTCTCAAATTAAAGGTAGTCCTTGACTTATAACCACAATTGGGACTGAAATTTCTGTTGTAACTCATTGCAGTCATAAGGTAAGTTGGATCCAATCTTATATTTTTTATAGTGTTCATTAAGAAAATCATGCAGTTGTTAAGCAAATCCAACTTCCCCAATGGGCATTTTTTTAATCAGAAATTGGCACAAAAAGTCACAAATCATGATTATGTGACTAAGATGCTGCAACCAGCTGACATATGTGTCAATTGCCAAGTACCCAAATTGTGATCATGTGACCACAGGAGTGGTATGATTGTCGTAAGTGTGAGTACAGGTCATAAGTCACTTTTTCCAAGACCACTGCAAATACAAATAGTCATTAAACAAATGGTTGTACACTGAAGGCTAATTAAGTGTTCTCATTTTCCTTAATGAATTTACCTTAATCTGCAGTAATATTGCTGTGAGTCTAGCAATCAGTTCTGTCAGATTTTCATTTTGAACACAAGGTTGTCCAGTTGTTGACGTATTTGATTGTCTGACAATCTCCTGAGCTTCTTCCTCACATCTTCGCCTCAGATCTGTGGGATGGTCTGAGGGCTGGAGACCTTGTTCTGGAGCAAGCTGGAACAAAATAAGGAATTGAGAACTGAGTCAATTTTAAGAGCCAGTATTCCAAATGCTCATTTACACTATATTTTCTAGGACAGACACTGACATTTCAAAACTACAGCATTGTATCTTATCAGCTTTTTATTTGTGAGTAGCTTATCCTATTTCTTCAGTCACCTGCAGATACCAGTTAATTATTTTATCAAGCTACATCAAACAGAAATGAAAAATGACTTCTATGTTTATGTGGCAGCATAGAAGAAATATCAGTAATGCATAAATATTGGTAATGCATATCATTCTGAAGATATTCAAAAGAACCTGTAGCTTCTCCTAGTTACTGAAACATGAAACTAGCAAAACACTTACCTCATAACAATACTGCTGAACTTTATGTAAAACTTTATTTAGATCCTTATTCAGCTGTTCAAGATCTAAAACAATAGTTGCATATCTTCTCTGAAATTCAATACCAATAGGCATAGAATAGGATTTCTAGAAAATATATAAAATAAAATGTTAAAGACATTAAGAGCATGATCTGTACAATGTTCAGATTTTTAAAACACAAATCAGTCTATAATTTTTGTTTCCTAACATTTAAACGTGAGCAAATACTAGTTCTTCTAAGTATATTTCTGCTTTATCTATCTCTTGTAAAAAAATATGCAAATTTATTTTAAACTTATTTGATGAACTAAGAATCCTCTTATTAAATTATTGCTAATAGTTAATCCCTAAATTATTTGAACATAGTTTTAAATAGCTGATATTCTTTTGTGTACCAATTAGGCTAGTAACCAATTCATGTATGTTTAAGTTCAAACTAACTAAGATTGCAATCCTATGCATGCATCTGTAAACTCCAGAACATATAATGAGGCTTATTATATTTTATGGTTGTTTATATTTTTCTACTGTTACTGTTGTTTTAATTGTATACTACCCTGAATCATCTGTAAAGTGGTGGCTAAGTTAACTGACTAAATAAATAATATGCAAAAATCTAATTGGCAGTAAAGAGTTATAATCAAGGAAGTGCACCTTATTCAAGATGCATTAGATTAGAAATTTTTTCACATGACTTCCTTAGGTTTACCATGTACTTTCTTAAACTATATTTTAAAATGGTACAATTCCTGAAACCCATTGTTTTCTAAACTTTACACTAATATTATTTCCATTTGATATTGCATTGTATATTGTACAGCAAACTGCCACTCTTTTAATAAAAACCAATGAAGCCTGTGTATATTTTGCTGCCTACTGACAAGTTCAGTCATAAATATTAATCACTTTATTAAAGTTAATATTTCCACTCTTGCTTGAAACAAATTTCCTACTAGTTTGATAGTAGTGAAAACTAATACAAATTTATTCCGCATATGAAAATATTAAGCAATTCAATGCTTTAAAGTGTTAGAAAAAAAGAGAATGAACTTTAAAGGCTTATAGAGGAAGGAACATAGACTCATGGGTTCTTAAATCTACAAGTCACAAGTTACCTTTTTGACCTGAAAGTATTTTTATGATAAGCAAATATTTATTATGTAAGCTGTATCGAGTTATATTCCTCTGCCGCCAGGATGGCAGCCACTAGTGCCCTGTTTCTTAAACTTCTCTTGAGACCCCTTTCCAATTTTAAAAATTATGGATAAAATAAGAATTATATTTATTTTAAAGAATAAAAATAAAAAATGAAACATGCAGGAAAGAAAATAGAAAAATAGAAAAGAAAAAATATAGGAAAATATATATTTATATTTATTTTATTTTAATTCCATTTATATCCCGCCCTTCTCCGAAGACTCAGGGCGGCTTACAAGCTTAGCAGTAGCCTTCATTCTATGTATATGCCTGCTTATTAGGGCTTTCACACACACCCCAAGCGGCATTATTACAATTGCCCCCAACAATCTGGGTCCTCATTTTACCTACCTCGGAAGGAGGGAAGGCTGAGTCAACCTTGAGCCTGGTGGGATGCGAACCTGCACTAATTGCAGGCGGCTGGTGTTACTTAAGAAGGCATTAGCCCACTGCTCCACCAAGACTTCCCCTTTATGACAAGTAAAAACATTTTTATTTTCTCTTAAAACATAACAAATGATCTTTTCTTCCCACCTCGTTAATAAACAGATCTTTAAGGCCTTAGTGTTTCAGCAAAATCTTTAAGGTTTACCAGAGATAACAAGAAACCTATTTTAGCCTTGATCAAATAAACAAACTATTTATTCCTTCCTTTTTTAACAATCTCAATCCGTAGTCCCTTTAAGTAATGTTCTAGAACTTTATTTCTTTTCATTTTTTTCTTTGTACCCTCTCACAAAATTCTTCAAAGCCTTTTATGAATCCAACATATCCAAGTAACTCTCTTGGTTTGTTATTTGTACACTTTTAATTTTTAGGACATCAGCCAATTTCTTTCGCATGTCCAGTATAGATCTTTTCCCCTATCATTCTTGTAGCCTATCATTTTTAAATCCACTATCAGGTCAGTCTCAATTTTGTCAATTTTGTTTTTTCGTAACATCTTGGAAACAAAGTCCATCTATAAAGACAGACACCCTTAAATTAATTTCTGGGTCTATTGTTCAAAATATGCTTCAATATGTTCAATGTTAAAATAGTTTGCTTTATTCTGTATTAGTAAGTCAAATTTAAATGTTCACATTTAATTGTAATCTTTAGTTCCTTCTGGTTCCCTTTAATGTCTACCTTTCAATATCTCATTCTATCATGTATTTTTTAAAAAGAAAATTCAAAGTAGCAGAATTTTCTATAGCAAGGATTCTTGTAATTTCAAAATATTATTTCAAATATATTTGGACTCTTAGTTTGTTTGTAACTTTCCAAATTCAAAGGATTTTTTTTTGCTGCTTATTAATTTTTTTAAGTCTTTAAACTTGTATTTGAAACTTTATTTTATTAAGGATTAAATGACTCAACTCAACTCAAATATTCCTAATAACTGAAAACCAGCGAACAAGCAACTTCCAGACATGATTAAAAAATGATGTACTTTCGAATTTGCTGACTGTGGTTTAACAAATTGGGTATTCCCTAGTTTCCCAGTGCTCTAACCCTGTTGGAGAATGTTGTTTTGCAGTCTGCTTGTGGAGAGCAAGTGTACGGTGCCTTTTGAGTGATCTCTTGCTCCTTATTTGGAGGGGAAGTACAAACAGCCGGTCTACATGCTGACTCTTCATTCCACCACGATCATTGGATCTGCTTCAGTTCACAATTTCTTCCCCAGAAATCCAATATTGTATTATTTTTCAACTTGGACTGATAAATAACTTGTGATTTTGCAGTCCCCTAAAAGGGTCTTCAGAAATCCAGGAGTTCTACGACCACATTTTAAGAAACACTGCACTAATGGAACAAATGGTTACTATCCCTGCAGCCTTAGAGCATGTCTGCAACATGTGAAAAAAAAAGACTAGTACATAGCGGGATCACAAATTGATATAATAATGACCACTGAAACAAGGGCATATATTTACCAATTTTTCTGCTTCTGTATTCATCTCCCTTAACTGCTTGATATGTTCTTTCTTGATCATAAGAATTTTTGATAATCTGGTCTGAGGAAAACAGAGAAAAGAGTATAATATATTTTCCATATATCATAGAAATTGGAAGTTAGTAATCTAATGTTAGTCTAGATAGGTCTGTATTAAAAACCAATACTAGATAATATATTAAATATTTAAAATTCATAGCACAAATATACCATTTGAAGCTTGATGCATTAAGTCTGCTACAGCCAATTTTATTAACACATCTCCAAATAAGTGCAATTTTAGTGATTGGTTGAATCTCTCTGCCTGGAAGATCTTACCTCTGTGCCAAATGTAGCAAACATTATTTTTCATTTTGTTTTTTGACATCTCTTTAGATCAGGGGTGTCAAACTGCTGGCCCATGGGCCAGATGCGTCATCCAGAAGCCGCACCCACCCCATTGCTGGCAATGGCAAAACCGTCCGTATACGTTGCGCGACATCATGTGACATCGTGAGTTTGACATGTCTGCTTTAGATCATCCAAGAATGCTGTATATTGAATCTACCCACATAATAACATTTGCTTGATTAGCAACCTTAAGTTTGTTTTATAGGAACACTTTGGTTACCAATTGCCTTGTTCAGTGACCAAAGTTACAATGGTGCTAAAAAAAATAACTTTGCAACCAATGCCCACATTTATGACCTTTGCACTCTCTTAGTCACATGATCACCATTAAAGTGAGTGCGCATTGTCCTGTACATTATTTTTTTTCTCCCCACTGTTGCACAGCAGAGAGATTGGAGAACAAGGGAGTTACAAGAGAATAACAAGGCACACAATGGATAATATATTGGCTGTGTGATGAGCACTCTCATGGCTCCCAACCTCATACTCGGGGCTGTTGGCACCAGTGCATTCCTTTCAACCTGTACTTCCCATTGTATGCTTGCTTACTCTGTGATCCCTTCCTCTCTAATTAATGTAAATACAAACATAAATTCCCTTCTTAATTATCCCAGTACCAAGATGAGAACTCTAAACAGAGGGAGTTGGGGGAAAGGAAAACACAGTTGCAGACAGGCAATCTCCCAGTTAATGACTGCTTTGCTTAACAGCAGAACTGCCAATTCCAATAGCTTAATATAATCACCTAGTTCCCATAACATGCTAAGAGAATGGCTGGGCTCCTACAATAAACTAAACTGCAATCTACCCAACTTCATTTTAGCAGAATCTAGCATACTCTGTGAAATCACCCTTTGAGTTACATACTAAGGATGGCTTTACGTACTATTGCATAATATACGTGGAGTAGTGGGCTAATGCCTCCTTAAGTAACACCAGCTGCCTGCAATTAGTGCAGGTTTGCATCCCACCAGGCTCAAGGTTGACTCAGCCTTCTATCCTTCCGAGGTAGGTAAAATGAGGACCCAGATTGTTGGGGGCAATTAAGCTTACTTTGTAATAATGCCGCTTGGGGGTGTGTGTGTGAAAGCCCTAATAAGCAGGCATATACATAGAATGAAGGCTACTGCTAAGCTTGTAAGCCGCCCTGAGTCTTCGGAGAAGGGCAGGATATACCGTATATACTTGAGTATAAGCCGAATTTTTCAGCCCACTTTTTGGGCTGAAAAATTCCACTTCGGCTTATACTCCAGTCAACAAAAAAAACTTACCGAGGACTTGTGCGCGGCCGAGGCTTTGGTGCTTCCGGGATCGCGCGCACCTCTCCCAAGCCACCGCAGTCCGAGACCTGCAGGTCTCCGTTCCTCCGCGCCCTGCCTGCCTGCTTCTTTCAGCTGTCTGCCCATCAGCTGTCCATAGGGATGCTGCAAAGCTCTCCTTCTCTAGGCCTTGGACTCCCTCCTGGCTGAAGAGTAGATGAACCAAGCCAGCAAGGAGACAAAATGTTTCTGCAGCTGTTTTTCCTCTGAAGGTTTTTTTTGTTTTTTTTTTTTAAAGTAATCTCCGAAGGTTATGCCAGAAAATGGAGGACGCTGGGTCTTTGCAAGCTTTAGCTGTCCGCCTGGCTGCCTGAAGGCCGCCCTTTTCAGGCAGTCTGACAGACAGCTAAAACTTGCAAAGACCCAGCGTCCTCCATTTTCTGGCACAACTTTTAGGGATTTATTATTATTATTCCTACTACTACTATTACTACTACTACTACTTCAGGAGTAAAAAGTTGCAGAAAAAAATTCTCTCCTTACTAGCTTAGTTCCTCTACTCTTCCATCTGGAGCCAAGGTAAGATTTTAAAAAGGGATATTGGTTGGAAGGCAGAGGGAGAGTTTAGTTTTAGCATCTAAAAAAAGGGGGGGGGGGGAAATCAGCGAGTACATCCCAACCAGCTTTTTATGTTTTTGTTATTGAAGAAATATGGGGGAGGGGGAGGGGTTCTGGGGTGGGTTGGGGAGGGGATAATATTGTAACTTCAATAAAAATTTTCAATAAAAAAAAAGAAATATGGCTTTCTGGGGGAAGGTGGGGAGGGCGTTAAGGAAGGAAAGGGTTTTTGGAAGCTCGTCCTGAAGCTGCCTTTTGTGCAAGGGGCCTTTTCTCAAAGCCTAGAGAGGCAGCTTTGTTGCCTCCCCGTAGACAGCTGATGGGCGAACACCAAAAGCTCCAAAAGGCTAGGGAACTAGTCCCAGAACACCTTGGTAGGAGGAAGGGCAGAGGCAGAATTGGGAAAGAGGTAAGACAGGGTTTTCCTTCCCAGATGTTTCTCTTTGGCAAGACAGCCAGCTGTGCTGAAGCCCAGTATCTGGGGGTGGGGGAGACCTGAGGCAGGCGGGCTGGTGCTTGCATTAGGCCTCCCAGGATCCCAGAGGCTTGCAGAGCGCGGATCCAGCCTCCGAGGCATGCAGAACGGCGGATCGGCTTATACTCGAGTCAACAACTTTTCCCAGTTTTTGGGGGTGAAATTGGGGGTCTCGGCTTATACTCGAGTCGGCTTATACTCAAGTATATACGGTAAATGGAATTAAAAAAAAATAAATAAAAATATTCTTCAAATGTGTAAGGATAACTTTTATTCTCCAACCAGCAAAACAGCTTGCATGCTGACTCTGAATTACATGATTTATACTTCAAAACATCTAGATCAGGGGTCCCCAACCTGTGGGCCACGGCCCAGGGTGCAAAAACAGGCTGCCGTGCTGCAGGGCGTGAAAATGGGCTACCGCTGTGCCTTGGGCGCAAAAACAGGTTGCCACCGTGCTGGGGTGTGTGAAAACGGCTCACCGCTGCACCTCGGGGCGTGAAAATGGGATGCTGCCACACCGTAGGGAAGGAAAACAGGTTGCTGCCGTGCTGCGGGGCATAAAAGTGGGCACTGTACAAGAACGGGGCAGGGCTAGGGAGTATCACGCAGGGACTAGGCCTGCCCTGTTTGTGTCGCACACGTGCTTGCAGCTCCTTGCATGTGCGTGTGTAAAATGCTTGCCCCTCCCTTCCCCTCTGGTCCGCCAACCAAAAAAGGTTGGTGACCTCTAATCTAGATGGTACCAGAATGAATTAATAAGGACATTATTAATTATATTAACTAACAAGGTAGAGGATGGATTGAGCCTTGAGCAGTAGGAAGTAGAAACTTGACCATTGGTTTCTTCCTCCTGACTATGATTAACACTGTATAATGGAAGCTGTAAAATAAAATAATATATATTTCCATTCTATCTGCTCTAGAAAATTGGCACTGGGAGAAATGTTTAGCCACAATATGGCGATCTAGACACAAATGTGATATTATTTCTCTCCACAGAGATTTCAATCTGTCTCAAATGCACAAAGAATGGATAGACAAGACACGTAAAAATCTCGTGTTATCCATGTTAAGAGGAAGATCCATATGAAGAAGAGTATCTCTGCTGATGGTTGAGTCCCCTTCATGTAATTTATCAAAATGGATGGAAATGAAATATGAAGATTTAAGCAGTATGAAACAAAAACGTCTCACTTCATTTGATTTTCCTTTTAGATTGTGGAGTATTTTTAGAAGTACATTTCCTCTAGGAGCTCAAGACAGTAAACATAACTTCTCAGCTCCATTTCCCCCCAGCAACAGGAGATACTGTGCATGATAGCTTCTTGAGCAGAGAGTAAGTCACCCACTGAATTTCCATGACTAAAAGTGGTCTTGAACCTCTGATATAGAATCTCCTTGGTTTTACATCATATTAAACAATGCTCTTTAAACTATGTGTAGAGGCTACAGATTGAACAGGTAAGTTGCCCACTGAATTTCCATGACTAAAAGTGGTCTTGAACCTCTGATATAGAATCTCCTTGGTTTTACATCATATTAAACAATGCTCTTTAAACTATGTGTAGAGGCTACAGATTGAACAGGTGACTTCAAATTATGGTTAATCAATTCAAATATAAAATAAACCATACTTACAAATCTTAATTGTGACTTAATTTGATGAACTAAAGTCCCTAGGCTTTCTACTGGCCACAATTCAGACTGTGAAAGTAGTTCTTAAAAGCACATCTCATGCTTTATGACTTGCTTTTTTTGAAATAGACAGAACTTTCACAACTGATTGCAGAATAGTAAACTAACCTTTTAGGAGAAAGAGCTATTAGGAATCAACAGTTCCTTTGGCCTGCAACAAATCCTTGTGAAAGTCCATGCAACCTTTGATTTGAACATTTTTATTAGTACAAATATTATAAACATACATTTGAAAATTTGACTTAAAATTAAAACTTATTTTTATAAATATTTATTTTTACTTTTCATAATACAGACCAAATATCTGGATGTTTTATATTTTGGACAAAATAATGATTTCTCACAAACATCGCTCTCTAATATTATACATAAGAAGGATCGATTACTTTTAATAGCAGACGTTTATCATCCCTGAACAAAAAGTTTCAGTCCATCAATACAGGTAAAACTGAAAAACATTGAGACTTACCACTTGGATAAGGAATTCTATTGGAAAGCCACCTAATGTTTCACTATCTGAACCTGAAATTTTGTTTTTCCAAGAAGATCCTAATAAAGGATCACTGTCCTACAAAAGAAAAAAGGTTGCATTTAATAATTTGTCTTTTTTTTAAAAAAATCACTTTAAACTTTAGAATGTTTTGAACTATTAATTTTGTCTTTAAAAATTCAGCTAATTAGTAAATGAAGCAAAATTTAAATTTACATCACTTACTGTAATTGGTGACTGAAGGGAAGGTGTATAATGTAATTGGGGAGGTGTCATAATATATCTAGAAGGTCGTTGCTTTTGTCCAAAGGCAGCAATTGGCATGGTATCATGAGGTTCGTTACTCTGAAGTTATGAAGGTAAAAATAAATTAAAAATGATTTTATATACAGGTAGTTCTCTACCTATGACCACAATTGAGCCAAAAATTCCTGTTGCTCAGCAGCACAGTTAAGTGAGTTTTGCCCCATTTTATGACTTTTCTTGTTACAGTTGTTAAATGAATAACTGCAGTTGTTAAGTTAGTAATATGGTTGTGATTCTGGTTTCCCCATTGACTTTGTTTGTCAGATCTCCAAAAGTGATCACATGACTCCAAGATACTGCAACTGTCAGAAATATATGTCAGTTGCCAAACATCCGAATTTTGATCACATGATCATGGAGATACTGCAACATTTGTAAGTGCAAAAAAGGTCATGGGTTATTTTTCCAGTGCCATTTTAATTTTGGTCCCTAAAGGAATGCTGTAAGTTAAGGACTACCTGTAGCTAATGGAATGATGAAGTTTTAGTAGTGTTTCAAGAGTACCAAGCATATTTTAGAAACTTTGATAAAGTTGACAGTATTGGTACTGTATCTTTTCATCCCTGAATTATCTTGCATGAATATGTTTTCATATTCTAGCTCTTTAAAAATGAAAATAAAATACTTACGAGGACTTCATAATCTGGGATTGTGTGTGTCCCAAGTCCTGTCCTCTCAAAGGTTACTCTGTAAGTAGCATTAAGAGTGTCAACAGCATCAATCTGTCCAGTGAAGAGTCCATCATGGGAACCACGTAACCGCGCTATGATCAATATCACATTATTAATTGGAGAAAATTACAGTAAGGCTGCTAGGCAATGACGAAATTTAAATTCCAGGGTCAATTTAGCTTTCCAAATTCTGTGCTAGGAGATTTGAATTCTGTTATCACTATAGTAATAAAACTAAGTAGGCTTCATTTTTTTAGCATTTGTCTATTTAAAAATAATAATTTAACTTATTTCCAAGTGAGAGGATTCAGAAAGGTAGCTCTAATTTTAGAGAGCATCTCTGAAGCCTGTGATTTTATTTAGCATTGCTCGCATGATGTGAATGCCTATCCTCACAAAATTATAAAAAGTTAGGTTAGATTTTCAGAACAATGCCTATTCATGGTACATACTGTAAAAAGAAGTCAAAACTCAAAATGGTAAGCAGTTAAAACAAAATGGTACTAATGCTGCTCGATAATGCTGGATGATGTTGAGATAACTTCATTCTAGAAAGCTGATTGCAATAGCGCTGGGTATCAGTGGGGATGGATGCACCCAGGATGATCATCATGACAATCAGTCAAATTGTATTAACTATTAGAAACAGATTAAATACAGTTTGGCTGCTCAGAAAAATAAAACAATGAAAGACACCAACTACAAAAATAATAAACATACTGTGGACATAAGCATCTGATTTCAAGATAGGGTTCCTGTCAATGATGGAAAATTTTAAAGTACTATTTTCATGTATTTTACAATAAGCTGAATTGTTTTAGACTTGAAATATTTAAATCAGCTAGAATATCTTATTATGGATGGATGCAACTAGTACAGTATATGCAAAAAGGAAGGTTATTTTCAAACTATGCTAGATCAGTAAAACTCAACATCAGTAAAAAAAAGGCTTCATGTAAAAGCAATAAAATTACCTGTAACTTTTGTGCCTATTACTAATGGCAATGGAATTTCTTCTGGAAGATCTTTAAATTGAGATATATCTGCCACCTTTCGTTGTTGCAGTAATCTAATTTTTTGCCGTTTCTGTTTTAATGCTGACCTTTCCTCTTCAAAGAATGCAGAAGAACATCTGCAAACAGAAAGTGAAAATATTCTGATTTTCTTCATCTGTGCTCATGCACAAGTATGTCAAATCCTGCAGTTGGTCCTCTTGAACAGACATGTCAAACTTATGACATCATGTGACGTTGCGTGACATATTGGAACTTTTCCCCCATTACCGGCAAGGGGGAGGGCGCGGTTTCCTTGTGACACGTCTGGCCCGTGGGCCAGCAGTTTGACACCCCTGCTCTAGAAATGCGGTAAAATGTTTTTATGAAATATTTACACGTGGAAATACTCTCTAAGTAAAGCAGCATGAACTGTTTCCTGAAGGACAAGAGCCAAATATTTATATTAAGCAATGGGAAAAAGGAAAATCCAAGCCCGCCAAAAACAAATTCACCCATTAAAGCAGGGATCTTCAACGTTGGCCCTTTTATGACTTATGGATTTCAACTCTCAGAATTCCTCAGCCAGGGTGCCTGGCTGAGGAATTCTGAGAGTTGAAGTCCACAAGTCATAAAAGGGCCAAGGTTGAAAACCCCTGCATTAAAGAAACAACAGTACAGTAATAGCTATATAACAGTGCATCAGGGCTAGGCAACATGTTGCTCTCTAGATTTTTCTGTAATTCTATTCTCATGACTACAGCATAGGATGAAGTCAGCTGCATGTTGCTTGCTTCTAAAGTACTATTGACAGGCTATGAGAATCATGTTTTCATTTCAGTAATTAACAAATCAATTTTATGCACTGAAAGTTTTTTTTGGAAAAAACATTTTCTTTACTGCCTACTGCCTTCAGTGAGATTTATTCTTATGCAAATGTACATATGATTGCAACTCAAGTATTTTATATGACAGAGCTGGTGTCATCAGCATGTTAATGATACCTACTCCAAAATACAGAATGCTCTTACTAAACAGTTTTGAGAAGATCAAGGGTTAAGAATAGATCCACTGAAGGAGCTCTTTATTTTGATTCTCAAAGTGCTCTGACATCAAGTAATAAATGACTTTACCATTTTGGAAAATCAAAGTAGGATAACTTGTTATTGTGTTAATCAGGAATTGCATTTTTCACCTGCATAATTTTTATGCCCCAGAGAAACTAGGGGATTATGGTAAGAAATGCATTGTATATGCTGCTTTGTGATAAGGATACAGTATATTATATTAAATTTAAGACACAATGGGCCAATTTTAAAAATTTATTACCCAATTTTGTTGGACTCATTTACATAGCAACAGCTGTAAATCATATAATTTTCTATTAGATACAAAAAAATGAATCAGGTTTTTTTTAATAAAAATCCTAATAAATCATATTTTTTCATTCTCAACTAAATTTACGTAACATAATCTGTATTTTAAAAACAATCCAGCACTTTTTAAAAGGAAAAGATCAAGGAAAAGTAAATGTCACCAACCATACACACAACATAGCCTAAAAGACCCAATTCTTCAAAACACAGTAAGGTTTTACCTTCGGGGCTTTCCCATTAATCGTCTAATTTTTCCCCATTCCACTCTGGTTAATTTCCTTGTTTTCAGATTTGGAAAAGATTCTTTCAGGCAAACACAAAAGTCGTTATCTCCTTCAAACAATGGCCTATTAAACACAAGTGTTATTCTGTCACTATAGGCACAAATGTTTTTGGGAATTATGTAATAATATGTTCAGGCAAATGTAAATTAAGTGTAACTTAACAGTAAATTTTGATTCTTAAATCTGTGAGGAATGAACAGTTACCAATTTAATGTAATATTTATCAGCTTTAATTTATAATTATTACTCATAACTAGATACAAAATGTTAAAATATTTTACTATATTTTCCCCTATATGCATATATTTTCTCTCTCTCTCTCTCTCTCTCTCTCTCTCTCTCTCTCTCTCTCTCTCTCTCTCTCTCCCTCCCTCCCTCCCTCCCTCCCTCCGTATATACTGTACTAGATACTGTATGCAGTACATGCTGTTATCTGTTAGAAATCAATTCAAGGTACAATATATAATTGCTTATGCTATGAAGCTAAGCAGATATGGGTCTGAACGGTACTTTGATGGCACATGTTCAGGGAATACTAGAGATTCAGCTAGATTGAGAAGCCAAAAATGTATCCTCTAGATCTGGGAAAAAACATTTCCAGATTGCTGTCAAGAAAGAAACATAAACATGACTATGAAGTCACAAGAAATTGAGGTTGATAAGAGTTTTCTCTATTATTTATTTTTTTATTTTGACAATATTTAAAGTTTACCAGCAAAGTTGTTTTAACAATATTAAATACCATCAAATATATTTTGCTATATTTCTATGAGTTAAATTTTGAGTAGTAAATGAAAAGTCATACATACTTATCTATATTTGAATAGAACCATTCATATATACACCATTTGTGGGCCTTAGGAAGTTTGAGTAAATTACGTAGCCGCAAACCAATCTTTTGTGATGCTTTTTTGTCTGGTGTTGGTACTGTTACAGTAAATTTCTAAGTAACAAAGATAAACAGAGGCTTATTAATATATGACATTTAAGCATTTAAAGTGAAATATTAATAATCAATAAAGGTAAAGGTAAAGGTTCCCCCGCACATGTGTGCTAGTCGTTTCCGACTCTAGGGGCCGGTGCTCATCTCCGTTTCATAGCCGAAGAGCCAGCGCTTGTCCGAGGACATCTCCGTGGTCATGTGGCCGGCATGACTAGACGCCAAAGGCGCACGGAACGCTGTTACCTTCCCACCGTAGTGGTCCCTATTTTTCTACTTGCATTTTTACATGCTTTCGAACTGCTAGGTGGGCAGAAGCTGGGACGAGTAACAGGCGCTCACTCTGCTACGCGGCACTCGGGATTCGACCCGCCAAACTGCCGACCTTCCGATCGACAAGCTCAGCGTCCTAACCCACTGAGCCACCGCGTCCCTAAATAATAATCAATAGAGGTTTGCATTTTTTTGGATTTTATCTACCATATAGAATACAATAATCTGCAAATGTATAGCTTTTTTACATATTTTTTAACACCTCAATGTAGTGTTAGCTCCAATTAGTAACTTCCACAAAAGGACAGGCTCATCTATCCATAGAAGATTGTTATATAATGATGGCTCAATCAGGAAAGAAAAGTGAAAAGCTTCTTCCAATCTCCCTATGCCCTTGCTTTGGAATGAGTATCATGCCCTTAGAACAGTGAAGCTGAACCTATGTCATGCGCATGAAAAGTGACACGCCACACCATTTTGGGTGACACACTATTATTCACTAACATCCAATAACCTGCCTCATTCTCACATAATTTTCCAAAGCTCCTGAGGCTGCACAAGAACGGGGTGTGCTCTTGCGCAGCCTCCAGAAATTGCACAGCGTACAAAAAATCAGTGAGAACAAGGAATCCTTTTGCACTGTTTTTGAAGGCTGCAGAGATCGCAAAAGAGCATATTCTCCAAAGCCATTTCAAGAAGGTCGGTCTTGTGTGACCTGGAGCTGCCTTGGCTGATGGGTCACAGGGACCTGTCAAGAGAAAGAGGACATTGCTTGAGGGTAAGAGGCATGCTGCAGATCCAACAGATTCTGGGGATCATACACAATTAGACTGCATTTTTTTTATTAAAGAGTGTATACTGTATGTAAGGAATTCTTTCTCTTTTGTTTGGGTTGCGTGTGTGTGACATGTCAGCAGAGTCAAGTTAAGCATTTTCCAAAGTTTTGACACTCTGAGCCCAAGAGGTTCACCATCATTATCTTAGAACATACTTTTAATGGAAGGAATGGATTACAGGTAGAACCAGCAAATTCCTTTTCTACTGGCAAAAAGTGACGCTAAGTTTTTAATATACGGTAAGTATGCTCTATGTTTCACAAACTTGTTAATAAGCAACCTACTTATATATGAATGGCTTCATATATAAGAATACCTGTGGCGCCATTCCAACTCTCTGATTTCTTTTTGGTGATCTTGTATTCATTTGTCTTTCATCTTCTTCACAAAAGGAACGAGTTCGTTTGGAATTTCTGAAAGGCTGCAACCAAAAAAATACAACCAAACAAAAACTTGATTTGCAGACTGTGAGATTTCATAGTACCAGTTCCTGCAGCATAGCAAGATCCTTATAATTTTTTTACTAGAGAAAAAAAGCCTTCTCTAACTTAATGTAAAGCAACAGGGACATAATTTGAGATCAAAGGAGAAAAAAGGGCAGGATGGGTGAATTCACTGATGAACATCCAGAGATCTAATTATAAGTACATGTAGCCAAATTTATAATGAAACTCTCTGATATTCACATACATAAATCAGTAAAAAGCTTCTTACTTGCAGGAGGACTTAGTCCTCATAAAGCAATTGAAGAGACAACAGCTTCTCTAAAGATTATCTCTCGTTGGCAATCAAGTTTCAATCTATAGTGTTGGTAAGAAGGAGAATTAAGCCCATCTGGCTATCTGACATAATACCAATAGAGGAGTAATCCAGAAGAAAATCTAGAATCAAGGAGTATTATTAGTCTTGAGACTGATACCTATGGGTCTGTTGTGTTAGATCAGGGGTCTTCAAACTTGGCCCTTTTATGACTTGTGGACTTCAACTCCCAGAATTCCTTAGCCAGCGTGCCTGGCTGAGGAATTCTGAGAGTTGAAGTCCACAAATCATAAAAGGGCCAAGTTTGAAGACCCCTGTGTTAGATGCATAAAGGTAAAGGTAAAGGTTCCCCCGCACATGCGTGCTAGTTGTTTCCGACTCTAGGGGCCGGAGCTCATCTCCGTTTCAAAGCCGAAGAGCCAGCGTTTGTCCGAGGACATCTCCGTGGTCATGTGGCCGGCATGACTAGATGCCAAAGGCGCACGGAACGCTGTTACCTTTCCACCATAGTGGTCCCTATTTTTCTACTTGCATTTTTACGTGCTTTCGAACTGCTAGGTGGGCAGAAGCTGGGACGAGTAACAGGCACTCACTCGCGGCACTTGGGATTCGACCCGCCAAACTGCCGACCTTCTGATCGACAAGCTCAGCGTCCTAACCCACTGAGCCACCGTGTCCCTTGTTAGATGCATAGTTGATACCAATTATCTAACGAGAAACCCTGGGCTCATGCTCTTTCCACTTGAGAGAATAGTATTTCTCTAGTAGACTATTGATGGAAATAGAAGGGAATGAAGAAGGGTTGCTGCAGTTCCATCTATGCAATATAAACCATTTGAATTCCATCCATAATATCATTAAGACTTAGTGCCGAATAATCTGTTCTCATCAAATGGAAGACTTTTAATCTTGAATATTCAATGTGGGATGGCAACATAGGGTGATGAAAAACGCTGCAACACAATAAGCCATATTTAATTCAGGTTTGGCAAAACAAATCGCTACTATATGACAAATCTAAATAATTTGCCACTTGTTCTTTGTGTTCTGTACCAGCCTGCTACCGGCCTTGCAGAAAGGCAACCCCTGTACAAACGGCAGAGGCTGGAAAACGTCTGAGGCTGGAAAACGTCTGCCAAGTTTATTACACAAACAAACAACAAAACATGAAACAAGATACCGGAGCTTTGATCCTCAAACGGAGCGGTTGCTTTCAGCAACCAGCCCTTCCCCAAACACTCCCTTTATTAGAGTTCAGGGCGTGGCCTCCCTGTGCCTCCTTCCGAGAAGTCCCACAGCCTTTCTCTGCTTGCTCCTACTTGACTGCCTCCTGCGTCGGGCGTCCTTGAACAGGGCCAGCTGTGGGTCATCATCATCCGCACTGTCGGGCTCGCGCAGCTGAGTCTCCACCAAGTAAGAGGGGCCTGGCTGGGGGCTCTGCGGAGCCTCCAAGCCATCATCAGCAAGTTCGTCTTCAACACCCCGCTCCTCCCCCTCGTCTGAGTCATCCGAGTCATCCGACCCAGCTGCCGAACCCACAGGCTGACCCTGAATCACAACACTTTGTAGCTAAAATAGGAATGGAATAAGGCAGGGGTGTTAAACTCGCAATGTCACATGACGTGTCGTGACTTTTTTTCCCCATTGCCGGCAATGGGCTGGCAGTTTGACACCCCTGGAATAAGGGATGCTGTTCCTTACTCCAACATTAACGCCTAACTCTGTTACAGTAGAAGCATCACAGTCAAATTTCCATGATCAGCATTGAATTCTACCCATGGACAAGGAGGGAAAATTCTTCTTCCAAACTGTCTTCCACATAATTTTCTTTTGTATGAAACTTAGTGGCAACCTAGAACGAGCAAGATGGCTGCAGCCAAGTTCATTGTAGAGACTAACTTCATACCTTTGAGGTACTGTATATCTGATGGATTAACTTCTATCGCAAAACAAAGTCAGTTTGTTATAGTAGTTAAAGCTTAGAAATTGGGAGACTGTGATGCCTAGTCTCACTTTAAGCACAAAGTCAGAGGGGTGACCTTGGGTTAGTCACTCTCTCTCAGAAGCAGGCAATGACAAACCACTTCTGAAATCTTGCCAAGAAAAGTGCACGGACTTGTCCAAACAGTTGCCAAGAGTCAACACTGAAGACACAAACCAAACCAAAAAAAGATTTAAAAACCCAATTGTTCAAGGCACCTGAACAGGTAGACTTGGAGAGACTTACAATAACTTCAGAATCTGTCACCCTTACGGCTTGCTTCCTGAGAGATTTCTCAAATTAGAATGACTACAACAAGCCCTCTTGGTGAATGCCTCCCTGTACTTAGAAGCAAGATACTTTTTTAACAAGTGTGCACAGGATTTTTCTTTCCGTTTTCATCAAAAATGTTAACTTTCCTGTTTTATAATCAAGCAAAAATAATTTGCACCCTTCATATCTTACAATGGAAAGGAAAAGAAAAGAAATAGGTTTAACTAGCTTTGTAGACTAGACCAGACAAGAACACAGTGTTTTGGAAGAATGATGGACAAACATGTATTAAATCAACTTATAAAGATAAAAGTTGCTTCTTACCATTTCTACAGTAACCCCTACATTTTTGCCTTTCCAGATGGGTGTTTTCTGCAAAGAACTGAATTTTTCATTCCATGTATTTGATAAACTTCCCTCTGTTATGAATAAGTTATATAGTTTAAATATAATTCCTTTTACAAATTATACATATTCTTAATATTAAAATATGAATTATGTCAATTACATTCTTATTCTGGGCATTTACATGAAATAAATTTCAAGTTGTATGATTTCAGTTCAACCCTAGCAGTATATTTTCAGAAACAATTTTTCAGCTTTCTTTGCTCTTAAACCCAATCAATTATATTTGTATTCTTATACCTGATTTTTATTTTCAGATTAAATTATACCTCCCTCCCCCATAAAGGGAGGGGGGAGTAGCATTTGCTTCACAATGATCCATCAGGGACAAACTTGCTAATATGCCCCGGACAAAATTGGACAGTGGTATCTGCAGGATGTGTGGAAAATAAAGCAAGACTGTAATTGTGGCAATAGAAACCCTACATCTTTGGTATGTGTATCAACGTTGCATACATGCACAAAAGGGTGAAACATTGATTGTCGCATTGCAACCATCATCTTGAAACACCCCCCCATCTGATACTACTGCAACTGGCATCAACTTTGTATAAACATTGATTTTAATTCACAAAGTTAGAACTTATCAGCCGGAAGTGCTGTGTGGCATAGTGTAACTTGGGCTGGTAATTTTGTGCAACCCGTTTTTTAACTAAAAAGTTATGTGAAAGCCTAGTTAACCAAAACTCTGATGGCCTGTGGAGAAAAACCTATGATGAAAATTATAGCATATGGCAGAATACAGAAGAAATGGGAAATACGTAATAGATCTGAATTAATCTTATGAAATAAAGTTCATCAACTAAGTGGAAGTGAACGTTTGGTTTAACCGAAAAGGCTAAAATGCATAGCATGTATAGTGGATATAAAAGTCTACACATTCTTAAAATGTCAGGTTTTTGAGATGAAAAAAGGAGACCAAGTTAAATTACTTCAAATATTTTTCCACCCTTAATAACATATAAGATACAATTCAATTGAAAAACAAGCTCTAATAAAAAAAACTTACATAATGTGGTAGCATTAAGTCTGCACACTTATAGGTAGGGATGTGGCTGTGTTCAGAATTAAACAATCACATTCAAACTGATGTTAAATAGTAGTCAGTACACACCTGCCAGGAGCTGAAGGAATTTCTGGCAAGTACTGGGTACGTACTACATGTGACAATAATTTAAGGGATTCTTCATATGTCTGGGCTATGGGAAAGGAAGGCAAGATGGAAGTCTTTTCTTATAAAGAAAAACATCCAAGCCTGGCTGGATTTACAAAAACATATATCAAGTCTGACAAAAGCACATGGAAAAATGTGTTATTGGCTGATGAGACCAAGGTTGAACTTTTATGGCCATAATTCTAAAGTGTATGTTTGGTGCAAAAACAAGAGTGCACATCAGCAAAAGTACACCATACCCACAGTGAAGCATGGTGGTGGCAGCATTATGCTTTGTACTTTTGGAACAAGAATTATGACAGTTCCAAATTTCAGTCAATTTTGGCACAAGATGTTCAAGCCTCTGCTAAAATACTGAAGATGAAGAAGAATTTCACATCTTGGTGACCCAAAACTTACCTCCAAATCAACAAAATAATAGCTTCACCAGAAGATCAAAGTTTTGGAGCCAACCAAAGCCTGGGACCTGAACCTAACTAAAAATCTGTGGGGGTGACCCGAAGAAGGCTGTGCACAAGAGATGCCCTTGCAATCTAACAGATTTGGAGCGCTTGTGCAAGGAAAAGTAGGCAAAGATTCCCCAAGGCTGATGTATCACACTGACTGAATGCTGTCATAAATCAAAAGATGCTTCAATCAAGCATTAGTTTAAGGGTGTGCACCTTTATGCAACCATGTTATGTTTTTTATTGTTATTTTCTCTTCAGTTTGTTTTTCAGATGAATTGTACACCTTATATCTTATATGAAAGGTGGAAAAAATTCTGATGTGATTTATCTTAGTGTGAATTTTTTTTTGCATCTCAAAAACCTGCCATTTTAACAGGGGTGTGTAGACTTTCTATATCCACTGTATATTGAGAAAGAAAATATATTTAACTGCAAGGAAAGTACTGTGGCTATAGACAAAAGAAAGAAATTATCAAGATTGAAAGACTGAAAGAGGCAAAAAAGTGCAAAGTAATTTTGATGGAAATAAAAAGTTGTTTTGAAATTAATTGCATGAAGAGAGATAAATAAGGAGTCTCCAGCACTCCATAAAATGATGAAATGATGTAGGATGAAACAGAAATGACGAATTCTGGTGTATTTTAAACATTTGTATCGGAATAATAGTGACATATTGAAAAGTGGAATTTAAACAAATGCTGTAAATGATAGCATGGAAGAAAAAAAGCAATGGTGAACCCTGTGTAGGAGTCTTGAATATGGTAAAGCTGGGTGTTGATGATGTACTAGAGAAATAAATTTAGATGCTTGAGAAGTGACTGTGTGACTTGTTTAAGGTGATCACATGACCTCGGGGCACTGCAATTGTTATAAATATGAGTCAATTGCCAAGCGTCTGAATTTTGATCATATGTCCAAGGGGATGCTACAACTGTCTTAAGTGTGAAATATGATCATAAGTCACTTTTCCAGTGCCATTGTAGCTTTGAATGGTCACTAAATGAATTGTTGTAAGTTGAGGACTACCTGTATTGTACATGGACTATTCAGTTAATTGTATCTGGAAGGTTTTGGCAGAATTCTGATTGAAAGGGAATGTTAGATGATAATGAACAAAATCTGGAACGTGCACTGTGCTTTCTGTTTGGCAGGAGATGTACAGACTTGATTTGTTCTTCTTCAGCTCATTAAAAACATATACAAAAGAATATTATATACTAGTTGATTCATAGGAAGTGTATGATAAAGTGAATAACTTGATTTGTGGAATTCTTGTGTGAATACAGACTTGAATGTTAATTACTGAATGCACAAAAATGTTACATGATAGAAATAGACTATGTGAGAACTGAATGCTTAATAAATGGCTCAACATTGGATGGGGTAAGGAAGAGATGTCTCATGTTTACTCATGCTTAATGTAATTATGAATGAATATGGAACATTTGTGTTGAAATTAGAAGTGTATTTATCTGGGATGTGAATGCGTATTCAGTTTTATATCCATGTAATGCTGTATTGTTGGTCAAGGACCCAAATGATTGTAGCACAAATAGCAATCACACTTAGATTTAAATACTGCTTCATAGTGCTTTACAGCATTCTCTAAGCAGTATTAGGTTGTATGATACAACAAATCAATTATAGTCATATAATTTTTATAGGATTATAAAAATTAATTTTTCAAAGGCCATAGCAGAGAAATAGTGTTTTTTACATAAATGTTTTTCATAAATATTGAAAACAACATAGGATTATGTATTTTGCTTTTGTAAAATATGGGAAAGTGGATGGAAAAATTTATAATATACAAATGTTGATAGAATGGTTGTGAGTAGTATGTAGTCTGTACAAAGAATGAATGTTTGTTGAAAGAAGTGAAAACAGCTATGCATGTTAGCTGTGTACTTTATTATATAGGAAAGAGAGTTCGGTATGCCAGAAGAAATATAAAAGCTGAATGCAATGAGAATAAAATACTAAGATACTAAATAGTATCAAGAATGAATAGTGGGTTGAATACAAATCAGTACAAAAGAAGCATGCTGAGATGGTTTGATCAAATAAAAGGAATGACTCATAAAATATACTAAATATGACAACGGAAAAAATCCAGAAAATCAGCTGGAGGAGTTAATGAAATTCTTTTCTTACCTCATGCCTTGCATTTCTTTGGCTTACTTTTTTAGGATGTGGCATAATATTGCTTACCCCAAAAAGGAAGAGGGGTGTGTGTGTGTGTGTGTGTGTGTGTTTAAATGTTTTCTCTTTCCAGTCTGAGGGGGAATCCTGAGCATTTTAGGGGAAAAATATAATATTCATTTCAAAATGATGGATTACAGTACTTTTTAAAGTAGAGTTTAAAATGATACATTTGATTTTTAATGCAGAATTTAAAAAAATATTGAGTTAAAGTTTCAAATTTCTTAAGATACAATATTCAAAGAAAAAATAATTTTGATATTTAAATGGACCCCAAATTTTCCATTTCATGCCTATGAAAGCAAAATTGGAAACTCTTCTCAATTTATTTATCTTCTTCAACTTCACATTCTTATTTCTATACAGGAAAACTATCTAGAAATGTATTGTAGAATAAATACATATTTATATTCAGATAAATTCATTTCATATTTTTCTTGCATAGTTAAAATTTTCATTCTGGAAAGTTTTGTGGATTAACTTAATCTTTGTTTTACCCATTAATTTATTTGCCTTCCTTTATTATTTATTGGCTGTTTTCACAGAAATACTGAATATGTCTGCTTGATCACTGGATGTTTAACAGAAAAGCAGCATATACAAAAATAAAATAAACAGAGCATAATAAATTGAAGTTCATTACACATATGCTTATACACAGATGCACATACTCAATTTCTCCACAAATGCCATCCTCTGTAAATACATTCCAGCTAATCTGATGTCATCTGAAGTTAAACCTTTTGAGTTGAGCTTGATTCAATAAATATAATCACTTGACTCCATATTTATATAGTCACTTTATGAACATTTATCCTACAACTTCTCTCTCATTCAAATACTAGTTGGTGCCAATTTTGCTTTGTACAAGGTTAACCAATTGCTGCTACAAATGAGTAGGCAACTTATAAAATGGGTTCATACAACTCATTAAATCATGACTTGCTTGGGCTCACTATGATGCATAAACCCAGGCACTTCACTTGCAAATTATGGTTTTATGATTGATGCTATGTGAACAAAGCTACTGTATCTTGTCCAACAAACTATGGTTAAAAATACTGCAGCTTGTGCAATGTATACATTCAGTCATAATACTCCTTAAATAAGAATTTTGTAAAATTCACGAACACTGTATATGAAGAAATAATCTGGTTGTCCTACCTTTCAAACTAACCAAGGCTTTTGCTGATGAACCTGAAACAAATAACAAAACTCAATAAAGTCATGTTATTTCTAATAATAAAGTTATTAGTCTTGCTGCATTTACATCTGACAAATTTAAGAGCTCAGTCTTTAAATTCATTAGTTGAGAACAGGTTCAAAGACATTATATTATTCTAGATGGATCCAATCCAAGCCTTTCAAGTAGGCTAGCACTGAAGTTGGCACTGCTAATTTACCATTTCCCCAAATTTACACAACTTCTGCTTAGTCAGCATGGCACAGCAAAATTAAGGATGAAATGGTAGATTTGCTGTTCCACTTTTCTGTACTCACTGTTAATATATTGACTTCGTATTTTGATGTTAAAAAGACAGCATTTAAGTCATATATATATAGATGTAAACTGATTTTAGAACATTTACAGACTCGTATTGTATACAAATAAATATAACTCTGGAAATCTACAGCTTTATTAAAAATATTTTAATGTTGCAAAAAAGCAACATTAAAATGTAAAACAAAATTAAAATGTAAAACAAAACACCAGCAGCATAGTAGTATAAATTAATGTATATTAAATCACAGTTTGATGCTATAGGGATTTGTGCTTGCTTATTTCTCAAATTTTAATAAACTTGTTACATTCAAATGGTCACACCATAAATTTTACTTCCCTGCAAATCAGGATCAAAGTCTCATATCAATGGATAATCTGTTTTATTACCATACATTTATTGCAATTTCATACAAGGTATAACAGAGGATGACCACAAAGGAAACTTTCAGTGGAGTTTGAATGTATATTGTTTATTCAACATTACAGAAGATGCTTTAGTATCTCTTTAGTTTTACTATAATACTGTTATATTATTTGAGTGTGTAGATCACACTGAAATAGTAAATCCTACACATGGCTTATAAAATTTTACATTAAGGAACTGAAATAGTTCAAGATGAAATAATATAACCTACAATTGTTGGGTTTATATATCTATGCACCAGATCAGGTTTTTCTTTAAGAAGAGGAAGCTATGAACACTTTTAAATTTTATTTTAATATATTTTAATAATTCTCCTTTGATGAAGGATTATATCTTCACCAACAGAGTTTTAGCTCAATAACAACAAAGATAAGATGTAGGAAGATGCAACAGTCTGTTGAATCAAGCCACTGTCCTATCTAGTCCAGTATTCTGTCAGATGCATTCCAGAAACTTACAAACATGGACAGTTACAATGCTACACCTGAAATTATTTCTTCAGGTGGCTAACCTTAATAGAATGTTCTATAGATTGGAGAAATTTGTTAAATTAATAACCTGCCATGTTCATACTGCCAAATGATTCCATACCAACAAATAATGTATTTATTATAAGTTATTTCTATTTTATAATCACCAATTCATACATTGTTGTATTAAGCTAATAAGATGTTTCTCTATGTCATAAAGCAATGCAAGTTTTCTCAACCAGATTGGCTAATCATAAGCCTTATTTACTCAGCAATAAGAAATTGATAAACATGTCTAATACAGTCTATACAGTACTATGCTTTGCAGCCCTATTCTGGCATCCAACGTACTTCAACTTGTTTTCCTCAAAAATATATTTAGGGTTTTACTTTAAATTGGGGAATTTAGATAGCAGATTGTTTGAGAATTACGGTATCTAATTTTCTAAAAATGAACTTTAATTATATGCATGTTAATTTAAACTGTCTTCTCAGTATATGGGCATGTATTTATGCAGGTGACAGCTCTAAAAAGGCTTGCTTTGTAGAATCAGAAATTCCTCAAATATTATTCTAAATCTCTGTCCTCTGAGAATCTTCATAGCCAGATGTAGAACTTAGTAGACTCTAATACCTAGTATTTCCACAGCTGTGACCTCTTGTATAAGAAATATATAATCACATGAATCCCAGCCTACAAATTAAACTTCTGAACTAGAAAACCTCAGCATTTGAAAGAATTAAATCAATATCAGAAACAGGCTTTTCTAACCAGATGTTAGATTCTGGCTGTCAATTTTGTCTGGAGTTTATGAAAGCTAAACTCCAGCAATATTTACAGAAACCTAAGGTTATGTGCCTTAGGTGGTATATTTGGAATGGCATGAGATTACAATAATAATTTAGATGTGAATAAAACTTAATCTTATTTAAAACATAATTTATTCCCCATGTAGAAGAATGTTTCTAGTACATCGAAGTATCAACAAAATGTGATAGTCATGCTCTCAGCATTTGACTTAAGCAGTCTATATTGAAGTGATTTGCAGGGGATCAGAATTTCTTCTGCAATACTAGTAATGAAGAATTCAATCTTCTCCTTAAATTACAGCGCTGAATATAAGAAGCATGGAGTGATGCAGATTTATATTTATATAAGGAAGAAGTACGCCATGCATTCAAGTCCTGATTTTAATTTAATTCCGGGAAATGATTTCCAACAAGGTCTGACAGTTGAATGTCAGGATTCTATATAAAACAAAATTAGTTCTTCATATCTGATATTTGTTCATTGCTGCTCTATCCCCAATTGTTCAGTCAGTACTTTCAGAGGTGTACCTTCGATTTTCAGTTTAAAACATTTGACTTTGCTTTCAATAATTTTGCTAGTCTACTAATTTCACCATACATATGGGGCCACTCACAATATAGTAGCATAATTTCCCAGATATAATACACAAATTGTTTAAATATATAGTATGTAGACAACCTGGACCATAAGAAAGGCTGAGCACCAAAGAATTGAGGCCTTTGAACTATGGTGCTGGAGAAGACTCCTGTGAGTCCCTTGGACTGCAAGGAGATCAAACTGATCAGTCCTAGAGGAGATCAACCCTGACTGCTCTTTAGAAGGCCAGATCCTGAAGTTGACTTTGGCCACCTAATGAGAAGGAAGGACTCACTGGAGAAGAGCCTAATGCTGGGAAAGATTGAGGGCAAGAGAAGAAGGGGACAACAGAGAATGAGGTGGCTGGATGGAGTCACTGAAGCAGTAGGCGTGAGCTTAAATGGACTCCAGAAGATGGTAGAGGACAGGAAGGCCTGGAGGAACGTTGTCCTTGGGGTCGCGATGGGTTGGACATGACCTCGCAATTAACAACAAATCTAGACAACCATCGAAACAGGACTACGTGTGACTTGCTTTTTTATTTACAGACCATTAAAAGATTTCTCACCTATATAAACAACACTATCATTTTGATATATAGAAGATTGGTATATACAAGAGAAGAGGTAGGCATAAACCGGTACTTAATACGCTACAGTTTCCTACGAACCAGCGCACTTCTCCTCAGAGTAAAAGTCAAACAGACAAATATCTCCAAGCATACCGGAGGCTAAAGTCATGACAACTACTTAGAAGGATGCTCACAGTAAGACAAATATCACCCTTACTTTGTTTAAGGGATGAAGCTGTACTCGCTGTCCCTGCCTACCCCAGAGAGGCGTAATGCCTCTCACTGCCCTACACAAGGCTTCTCTGCTCGCTTTTTAAAAGCGTGCATTCTTCCCTGCGAAGGACGGAGCCAATCCCGGTTTCGGCCTGCTCCAAGTCTCGGGGTTCTGGGTGCGGCTCAGTCCCACCAGGAGAAGGGCAGCTTATATAATAGCGGCTTCCGGCCCTGCTCGGTTGGCCTCTCCCCCTCAACCCCCCTTCCAAACTCGAGAGAGAGAGGCCGTCAGGAAACAGCTGGGCCAGGCACCGAGAGAGAAGATTGTGACGCCGGCCCCGCGCAGCTCCGGCTCCTAACTACTACTACCACTACTACTACTACAGCAGCAGCAGCAGCAGCAGGAGCAACAAAAGAAGTCGCAAGCACCGGCGCAGAAGCAAGACCCAGACTATGACTCAGGACCAGGGAGCAGAAGAAGTGTCCGGTAGCTAGAACCTGTATTTCAGGAGTAGGTGAGCCGGAAGGACTGGCGGAGGGGCAGAGCGAGGGGCAGAGCTCGCTACTCACTCTCGTCAGGCAGCTGATCCAACTCCGCCATCTTGAAGGAGCCGCGCCGCTTTTTCAAAGGCTGCCTGTCGCGGTGCATTGTGGGGGAGGAGACGGAGTCCTCTCTCGCTTGCCTGACTGGTGGGAGAAGGCGGGACGTGAGCGAGTCGCTCGATTTGCCCGGGCTCTACGAAGAACCAGGCGGGAACTCGACTGTCTCTTGCTGTTCTTCGGGCTCGGCGAAAAAAGTTGTTACAGTTTCAGGACAGTTTGACTGTTATTTTGCCATAAGGCGAGGAAACGAGTTGGGGAAAAATGGACGGCAGCATGCAGTGGCCGCATCTGGTCGCTAGCTTCATCGGTGGGTGCTCCATCACAGGAGGTTTTTAAGAGATTGGACACTTAATTTGTCTGGCATGGTACGGGGTCTCCTGCTCAGGCAGAGGGTTGGACTAGAAGACCTCTAGGGCCCCTTCCAACTCTGTTATTCTGTATTCTGGACAGCAGATTGTACAGGCAGTCCTCGATTTACAACAGTTTGTTTAGTGACTGTTCAAAGTTAAAATGGCACTAAAAAGTTACTTATGACTGGTTTTCAAGCTTCTGACTGTTGCAGCATCACCAAGGCAACATGATCAAAATTCAGACACTTGGCAATTGATTCATATTTATGACAATTGCAATGTCTTGGTGTCACTCAACATTGCTAGATATGGCACAGGTCTAATTAGCAATAAAATTGGGGCATTTGGATTTTGTATGATTTTTATAAGTGATAAAAATGCTTTTATTAGATTAGATAATCTTTATTGTCATTTTTTTACTGTAGGCACAACGGCACACATTAAAAATGAAATTTAGTTGCTTGCTCTCAAGTGTAACAACACATATTTAAACATACTGTACACTATATATTATATATTTTATCATGATTTTTAGATGAGATCTGGCCATAATCAGATTAAAAATCACTACAGATTGAAATATAAAAATCACTGATCTTACTGTTTCAATTACAGCTATGTGCAAGAACATATGTAGGACATTGTGTCACATAAATTCATATATTTCCAGTGCTTTTTTTGTAAAAGAAAAAGGTGCCGGAACTCACACCTGTCATACAACCTGCCTTGCCTACCCTACAAGGTTCCATCCAAAAAAGGTGCCGGAACTCCGTTCTGAGCGTTCTATGAGAAAAAAAGCCCTGTATATTTCACATACCCCTCTGGGTTATATGATGTAACCTGGCACTGGCTACTGGACAAATTGTATTGATAAGATAGAATATCATCTGGGAAGGATCTGGAATATGTGTGAACTTGTTGATCCCAAGGAAGTAGATGGGGTTCTAGGATATGTAAACTCCCCAACATGTTGATTAGATTCCTACTCCATTTGGCTAGCAAAAGCTGCCAGCATGAGAGGAGGCTGGATGCAGATGGTGGTTAATATGACTTTGTGAGAGGAGATAATGCCACCTACTTTGAAGGGACATGTTGTGTGCCCCCTCCTCAATCATTCATCCTAGTTGTCTTAATTACATTTTTTTTCCAACTTCCCCTTATGGAAGGTTGCTGAAGAAATGACAGGAGAGCAAGTGAAGAAGACATCATGAAAAGCATATTATCTCAATTCTTTTTTGTCTAGCTTTAGGCCTGGTTATAGGACTTAAGACTGCATTGATTTTTGTTGACCTTGGGTTGAGATATAATAGTGAGAGTGTAATGCTCACGATCCTGCTTGATTTTTCCCCCAACATCCTTCACTACTATTGACCATAATAACCTGGGATACCTGCAAATATTGGAAGTGTGCGCTTTTTTCCTGAATGGGCAGTTCCAGTCGGTGAAGAGGTCAAGCTCTCAGGCTGTGTAGTGTAGGATGTCTTGGGGTCTCTCCTCTGCTGTTCAACATCTACATCAGACGTGTCAAACTCGCAATGTCACGTGATGTCGCGCGACACATCGGAACTATTTCCCCATGATGTGGCGGGCCGGCAGTTTGACACCCCTGATCTACATGAAGCTACTGGGGAAAATCATCCCTTGGATGGAGTTGCACTCCTGCATGTAAATCAGTTCTGCAATCTGGGTTTTTTCCTGGATTCATAGCTCTTTTAGGAGGAACAGGTAAAGATGTGGTCAAAAGGACCTGCACAGCTTCACTTTATGTGCCAATTGCAGCTATTCCTAAACTAGGAGTTATTGTTGACAAACCTGTCACCTCAAGCTTGGCCTGTGGCACGATGGTTAGAATGCAGTACTGCAGGCTACTTCTGCTGACTTCTGGCAGTTTGATTCTCACTGGCTAAAAGTTGACTCAGCCTTCCATCCTTCTGAGATTGGTAAAATGAGGACCCAGATTGTTGGGGGCAATATGCTGGCTCTGTAAACTGCTTAGAGAGGGCTGTAAAACACTGTGAAGCGGTATATATGTCTTAAGTGCTATGGCCATCCATGTTGTCCTCTATAAATGAAAATGTCTAAAATTATCTTTCTTGTATTTAAAGAGCATAAATTGATTTTAAAGCAGGCAAACTGCCGGCCCATCATACTGAAACTGCGCCCACCCCATTGCTGGCAATGGGAAAAAAGTCACGATACGTCGTGCAACGTAACAAGTTTGACATGCCTGTTTTAAAGGATAGGATGTATACAGACATTAAGCAATCTTTCTGAGGTTGATTTGGGTGTCATGAATACTGATTATAATTCAGAGCTACTGATAGCAATGCCTACATTCTCATTCTCATTCTTGAAGCTAGATTAATATGGATTTTGCATGGACTTGCATGAAATTACCATTTGGCAAACGCAGCATGAAGCCAATTATCTTTCCAAAGAGGTGCCGATTTTTTGTTGCCACGGGTTAACTTCTGACCACAGACAACTCTTTTTGTCCTATAAAGCTATAAAAAGATTTATCTCCCACATATTTCTACAAGGACAGTTGAAAAAAATCTGTATTTTAAAAAAATAAATCCTCAAATAGGAAGAAAAAATGGAAAGAATGTGCTTCCTTGAATGTTTAGAGAAAAGCCAAGATATAAATTTAATAATTAACAACCCATATGGTCTTTTCTGTCAGCATTAAAAGAAAGTTTGCCATCTTCTGGGACTTTTCAAAGATTCCCTTGTCTGTCAACATCTAATCAGGGTGAAACCTCCTAGCTATGCCAGCTGCTGAGGTGTAACTGCTTAGCTATATATCCCGACAAACAATTGGAAATGTAGCTACACACAGTGAACTCTTCTTTTCAAGATCAATAAAATGTAATCATCCATGTCAGGATCGCACTATGATCTTCCAGAGGACCCCCTGCTCAAAAGTAATTTGCAATTTACATCCCAATTACCCTTTTAAACTATATGTATAATCAGTGCTTTTTTGTGAAAGAAAAAGGTGTCGGAACTCACACATGTCATACAACCCGCCTTGCCTACCCTACAAGGTTCCATCCAAAAAAGGTTCCGGAACGCCGTTCTGAGCATTGTATGACAAAAAAAGCCCTGTGTATAATAATGCCTGGGCAATCTAAGTAAGATCCTGGAATCCTTGCCTTATAACATTTATAGATAGCTGAGCATTAATCTCTATATACTTCTCTTCCTATTAGGTCCTGTTTTGTCTGTTAATCATGTGAAGTGACAAAATTAAGTACACGTTACCAGAATAAATCATGTATAAGAAAAATACTTACATGTTTTATACAGATCATAGATAAAAAGGTGGTTCTTAGAGCAGAAATTTTAGGACATAACTGGTCCTAAATAATCTATTACAATACATAACTGCCTTTCTATTGCACAGAGATATTGATCTTTTATTTTTATTTCAAAGCATAGAGGTCTGAAAATTCAAGTTAGTTAAAACTTTCACATGTGTACAACTAGTTCACCATTTATTATTTTATTTAGTGTGCAGTTTACCTTTGCAGCAAAGTTCATTTCATTTCTATTCTGATTGTTACAAGACAAAGCTGCAGTTGAGCCATAAAAGTGGAAAAAAGCAAGGTCGAACATGAGGAATTACTTTCTTGTAGTGAATTAAAATGATGTGTGGGCATTATGTGGCTACATGGGTTTGGCAAAGAAGTATCAGCTTCTTCAGTGTTATCATTGATTTGCCATTCACTCTGACTAGCCATTAAGTGTACTTCCTTTTGACAGTTGGTGACTAAATATCATGTTTGGGATGCAAAGCCATAGTAAAAACAGGTCCAGCTCTGTGTGTTATTATAAAACTTAATGCAAGGTAAAATTGTGCACAAAGACTGGAAGGAACCAAAACATCTGTATCTATGGCTGTTACACATGCCTACAATTGTTTTACAAGCCTACAACTTGGGGCCAGGTTATTTGACAGACCGCCTCTCCCAATATCTACCCAGCCCACCAGAGCAGGAAGGCAGAGTATTTTGCAGGTCCAACTATCGAGCAAGTACATTTGGTGGTACTTAGGAAAAGGGTTTTCTCTATGGTAGTTCTCTCGCTTTGGCACATCATTACCCCAGAGATAAGATTGGCCCACACACTGTTTTTCTGCAAGATCTTGAAGATATGGTTGTGCCTGTGGGCTTGAGGACCCCATTTGGAATGAATCATGTGTCTTGATTGATTCTGTTGCCACCATGGTTAAATTGTGAATTTTTAATGTTGTACATTACGCAATCTGTGAGAGCTGGGCAGCTATAATTATTTGTTAAATAAATAAAAGGGCAACATAATTATTCTGGAGTTTGATATTGCAGCTGGGCATGATCTGTAAGAAACATGCAACCCAATGTCAGAGAATGGTAGTAGTGTGCAAAGCAGTACAGTAGGTGCCTTACTCCTCACATGATGCAGCATGCAAAGTACTTGTTTTTTAATGAAGAAATATAGCAATATAGAAACAGATTGCTAAGTTGTGGGTGTAAAAATGAAAATTATTTCTTCCTCCTCATCAACAAGTCTGCTAAAGATAACGGGAAAGGAAGGAGGTGTACATATGTAAGAATGAATGGCATCTATGAGTACATGAGGGGGATA
Source organism: Vipera berus (assembly GCF_964194415.1). Classification (NCBI taxonomy): domain Eukaryota; kingdom Metazoa; phylum Chordata; class Lepidosauria; order Squamata; family Viperidae; genus Vipera; species Vipera berus. The sequence continues at coordinate 305,982,893 of NC_138202.1, read as the reverse complement.
TGCATATTAGGGCTTTGCATCTTCAAAAATAATTTGAAAAATACTTCAAACCTCATGCAAACAACCACAGCTATCATTCATAAAACAGCTCTTCTAATTTAGGCTTCTGCACAAGCGTGAAAGCATTATGGCAGAGTCAAAACATTAAAGTTATTGAAGTTTTGGTGATACTATCATCTTTTTTTCAGGGTCACACAAAAGCCTGCAATAAGACAATTATTTCAATGAATGGTAGAGAGGTGCTATGCTTGTGCTAGGTCTGTAGCACTTTTTTTGAAACATGCTAGATTCCACACATGCCTGAGCACACTCACTTTTCCCAGCATGCAGCATAAAAGCAAAGTTGCCAACTCCAAAAAGATTGCTGCTCCTTCTATACACAATCATCTAACACAGTTGTTTACTAAGCAATAGGTTAGGATTGGTTCCATAAACATTACACTTGACTTCTTACCCTTATACAGAAGTACTGTATTTTGCATACAAGAAAACATTAGTATGAAAGTAGCTTTTATTTTACTTCAAAATAAACACATTAACATTTATTCAGAATACAAATTAAGGAAGATTTGAAAAAGAAGAAAAGCAGTGTGTAAATGATTCTAAATTTGTCTTCCTTGTCTCTTTTACTAAAAGTTTAATTCAAGGGTTATTGACTTCCCCTCCCTTTTGGGGGAGTGGGGGTTGTTGTTAGTTAAAGATGTACAGTATGTCCAAACTAGAATAAGCCCAGTGGCGGAAGGAGAAGAAAAGGTGGGGGGGAAGCACAAATATTGCTCATAACATTTTTCATCTAATCTTGCATATTTATCAAAAAAATAAAATAAAGGAGGGGTTCAAAAACATTTGTATTATTAATTCCAAGAAGCTGATCTTCACCAAAGAGTTGTATACTTATAGTTGAACTTTAATTTCAGCAGATACTTCAGTTTTACCTGAGCAATATCATAGACAATGTATCTGAAGAAATGAACGAATGAAGGAAAAAAACAAGTCATTTTTGCTGTGTTCTTCTGTATTGCCAAATAAAATAGGAAGACATAAAGGCCATCCCTCCAAGCCCTCTCAATTTCTAAAATGTCTTCAGATGGATGGGAATTCTAGGATTTTAGCCCTATGTTTCTGAAAGGCAGCATACTGACAAATCAGTGGCATGATAGTCTTAATAAAGCACTTGCTAAAGTTCCTAACTGATACTGTATTTTAAACCAAAGTATGGCCTCTGAATTACCACTAAACGTAATTCTATGTGGCATGATGCAGTGGTCAACTTGAGAGTATCAAGGTACAAGAACAGCAAAAATTCCTCTGTCCTCCAGAACCAGAATTGTACCAACTGGAAAAAAGGCTCTCTCCTGTCCTCCAGTTACCACTTGAGAAGCGTGGAGTACACTCAAATCCAGAACTTGTTTAGTGAGCTCATATGCCACTTAACTGAAGGCAACTAATAAGAGAGAACAGTATTAATTTCCTTTGACTGCATGACCTACGGCATCGTTCTGTTTTATCATGTTTTGATAAGTTTTCATTGCTTTTAGATATAAGATACTTACCGTATATCTTAAGATATTTAGAATTTTAGCAATAAGGAGCATGCACATACATGGATAAATAAATAAAAAGTACAGGTTTTAAAACTTCAGCAGAGCCTACATTTTTTTCAGTTTCTTGTAATTGTCAAGGATATTTATTCTAGAACTGCAGAAGTAACTTACATACTAATGCCCAGAGTCCAAATTCATTAAGGCTGACAGTATTCACCTGCCTGGAAGCAACCACTTTCAGTCACCCCAATGGCTATTTATATTCTATTTTAATATTGATCAAAGGATACTCATTATACATAAGACTAGTATTGCTAATTCCAGAAGCAATTCCTTTTCCTAAAGGAACATCTGCACCTTCAAGAGAAACAGTGGCTGAGGGATCTGGGGCTGTTTTGCCCAAACCTAAATAGGAAACAAACATATGTAATTAAATCTAATGCATTCACATGTATATTGAAAAACAGTGGAACTCATCAGATCTGAATTACGAGATCAGTTAATATATAGCATGCAAAATAATTATGGGGATAGAATAGTTCCCCTAAAAGGTGACAAATAGAGATATCATACATTTATATTCATAATATAGAAATATGAACAGACTTTTCCCTTCCTATACCCAACATTAGAATTTAGGGGCTAACAAGTGAAGTTAAAAACGGGGAGTTTAAGGATTGATAAAATATCACATAGCTAAACTATGGAATTTGTTCCCATAAAATACCGATGGTGACAAATGCAGATGGTTTTAAAGAAGGCTTAGGCAAATATTGTACATAGAAGATTAAGGTTTACAGGTCTCATACTATCTCGATGGTATCATACTATCTGTAGCATCAAAACTAGTGTTTTAAAAATAAACTGGTAGGAAGCAGAAGTGCTATCAATCTCACCTCCTGCTTATGAACTGCAAAGATGTATCTGGTCAACCACTTTATAGTATATTTAAATGCCTTGGAAAAGGCTCTGTAGTTTTGCTCACAATTTTGAAATCTAATCAATTCAGCCAATATATCCAAGCCTTTGTTTGTAAAATTCTATTTGCACTTCCTAGGTAAGTGCCTGCCCTTTGGAATGATTTACCTGTGGAACTCCGGACTGCCCCCGACCTGCGCTTGTTTCGCCGGGACCTGAAAACCTGGCTTTTCGATCTATCTGGCCTGGACTGAGGGGGTTTTTAGTTTTAAGTTTTAACATTGTTTTATTGTTGGGCTATTATTAATTTAATTCTTTTAATTCTATTTTTATCTTAATTTATATTGGCTTTTAAATATTGCCCTGTAAACCGCCCTGAGTCCTTCGGGAATAGGGCAGTATAGAAAACTAATTAAATAAATAAATAAATAAATTGTGTATAAATGGCCAAGATTTCCATCTGTCCCTTTTTCCAGCTTGATGACTTGCAAATGAGTTGGGCCTGTAAGCTCCCATCTTCTTCAATCTGACATTGCAGAAGGACATCAGGTTGGGCAAAGATGCCTTGTACATTTGGAGAGGAACTATTCACTTATAATGCAAGCTGATAGGTATAGATCGGTTTTAAGATTATCTTCACTTAGCAAGAGTTATTTAGGAAAGATTAGGAAAAAGAAATATTTTTAAATGGACAGTGCAATTCTATCTTTTTTTAAAAAAGTAGTTTTGCAAACTAGAGGACTTGCTTCTTAGCAAGTTTAGTATAGCAATCTTAATGAAGTTTTATTATTTATTAGATAAATTACCTTGGATCAACTCGTTTTATTTTTCTGCCTAAAATATATAGCATCCATGCTACACAAGCTGTGATAGATTAATACTATTTTTCAATTTCTGTCATCAGTTTGGTTCAACTAAAATTATCATCTGAATGCCTTTTGAAGGGTGATGGTGACATCTTAACATTACATTAATCTGATTATAGAGATTACTGAACAGTAAAGCATTTTTCCAGTGTCCTGATAAAAAAAAAATCTGGGCCAAGTTCTTGAAGTTAGCAACACCATTTCCAGCAGGCACTTACCTTTGACACTGTGTTTGCCTTTTGGTAGCTTGGTTATATGGGAAGCATTTTTCAATTCAAGCCTATCAAGCAGAGAGGATGACCATTTAAGAAACAATATTTCACAAATTTTTAAAAAATGCCTCCTCCTTTATATTCCCCCCCCCAGTAAAACAGAGTAAGATATTTCAGTACAAATTCCTATAGCTTCTCATTTGCTGTGAGACACAGAAAGAACATTTTTGTTTAGAGTAAACACCTTTTCAAATCTAAATTGATACTCTACATCAGGGATGTCAAACTCAATTTCATTGAGGGCCGCATCAGCATTGCGGTTGCCCTCAGGGGGCCAGGTGGGTATGGCCTGGGTGGGTGTGGCCTACTGGGTGGGCATGGCTAAAGTGCGTATGGCCTACTGGGTGGGCATGGCCAGCTCTACATCGTTCGCATCAAGGGTGCCTATGGGGGCCTGGGCAGGAATGGGACATATCTGAGGGTCTCTGGCAGGAGGTGGATCTCTGGGCCAGGGCCAAGGCAGTGGGGGCCGTTCCCTCACTGTTTCCAGGATGGCTTTGCGAGCCGCATGAAACCACTTCACGGGCCGGATCTGGCCCCCGGGCCTTGTGTTTGACATGTCTGCTCTACATGCTATCACTGTAAGAAGATATCACTCACATGTTTCCAAGAGCAACTTCTCCCAGCATGATTAGGCCAATAGGATCAATTTGAGAGGTGTGACAATAGTTCGCACTTTTGGACACCATATCTGCGAAGTAGATACCTTTGCCAAACATATAGCCAGTCTAAAAGAAAAATGAAGTTATGCTGAGCTTCCCAAAAGTCATTTGACCAGAGAAGTCCTTATGTGAAAGAAAGGGATTGCAACTCCCTGTCTAGAGAAAATTTTGTCTCTAAATATATGGCCGTGATATAAAACAACAAAAAGAAACATTTTTTTCCTGATCTTCAGATGTGTTTTCTTTTTCTTGGGAAGGAATGGTAGTTTGATAAATTTTCACACTGGAGGACAAGGTATTTTTCCCCTCTCAGATTAGAACAGACAGCAATTCTGTATTTATTTATTTTCACCTTCAGCTCTGGGCCTGCATCTCGATATTCTAGGTTAAATAAACTGTATTTCTGCCGTGCATGGTTAGACAGCATAAAATAATTTGTTAGAGATTATTGTCTAATTGCTAAGAGGTGGAGAGATGACTTTTACTCTGTCTGCAATTCTACAAAAATGCAGCAATTAATTTAGATGTATAGAACATCATCTAGAATTGTGACAGTGTAATTTCCCTCTATGTCCTCTCCAGAGAGAACACAGAAGAAAGTCAAGCTAACTGAAACGGAAACTCCACTAAAACAGCATTCAATTCCATCCCCCAAACTGCAAGATTATTGGCACAGAATGTATTATAAGTTCCTCTAAGAATGACGTGTCTCAGATTGCTGAATTTTAACTCCAAGCATCCTTCATACCATTGTTGACTGAAGCCTGCTGGGAGTTCAGCATCTGAGGGTCACTAACTCTACATTAGAAAATTATTATAATACGAACCACCGGGGCTTCAGGTGGAGCTATTCGGAGACCCTGTGACAAGATACCAGCAAAATTGGTAGTGCGAGAACCATGCCAGAGCAATTGGCGATTATGTAGGTCTCGGAATGGCTCATAACGTTGATGTTCTCCTTCACGTTCAATCTTGAAAATCTGGGACAGAGGAAGAAAAAGATACGATGACTGATAGAGCAGAGTACACTGAAAAATAATTCAATATGTGGAAAACCACCCTGAATTCTTAGGTACTGTATATTCTTTTTTATATCTTTATTTTGTAAAGCTAATCCTTGACAAGTCTCATAGTAACATACACCATGTGTCAAACTTAAATCCAGATACCTCATTTAAGAAAACTTCTATTGAAAAAGTAATGTACAGGGTTTGGGGACCTCTGATCTATAGCATGGAAAAACATTCATTTTATGACTTCCTTTCCATGCCCACAAGCCTCACATTTGAGGAGGAGCTTACAATGTCTGCTCCATAAACATTTTGTATTAACTTCAAGTTACAAGACTAAATGAGAACAGATTAAGTTAACAGAAGTGAGATAATCAAGATGATTATCTTGATTATAGTTCCACAAAAATATCATTTAGCAATATTACAGTATTTAGATACTTCGGCGACACATACAGGAAAGTCAAGTTAAATATAGACCAATTCCACAATTAAAACACCTTATCTCCAACCATGAACTCACCTCCATAACTTTCAAATCATATGCATTGTGGGTACTTGCATGAGTGTTCTTAACATATTGTTTTATAATCTTGGCTTCTTCTGAATCTTTATCTACCACCTGTCAAGAAGTTGACAAGAAATTGACTGTTATAAATTTAATAATGTAAAAAAGAGGAAGCTGTAAATATTTGGCCATTAAAATGATGTACGCAATCTACTCCTGCAATCCTGATCTCACTGATCTAAGAAACTTGAATGTCATTAATTTTTTTAAAGCATCATAATATGAGAGAGAAGCTGCTGAAGATAGTATCCGGTTTGCCAATTGTCCTTGCAGGGTGAGATAGGAAAAGAACTGACCAACTGGGACCTTTAGACATTCCCTGGGCTAAAAGAAATACTGTCCTGAGGCAGAAGTATTGCTAAAGGGGTCACCATATTGGTGTCAGAGGTGCTTGAGATGATGGAACTATGGAGAATTTAGACCTGGGAGCAAACACTACACGGGTAAGAGGCAAGAGGAAATATGATGGGAAGCTGCAACTTGGGAGAAGGAAGAGTAGGCTGATGTCTGAGCTCCCTTCCTTTTATGTTGTTATCTAACCAAGTCTGGGTGATAGCAAAAGTACAATCCCCAACCTAAAAGTCATGTCAAGACAGTTGTTGGGAAAACACCAAACATTATAGTGAAAATGTCTCTGAATCAATGGAAAGAATAAATTAAAATTAGTATCTTAAGATAGTAAGACAGTCCCTTTGACAGGTTTCCCCCCCCCCTCAAAATTGCTTTATTAAAAAAAGAGGGCTTTAATTGTACAGATTTTAAGATTGATCAATGAATGATAAATGAAATGAAACGTTTGAATTTAAGTAACTATTTTCAAATCTTTACAGCAATAATTTTAAAGTGGTATTTTGGCAGGGACTTTAATAAAAAAATCAGTTGCTATTTTTACATTAAAGACTGCAATATGTATTTGGGTTATGTTGGAAGAGAAGCTTATACTTGATCCTTATTCCTATGAGAAAATGATACTGGGGGACAATCCCTGCTTGATAATGGCACACAAAGCTTTTCGAAGCTCGTGAACAATAAAACCAAAACCTTTGTAAGCTTTTGCTCAATCACTCTTCTAAAGTTTCTGTAGTACTGCAGGTACAATTTGAACTTATTAAAATGGCTGATAGCAAATTTATTCAATTTCTACATCTTCTGCTTACATAATTTTGGAGCAATTTTGTTAGCAGTACTCTTAAACTGTTGCTATATTTGGAAAGATAATAATAGATTATTTTTACAGATTACTGAATATTATATATTTATCAATTATATTTATAGACATGGCAATTTCCAAGGACAATTCTAATTTACAACCTAATATTGGTAATTTGAAAGAAAATACTATACTTTAAAAGGGGTTGATGATACATGTCCATTCTCCCCTATGAATGGATTTTATATCAACATGAAGAAAAGATAGATCAATAATCTGTTGTGTGTGTGGTCAAGTTGAATACTGAAAATGAGTCATTATATATTTTTAAAATCTGGGCATTGCAACATATACATGTAATATGTGTTTCGTATGTATTTCCCTGTTTTGTTCTCTTTTTTTATGTTTTAGAGCCTTTTTCTTTCTCTTGTACATTAAAAGAAAAAAAACACCCAAATGTATATGAGCTTCTAGACATCAAAACCTAATTGCTATAGACAAGCAGTTATCACTGAAGCACCAAAATGTGTATCTTGTATCCAGTGGTGGGATTCATATATGTGAACAACTGGTTCTCTGTGTGGATGCCGCTTCCGGACGTCCATTCTGGGCCTGGGCAACAAAAAATTAGCTACTGGTTCTGCCGAAGTGGTGCAAACCGGCTGAATCCCACCACTGTTTGTATCTACTCACCTAAATTAAACTTGAAAATTGTAAAATATGGAGTCAAAAGAGGATAACATACATCCCTGCCATTTTTACCTGGATATTGGTTTTGAGCTTCTCATAGTTCACATCTATTGGATCCTTATCCCCATCCTGACCGCCACTTCTTAGAAGGCTATAAGCGACCTCTATGTCAAGCAGATTATCCAGCATTTCCACTTTAGTCTTGATAAATGAAAGATGCAATTATTCATAACAATACATGCATTTCATAGTCTTTGTGTTTATTATCCTAAGAGACAGCTTAGGATTCTCTAATTGCTATTTTCCAAAAAATAGGAATAGTTATCTCTTCTGACAAAAATGAAAATTCCCCTATTTTTTGTGTTACACTTTATGTAAGGAACCAAAGGATGATGGATTTGTTTCTTTTAACCACCCCGAATGCCCCCTCCTTTTAAGCATGAAGTAATACAGTATTTAATTAAACTGAAAGTGATTGGCCACAAGATTACCTAAGAAATATTATAGGCGAGACATGTCCTGAACCTGGAAATTCTGGCCATGTCCAACAGTGTATCAACCATTCAAACTAGATTAGAAAGTTTACTGTTAGCCTGATATAACTGCCTTAAAATTACATCTATTAAAATATGATTTACATTATTTCTGTATTTAAGTGCCAGAGTCAAATGCAGAGTTCTGTATATAAGTACCTTAATGTAGTCAAGGTTGTTTAGAAGTGGAGGCTTCTTCATCCCGAAGTCATGGGGAATTAGAGTGTAGAAGCGATTGGAGAGATCCAGTATCTGTGAATCTGTGCCACCATCAGAAACTGCCTACATGAAGAGAAAAAGAAATAGAACTATAATAATCTTCAGCAGCAACAAATGTATATACTGTATTTGAGTTACTTGCCTTAATAAAACGTTAGTTTAAACTTAAACATTAGTTAAAGGCAGCATTTTGAAATGCTTCTCTAACTTTTCCCAGTATGGTGCCTTCCCAATCATCATCAATAGCAAGACAACTAAAATATGACATCATGGAACAGCAGGTGAGCATCCAGGATGTTAAATGTTAACAAAAGCAAACACTGCAATAATAGAGATAGAACAGGGTCTATGCTGTTTCAGGTTTTAAGTACATCAACAAAACTCTTCCTGAGTGTTACTATTATCTTTCCTAAACTTTTGTTTTAATTATCCTGCTTCTCTCCTCTTTTTCCTTGTCCTGTTCTCTTAACTTTCCAATTAGCTTTCCTGTGTACCTTTTAAAGACATGCCCACATGGTCCTGTACTTGCTTTCCACTAAAACAAAAAAAAAAGTTGTTCTTCCATTAAAACAAAAATCTACCCATTTCTTTAAAGGGATTGCAGAAAAAGCCTACCAAAATGATTAACAGATTACAGGGAGTGCAGAATTATTAGGCAAATGAGTATTTTGACCACATCATCCTCTTTATGCATGTTGTCTTACTCCAAGCTGTATAGGCTCGAAAGCCTACTACCAATTAAGCATATTAGGTGATGTGCATCTCTGTAATGAGAAGGGGTGTGGTCTAATGACATCAACACCCTGTATCAGGTGTGCATAATTATTAGGCAACTTCCTTTCCTTTGGCAAAATGGGTCAAAAGAAGGACTTGACAGGCTCAGAAAAGTCAAAAATAGTGAGATATCTTGCAGAGGGATGCAGCACTCTTAAAATTGCAAAGCTTCTGAAGCGTGATCATCGAACAATCAAGCGTTTCATTCAAAATAGTCAACAGGGTCGCAAGAAGCGTGTGGAGAAACCAAGGCGCAAAATAACTGCCCATGAACTGAGAAAAGTCAAGCGTGCAGCTGCCAAGATGCCACTTGCCACCAGTTTGGCCATATTTCAGAGCTGCAACATCACTGGAGTGCCCAAAAGCACAAGGTGTGCAATACTCAGAGACATGGCCAAGGTAAGAAAGGCTGAAAGACGACCACCACTGAACAAGACACACAAGCTGAAACGTCAAGACTGGGCCAAGAAATATCTCAAGACTGATTTTTCTAAGGTTTTATGGACTGATGAAATGAGAGTGAGTCTTGATGGGCCAGATGGATGGGCCCGTGGCTGGATTGGTAAAGGGCAGAGAGCTCCAGTCCGACTCAGACGCCAGCAAGGTGGAGGTGGAGTACTGGTTTGGGCTGGTATCATCAAAGATGAGCTTGTGGGGCCTTTTCGGGTTGAGGATGGAGTCAAGCTCAACTCCCAGTCCTACTGCCAGTTTCTGGAAGACACCTTCTTCAAGCAGTGGTACAGGAAGAAGTCTGCATCCTTCAAGAAAAACATGATTTTCATGCAGGACAATGCTCCATCACACGCGTCCAAGTACTCCACAGCGTGGCTGGCAAGAAAGGGTATAAAAGAAGGAAATCTAATGACACGGCCTCCTTGTTCACCTGATCTGAACCCCATTGAGAACCTGTGGTCCATCATCAAATGTGAGATTTACAAGGAGGGAAAACAGTAAAACCTCTCTGAACAGTGTCTGGGAGGCTGTGGTTGCTGCTGCACGCAATGTTGATGGTGAACAGATCAAAACACTGACAGAATCCATGGATGGCAGGCTTTTGAGTGTCCTTGCAAATTGGTCACTGATTTGTTTTTGTTATGTTTTTGAATGTCAGAAATGTATATTTGTGAATGTTGAGATGTTATATTGGTTTCACTGGTAAAAATAAATAATTGAAATGGGTATATATTTGTTTTTTGTTAAGTTGCCTAATAATTATGCACAGTAATAGTCACCTGCACACACAGATATCCCCCTAAAATAGCTATAACTAAAAACAAACTAAAAACTACTTCCAAGAATATTCAGCTTTGATATTAATGAGTTTTTTGGGTTCATTGAGAACATGGTTGTTGTTCAATAATAAAATTAATCCTCAAAAATACAACTTGCCTAATAATTCTGCACTCCCTGTAGAGCGGTTCCTGTACAAGGAAGGACTAAACAATTGAGATGTAAAATCAGACATATTTTTAAGTTAAAGACAGAAGGATATTTTTTCCCCATTTTATATATTAGAATTCTAGGTCATGCACTGAAAATAGAAGTGAAAAGACTCAGATGTAACAAAAACCACCCAGCGTTACTTGGTTTGAGTTGGACAGCTAAGGAATTTGAATGAATCAATGAACTACTTCTTTAAAAAATACATAAAGTCTGGACTTGGTTGCTACCAGGTGTGGAAAGGTTAGGTAAATTTAAAAGGGAACTACCTAACTTTGTTGATGGTTACTATTCTTGAAGACCGCAAATTACTTCTGTAATCAAAGGAATATTGCTTTAAATGGCTGAAAAAGGAATTGTTCTTTTTTACTTACCTGCTGCACTTCATTCAGAATGGAGTATGCGCTCTGGATCTGCCTCTCGCTTAACTTCCCCAAAGGCATCTTCTGGAGATCAATCTAACAAGAAAATAAATGGTTCCCATTAAAGTAGAACTTCATCATGGGAAAATATTGGAAGACTGGTGGCAAAAAAGAATATGGGAGAAATAGCAAAATTCTTATCCCAAAGAATAGAAATACAAAGAAAGTGTAGGATGCAACTTTACTTCAGCCTATCAATTTGTTTGAAATAATTTAGTTTAAAAAATTGTTCTCTTTAGATCAGCCCAGTTAAATAAAATACTGTAAGTTTAAAAAATGAGATAAATGGTTTATCCGCACTTATTTCCAGATTATGTTCACATAATGGGAAACAGGTTAAAAAAATATACATTAAGACACACCTTTCTTCTGCCAAAGAAAAGCCACTGTGACATTGTTGAGAGATAAAGAATGAACGAACTACTTCTTTACAAAATACATAATTAAAGTCTGGACTTGGTTGCTACCAGGTGTGGAAAGGTTAGGTAAATTTAAAAGGGAACTACCTAACTTTGTTGATGGTTACTATTCTTGAAGACCGCAAATTACTTCTGGAATCAAAGGAATATTGCCTTTTTCCAAATCATTCTGAGAGTATCAAACTAATAACACCAAATAGTTAAGCAAAGGATGAATAATAACCTCAAACTCCACCATGGCTTTCTTCATACTTTCTACGTCAAAAATCATCTTAATAAGATCTTGGACAGCCTTAGGAAGCTTTGACTTGGTTCCTGCGCTCACTGTCAGTTTCTTGACTGCTTCTTCATCCTATTGGGAGAGGGTTGGGAGTTGAATGGAAGGAACTTGTGTTAGAGCAACATACATGCACAAATTAAGCTACTCAATTGATCTAAAGTATTGCTACCCATACCTACTAGAATTCTCAGAAATCTAGAAATTTTATATCCACAGCTACAAGAGAAACAACAAATTGAGCACGTTGTTTGCATCCCCCTCCTCCAGCCCTCAAAGAAATAAAAACTGATTTCTAACTTTAGAGATTCTAGTACTTAGGTCAGGGGTTCCCAACCGGGGGTGCGAGATGATATTCCAGGGGGTGCAAACTTGGGTTTTCAAAATTATAGTCTATAATTTGTTACCGTTATTTTGAACTTTTGTAAGGGGTGCGAGAATATATCAAAAGCGTTCTAGGGGTGCAGGGTATAGAAAAGGTTGGGAGCCGCTGACTTCGACAATATCAACTCTGATCATTTGGGATGATGATGGCTGGAAGATAATCCAGCACTAAATAGTCTATATCACTCATGGGACTTCTTGGCGTTGTCCATTATCTAGTCCTTTACTGGACTTTAAGAGGATCTAGTTCAAAGATAAGCAATCTCTCATGCTGTCAGTTTTGGATGACTCTAAGCAATCCCAGCCAGCATGGCCAAGAGGACTGAAGGAATCCTAACTAAAAATATCTGAAGGACCTAGGTGACAGAATAGTTTTGCTTTTTTAAAAGGGGTAAAGGTTAAAAACTGTAGGCCAATCTTTTAATGTATTACTGGTCTTCAGCAGATCCACATTGAAAGACTATGGGAAGCAAGATTAAACACTATCAAATGTTACAGAACCAACAAAATCACTTTTTTTTTGGGGGGAAAGATGGCACCTCTTTAAAGCTAAACACTTTCATATGCAAGGATTGAGGCTAATAAGCAAGAGACAGTGCGTTCAAGTCCTGCCTGAGCCATGAAAGTCAGCTGGGTGGCCTTGTGCCAATCACTCTCTTTCAGCCTCTCGCCTCATAGGCTGTTGTTGTGGAGAAAATAAGAAGAGGAAAATGTGTTAGATATTGTTTGCTGCCTTGAATTATTTGTGAAAATAATAAAAGGCAGGATATGATGCAAAACACCAGTTTAGAACATAGAACAATAGGATTGGAAGGGACCTTGGAGGTCTTCCTAGTGACTAGTCCACCCCCAACTCAAGCAAGACACCTCATGCTACTCCAGACAAATAGCTACCCAGTTTCTTCTTGAAAACCCCAGCGATGGAACACTCATAATTTCTAGAGGTAAGCTGTTCCAATGATTGTTAAGTCAGAACTTAATTTACTTAAGCAAGGTTTGAATAAGCAGCAGGTGACTGGTTTCAGGTATTGAATAGTTGGCTACACAATGTTGCAGTAAATAATGTTAGGTTTGTCCCAGTCAAACCACCTTTTCATTTCATACCAATCCTAAATATAACTCTATATGAATGAATGAATGAATGAATGAATGAATGAATGAATGAATGAATGAATGAATGGAGCTAGCAAGTGTTTACTATAGTGAAATCTTTGCCTGACACTGACGTTTTTCCTGATTACTCTAAAGCATGTTCTGTTATGTGTAATCTTGACAAAGAAGAGTGTATCTTTTTGAAAAAAGTTACCTGCCCATAGTCTATCTCCAAAGGGTAGAATTTTTTGGGATATTTAGTGAAATTTTTGGAATGCCAGGAATTGCCTGTTTTCTCTTCATATAGATCTAGGAAATGTTCAATGGCTTCTTCTTTAGAAGGCATCTTCTCTAGTTTGTTACTTCCAATTGAGGTTCCAACACGACCCCATGAGCGAAAAACCCAGTACCTAAACACAAAAATAAATTAAAGAAAAATATGAAATAATCTAGCAAGCTGTTCTAAGAGGAAAGATATAAAACCTAGCTCTTTGTAGCACATGTGCCAGTACACTTAACAGTATTCCTTATTACATAATTTGATAATAAAAATGCAAAAGAAGGGTGACATCAGTTCAATATTAGCATAGAACAGCCTCCTGTGCTGCATTTGGTAACAGTAGACTTGCTTGGGAAACAAGGACAACTGGTGGGAAAGCTTTGCCTAAATGTTAATTCAATCTACAAAGAAGACATTTATATATATAGGAGATAGCCCCTCTCCCTCCCAAACGTTTGCAGGAGCACAAGTGTTAACAGTGAACCTAGTCTAATTCAGCTGGAAATCAATATGCAATTGTTCTGAAAGGGGAATAGTATGTACTAGGTCAGGGGTAGGCAACCTCGGCTCTTTTATGACTCATGGACTTCAACTCCCAGATTTCCTGAGGCAGCATAGCTGGCTCAGGAATTCTGGGAGTTGAAGTCCATGAGTCATAAAAGAGCCAAGGTTGCCTACCCCTGTACTAGGTGAAAATGTGTATGGCCGCTTTATTCCTTCTCATGTTGCTGAGAAGCTTCTCTGAGCTTGGGAGGGGGACCATGGTTGTGATTATTGAGAAGAATAAATATAGAAGGCATAAACAGACATGAAGTTTCTGGTGTATTGGATCTCTCAAAGGTCTTTTATGCCATCAACTACAATAACTGTTGATACTAGTTTTGAATAACAGGTGTCTTAACCCCAACTAGGCTGGCATTAAACCAGACAGAGCTGCCTAATTCTCTGTAACTAACCTTTTTTTTACCAGACTATAATAAAAAATAGAAAACCTAACATCCTTTTCTTGTAACGGCCAGGATGAAGTGGAAAGCATATGATCCTTTGAGAGCTTAATGCAACAAAATTTCATTTTAATGTATGCCGATTAGTGTACATTCAGTGACAATAAAAGTTATTATTATTCTATTATTATCCTTGGCAACCTTCAGGCTGCAGTCTGACTAAGGATGTCATGATTACAGAAAGGTGGATCTCTCAAGCCCCCAAAATTCCTTAAGATCAGGCTGTTTACTAATAAGATACCTGTCATCTAGAATTGGCAGCAACAATTAGTATTACCCCAGTTAATGACATCCAACCCCACTGAGTCCCCCCCAAGAGAGCAGAAAATACCTTATCTGCTTACTTAGAACTCCATATGCTAATTCAAAGTGAGAATTAGTCGTGTGTGTGTGTGTGTGTGTGTGTGTGTGTGTGTGTGTGCTTGCAAAAGATTATGCCATTATTTGAATCACCTACAAGACTGGTGACTTGTTATTTAAAAATCTTCAGCTGACTAAACTACTCCACTGCAATAAGTAAGAAGCTCCTCTGGGATGGCTGATTAGGTCATGAGAAACCCTTGACTAGTTTAACCATCTTTGCTTTTAACTATAAATCCATAATATTTATCCACCCCCCAAATTAGATAAACCTGGGAAAGATTTCTAAAGTAAAAGTGTTTCTTTGAAATATAAATTCTGAACTTCTGAACATGTATAAGAAATGTGAACTTGAATAAAAGGGAAATTAACTAAACTGCTGTGTAGTAAGAACGCTAGAGGTTTTTTCTGTGATATATCTCAAAGCTAATATAAATTAGGTATTTTCTGCTTCTGATAAGATACGTTTAAGTTGGCTGTGATTTTCTTAATTTTATTTCATTTAAGTGGTATGCTTTTTAACTTGTGAACTAACTTTGGAATTCCATATGAGGGACAAAAGGAAGGCAAAATCAATACATAAAGCAATGCTTTATTTAGCTTCCCTCTGCTTGTTTCTCATCTGTAGTTGTGTAAACATGTTCTGGATAAAATTGCCTTATATATTTGCATTGTAGGCTACTATATAGTTGAGTTTTAACTAAAGCAAAATTAAAAAAAACAAACAAACAGAACCAAGTTCAGCTGAAGTCATTCCCAGAGAACTGCAGCCTGAAGATTGGTTTTTATGTAGGGGTACAAATTGTTTTAGTATTGGATTCTTATATAGCCTGTTTAGGGGCAACAACTGATTATCTGAATCAAACAATTCTTATGAGAAACAAATAAAACAGCATCAGTTATTATTACCTGAACCAAACTAAGGAGAAATTTGCAATGTGGTACCAGGTTAGAAAAGAACTCTCACCTGGTCTCTCGGTCATCCTCTAGCAGCTGAAGTTTGTAGTAAGAATTTGTTCCTTGGACAATATCAACCAGACCTAAAGTGGCACTGAAGATTTTACCACTTTTTTCAAAAACATGCGCAGAATCTTCCAGACCTATTTACACATATAATAAATGTTAATTCTGTCTATTCTGAAACACATTTTGTTCTATTCGGATTATTAAATTGAGCATAAGATTGAAAAAGGTGGAGTTTTGATTTTTCCTGGCGCAAAGATGATTCAAAGGACAATTGTAAATGCCTGTAACTGATTTATGGGCTTATTTTTCCAAGTAACCATGCTCAGAGAGTCCTATCCTGAATGACTAACACAAAAGCCTTGTCTCAGCTCCGAGTGCCAACGTCCTTGCTTTGCACTAGGAAACATCACACAAAAGATGCTACCGTATTTTCCGGCATATAAGACGACTGGGCGTATAAGACGACCCCCCAACTTTTGAGATGATATTCAAGCTTTTTCGTCTTATACGCCGGAAAATCAGCGAGCCTGGGAAGGCACGCCCTCCCCTCTCACTGTGGAGGAAGCAGGGCAGGCTGGCGTCTGGCGGGAGCCGGCAGGGCAGTCCTGCGCAGGCGCGCACTCCCCAGCTGTTAAGGAGCACTCCTTAGCAGCCGGGGAGTGCGCGCGTGTGCAGGACTGCCCTGCCGGCTCCCGCCCGCCGCTCTTCCCTCTTGAGGCAGCATCACTCCCCGACTCCTAAGGAGTCCTCGGGGATGCTGCCTCAAGAGGGAAGAGCGTCGGGTCCTGCCGGCTCCCGCCCGACGCTCTTCCCTCTTGAGGTTTTTGAAGAAAGGCGTCACTGCCTGCAGTTTCGAGCCTGAGCTCCACCGTCCAAATGAATCTCACGCAACGTCCCAACAGGCCCTCCGTTTTCATTTCCGCTTCGGATAAACAAATTAAAGGGAGATTGTTCATACGACTCTCGGTTTCAGGACAGCGACGGAAGTAGAGGCAGTGATTAATTTCCTGTGTCCGATGGACAAATCAGGACCCAGTGACGCCCAAAGAGGTGGTGCCTTCCTTCTCTTCCGTTGCGAGCTGCTCCAGGGATTCCACAGGTGGCTGCGCGTTCTGGTTAGGGTGGCCGGCTCCTCCTCGGCTTTGGAGACGAGGTGGATCGGGGGGGGGGGAAAGGGAAAGGGACGCTTTCGTCTTATTTTTTATCTCTCGCTCACCTCCTAGCCATGATTCATGATATTTACAGCTGCCTGGGACATTATGTACTTGTAGGGTAAGCCTGGGGGAAGGGAATTATTGGGAGGAGCTGCGGGAAGGCGTTAGGGAGACAGTGGAGGAAGAAAGTAGCGATGATCTCTTCCCACCCTCCCCTCCCCGGTGCTAAAAGGGAATTTGGGTGTACCCGGAAAATAACATTGTTGGCGGGATCTAGGCGGATCTTTGGAAGGAGTCTAGCTGTTGCTGGAGTCTTGTCTTCTAACCCGCTCCATAGTGATCTTGCTGGAACAGAGGGTTTGCTTCTCCAGGAAAGCTAATCAGTATTAGAAAGTTAGCACAGGAAGCGGTAGCTTCTGTTCCTTTCACAGCCAAGAGCCGGAAAACGTTTCTTCCAAGATTTGGAATCGCAGTAGAAAAATAACTAAATTTGGAACTTTTCGGCATATGGTAAACGCCAAGAGAAATACAAACAGGTTGAATGGATTTTCGGTCTGGCCAGCAAGATCCAATGTTATGTATGCTAACTAAATCATAATCAAAGCATTAATATATATCCAATATGTGTGCACAAGACAGATAGAGATCTTAGCAGGGCCGTTATTTTACTCTTGGGTCCTGCCGGCTCCTGCCCGACGCTCTTCCCTCTTGAGGCAGCATCCCCGAGGACTCCTTAGGAGTCGGGGAGCGATGCTGCCTCAAGAGGGAAGAGCGTCGGGTGGGAGCCGGCAGGGCAGTCCTGCACACGCGCGCACTCCCCAGCTGCTAAGGAGTGCTCCTTAACAGCTGGGGAGCGCGCACGTGCGCAGGACTGCCCTGCCGGCTCCCGCCAGACGCCAGCCTGCCCTGCTTCCTCCACAGTGAGAGGGGAGGGCGTGCCTTCCCGGGCTCGCTGATTTTCCGGCGTATAAGACGACCCCCCAACGTTTGAGATGATTTTCATGGGTTAAAAAGTCGTCTTATACGCCGGAAAATACGGTAGGTGAAAAAATCAGAAGTCTTACTATTATTGTTTAACTCATCATAAAGTATAACCACACGTACGTTGGGTAAATTGTGGTATCAATAAGATAAAGACATTCATGCCATTCATGCATTAGAAATACTTTAGAAAACCAGACCAGTAAATGAAAGCAAGGGTGTAAGAATATTCCCTGGCTGCCCAAAGTAAGTTTTTATTTTTAGAAGTTTTAGAATTATTTTAGAATTATTATTTATGAAAATACCTGAATCAGGGTCGACAGCAGCCCCTCCTTTAACTGTTAATTTCATTTTCTTCTCAGACTTACTTGTTCCTAGAAAATGATAATGGGTAATTATTTTTCTCTCTGTAGATAGAATTCATTCAACAATTTAAAAAGTATAATTAGGCGATTATAAAATGCTCCTTATGCCTTGCAAGAACTCAACCTGTAATGCAAACTGATCATTTGTTGAGTTATTCTGCTAACTTTATGGCAGTCTCTATATTTTATTTATTTTATTTTATTTTAATTCCATTTATATCCCGCCCTTCTCCGAAGACTCAGGGCGGCTTACAAGCTTAGCAGTAGCCTTCATTCTATGTATATGCCTGCTTGTTAGGGCTTTCACACACACACCCCAAACGGCATTATTACAAAGTCAGCTTAATTGCCCCCAACAATCTGGATCCTCATTTTACCTACCTCGGAAGGATGGAAGGCTGAGTCAACCTTGAGCCTGGTGGGATGCGAACCTGCACTAATTGCAGGCAGCTGGTGTTACTTAAGGAGGCATTAGCCCACTGCTCCACCAAGGCTCTAATAACTTGATAAATAATGTAATTTAGTAGTTGAATAATATTTTTAATTGTCTCTGGGATTATTTTTAAGCTTTGTAGGGTTTTAATATATTTTTACTGAACATTTTTGTTTTGTTTAAATTATTTTAACATTGGTTTAATTTTTAAATGATTTTTATTTGCCTTTGGGAGTATTTTAACCAATGTAAAAGCAGGACAATATGTAGGAATAACAACAGTTAACACGAACAATAATGATGCTCAATAAAATGTGTAAAGTTAGTTGTAATACCTTGCTGTTCAGACTACAATTGAGAAAAACAGAACTGAACACAATGCAGATTATAAAGTTTATAAATCAAAAGAAACATTTGTATTTTGTTTAATCCCTGCTAAATCCAATCACCTAGTTTACAGAAATCTTTAGAACCTAGCCTTTAAAATCCAAATAAATAGGTTACCTAAAATTTTTATTTGAGACAGAGAAGGCATACAACTCTTTTTTTTGGATATATGTGGTTTTGTCAATGGTGCCTTTATGTTTTCCTGAGATTATAAAGGAAGAATTCTAAAACACTTAGGTCCCTCAACCAAATACTATAAATAGAACTATGGGTTTCTGTTTGTAACAAAACAAGGATGCAGCAATTGTTTACAGGTAGTCCTTGTTTAATGACAGCAATTGGGATTACAATTCCTAACACTAAGTTGTTGTGTGAAGTAATATGCGAAATCACATGACCATTTCACTTAGCAATGGCAATTCTGGCAGTCCCAACTGATGTTGTTAAGTGAGGATCTCACATGGTTGTGACTTCTGGCTTCCTGCCAACTTCCCCGTTGATTTTGTTTGTGGGAAGCAGGTGGGGAAAGTAGCTAAACATGATCATGTGATTGCAGGAGATGGATAGAACTCTGAGAACTGATTGTTCAATGCTGTCATAAGTTTAAACCATCTCTGAACAAGCAGTCATTAATCAAGGACCACCTTTTTTGGAAAAGAAGAAAACAAAAAAAAAAGAGGATTCAAACATTTCCTTGGAATTTGGAAAGTGGATCTCATTTTTTAGCATTCATATTACACTACGATGGCATAACAGTTCCTGGCAATACACAATCTTCCAGTTTAAGGCTTAGCTCAGCCTACTCTATCCAGGAGAGATTTACCTTGAACTGTGGCTCTCTTCTTGCTAAAAGTTGCATATGACATAGTCTAATACAGCAAGAGGGTGCCAGGATTGAGAATGCTACCTTAGCAATAAAGTAACTGCAAATAAATGGCTTTAACAACAACTTAGCTCCAGGCATGTTCTAAGGAGTCTGAAGTAAAGAATAACGAAGTATTTCTAGAACAGATCTTTCAGTTTACGCATTTGCGCCAAATGCAACAAACAGAATCTACTATGCAGATACTCGATTTAGACTACTCGTGCATATTGAGATCTTCTTAGCCTTGAACTAAAGTAAACCTCCTCTATTCAGCTTCCAATGTTCCAGCTGGCAAGTTGAAAGCATTCATTTCTCCTGTTCTTTGAAGGAGTAGAAGGGCACACTATTGGGGGGAGAGGGTGTCCTTATCTAAACAATGGATGGTTCCTTCCCTTTGCTTATTAAAAGTGGCTTCACTTATTTCTTCTTCAGCAAGTGCAAAAAGGAAGAAACCTGTACCTTTAACTGCAATATGAAGTAAGGATGGAAAGGCCATTCCTGTGGCCATCACAAGGGGCAGCTTTTCTAATATTTTCTTTTTTCTTTTTAACAAAAATGTACCTTTCATTCTTGAATAGCCTCTATTTAGGACAAATCCTGAAATGGCCATTAAGGATCCTATTCTAAATGTTAACAAGTGTTCTTAGTAAGAAAATAGCAGCCTAAGGTGAAAATAACATCTACTATTTAGGCTTTTGAAGGGGCGCGGTGGCTCAGTGGGTTAGGACGCTGAGCTTGTCGATCAGAAGGTCGGCAGTTTGGCGGGTCGAATCCCGAGTGCCGCGTAACAGAGTAAGCGCCTGTTACTCGTCCCAGCTTCTGCCAACCTAGCAGTTCGAAAGCATGTAAAAATGCAAGTAGAAAAATAGGGACCACTACGGTGGGAAGGTAACAGCGTTCCGTGCGCCTTTGGCGTCTAGTCATGCCGGCCTCATGACCACGGAGACGTCCTCGGACAAGCGCTGGCTCTTCGGCTTTGAAACGGAGATGAGCACCGGCCCCTAGAGTTGGAAACGACTAGCGCGCATGTGCGGTTGAACCTTTACTATTTAGGCTTTTACCTTGCTCTTCCTTGTTCTTCCCAGAATT
The DNA here is from genome assembly GCF_964194415.1 of Vipera berus. Classification (NCBI taxonomy): domain Eukaryota; kingdom Metazoa; phylum Chordata; class Lepidosauria; order Squamata; family Viperidae; genus Vipera; species Vipera berus. The sequence continues at coordinate 305,961,769 of NC_138202.1, read as the reverse complement.
TTTCACGTTTGGGTGTCCGCTGGATTTTCCACTCACAGGCACTTCTTTGTGTTCCTGCTTCACTTCTGCACCCCAGGGAGACACTGCATGAAGTGACTTTAGCTCCTGAAAACCCTTGCTGGAGCTTTTTATATCCTGGAGGAAGTCCTCCGACACCACACACAAGTGGGCTTTCTTTACTTCTTCCATTTTTTTGTTCATTTTGTCAACTTCCTCTGTAAGATTTGCATTTGAGAGATGGGGGAGGGAGAGAGAATAGAAAAGTCAAGGCATAGTATGTTATCCTTCTTTAGCTGGAGCAGCAAAACACACTGACTTGCAAGGTACAGAAACTTGCAGATGTCTGTTTTCATGTGAGAAGCACCTACAAAGCTACCCAAAGGGTACTTGATGAGAAGAATTCAGGGGCTCTGCTGGACCACACTCCCCTTTGGTTAATCTAATATTGTGTTCCCAAAGGATAGAGCTTCATCTGCTCAGTTGTAGCAGCCCTACCTTTTATTTTTCTAATACAGCCCTCTACTCTCATACAGACACCTGACACTGAGGTCAATTACCATGATCATACACTGTATTAAGTATGAACTCACAGCTTCTAATGCTATAATATCTCCAGAATTTTATTAAATCCTATGTTCAGGTAACAAATTTATTAGGTGTGTAGCCATAAGAATAACATCAATATTCAAGTGTTTAGACTTATGGGAACAGATGCATAAAGAAACTGAAACTGTCATATATTGTGAGTTTAGAGGGTAAATTTAAAACTAGGTAAAAGAGTAGATTAGATTTCCTGGAGGATGATATAGTTGGCTGGTAGCACTTAAGGGGACACTCACAAACTGTCTAAAAAAGTACTTTATTTCATGTATTAGTCCCAAACTCAATTTTTAAAAAGGAACCTGACGAAGGGGAAACGATGGGTTTGGCCGATATTTGGGAAGAGTTTGATCCTGTGATTCCGGATGAAGTGGACAGGATCATGGGGAAATTAAGTGCCGGCACGTGTTTGTTGGACCCGTGTCCCTCCTGGCTGGTTTATGCGGCTCGGGAGGTTACACGAGGCTGGCTCCTGGCAGTTATCAATGCTTCCTTGAGTGAGGGGTGCTTCCCTGCTGCCTTGAAAGAGGCGGTGGTAAGGCCCCTCCTCAAGAAACCTGCCTTGGATCCAGCTATTTTAAATAACTTTCGTCCTGTCTCCAACCTTCGCTTTCTTGCGAAGGTTGTTGAGAGCGTGGTGGCACGGCAGCTCCCTTTGGTCCTGGAGGAAACTGAGTATCTGGATCCATACCAATTGGGTTTCAGGCCCGGGTACAGCACGGAGACGGCATTGGTCACGCTGGTGGATGATCTCTGGCGGGCCCGAGACAGGGGTTATTCCTCTGTCCTGGTCCTTTTAGACCTCTCAGCGGCTTTTGATACCATCGACCATGGTATCTTGCTGCGACGTCTTGAGCGGTTGGGAGTGGGAGGCACCGTTTTACGGTGGTTCTTCCTACCTCTCGGGCCGTTTGCAGACGGTGTTGGCAGGAGAGCAGAGGTCAACCCCTAGGCCCCTTAGTTGTGGGGTGCCTCAGGGGTCGGTACTCGCCCCTCCTGTTCAACATCTATATGAAGCCGCTGGGTGAGATCATCTGTGGTTTCGGGGTGAGGTATCATCAATATGCTGATGATACCCAGCTTTTTATCTCTACCCCGAACCAACCCAGCGATGCCCTCGATGTGATGTCCCGTTGCCTGGAAGCGGTACGGATTTGGATGGGGAAGAACAGGCTCCAGCTCAACCTGGCCAAGATTGAGTGGCTTTACGTACCGGCATCTCGACTTGTCCAAGAGGTTCCATCTTTGGTGATGGGAGGAGAGGTGTTGCCTCCCGTTGATAGGGCACGCAATTTAGGCGTCCTCCTGGACTCACGACTCAGTTTTGAAGATCATATTGGAGTCGTGGCCAGGGGGGCATTTGCCCAGGTTCGCCTGGTGCGCCCCTATCTGGACCGAGATGCCCTACGTACGGTCACTCATGCACTCGTTACCTCTCGGATAGATTACTGCAATGCTCTCTACATGGGGCTGCCCTTGAAGACCACCCGGAGGCTCCAGCTGGTGTAGAATGTGGCCGCGCGGGTTGTGATGGGAGCATCCTGATACTCCCATATTACACCCCTCCTGCGTGAGCTGCATTGGTTACCGGTTGTCTTCCGGGTGAGATTTAAGGTGCTGGTACTTACCTTTAAAGCCCTACATGGCCTAGGCCTGGGATATTTGCAGGACCGTCTGTTGCCGGGGACTTCCCATCGCCCAGTGCGCTCACACAGAGAGGGCCTCCTCAGGGTGCCGTCGGCTAGACAATGTCGGCTGGCGACCCCCAGGGGGAGGGCCTTCTCTGTGGGAGCACCAGCCCTGTGGAACCAACTCCCCCTTGAGCTCCGGATGGTCCTTTCGCCGCGACCTGAAAACTTTCCTTTTCCATCAGGCTGACCTGGATTGACGACGGGTTTTTAAAATGTTTTATTTATTTATTTATTTATTTTAATTCCATTTATATCCCGCCCTTCTCCGAAGACTCAGGGCGGCTTACAAGCTTAGCAGTAGCCTTCATTCTATGTATATGCCTGCTTATTAGGGCTTTCACACACACCCCAAGCGGCATTATTACAAAGTCAGCTTAATTGCCCCCAATTGCCCCCAATTTGTAATTGTTTAGTTAATTTATTTTGGGGCTATTTAATTTTTTTTAAACTTTTGTATTGTTGTTTTTATTGTTGTTAGCCGCCCTGAGTCCTTTGGGAGATAGGGTGGCATAAAAGTCCCAAAAATAAATAAATAAATAAAATAAATAAATGTAAATGTTTGCTGTGATACAAGCTGGCATTCACAGAACAGCTATTTCTTGTGCATGAAATCAGCATCCTTTGTCAGGCAGGAGAGTTAATACTTACCAATACTTAAACCACAGAGATCTCCTTAATCCCTCCTCTTTCTAGAAACTTAAGTTTTGTAGTTTCACAGTTCCACGTTTTATCCTTTAATTTTTTTCCACTGACTCAAAGTTACAAAAGGATTTCTGTATTTCCTTTGTTCTTATTAATATCAAATTATATTGAGATTAATACCAAAAGGACTATCAGCTTGCTACACTACAGCAAGAAGGTGGGCATTTTCAGAGGAGACTTCCAATCTTTTACCCTGCAAGCCCGGCCTTGAACCACTACAGAGCTTTACAACTGAAAAAGGAGAATGAAGTAAAGAAGCAGTAAGCTAACAAAAATGAAGTAAAAACAAAAGACTAAACCAAGATAGTTAAAAAGATTATTAGTAAGAGTATTTATAGGGGCAGAAATATTTTGATTAAACAACAGACATAGAAGCAAACTAAGGTATGCTGTAATTGTATCAAGTTAAAGCAGTCATAACCAGATTATATTTAAGACACTGATGAATGGCTTCAGTGCCCTGAGTTCCTTGTATTAGCTGCTAAATTGAATACAATACACTTCTCTTTTAGGCCTCTGTTTAATGTAACACTCTTGCTCTTGGGAATGCCCCTGCTTCCTAATGATACCACCATCTACTCACTTTGAGAGCTGATGCACAAGTCAGCTTTATTCACAGTCGCTGTCACCTTTCCCCCGAGTTCTTCAACAGCAGATTTAATTTCATCCTTGGTCTTTGACAATTTTCCAAGGACTAATATCTTCATGTTGTTTAATGGTTTATCTGGTCAAGTGAAACCACAAAGCATATGAATATATTATTCAAAGAAAGAAGGAAATGTGAAGATATAAAACTTTACACTTTTACCTTACACACTATGCTGATTTTTTAATGTGTCACTTTAAATTCTTGAGCCAGTGTCATTTTTTCCATTGCAGAGTAGTGTGATGCTCAGAGATTTTTTTTGACTCCATGAATAGGACAGTGCAATTTAAATACAATACATTTTTATGCATAATAGATGGGACTTTATTCTTAGTGTTTGATGGGAAGCTGGGGGGGGGAGATGTTCAATGTCTTCCTTCAAGAGAAAATGAGTAATTCAGTTGTTATACCATAATAAGCCACACCAGACATTGTCAGAAAAAGCCTTCCATTTTCTTCCAACAGAATCCGCTATTCATGCAATTGCCAAACATCAACTTTATTTAGGATGACTCTCTTGACTCTCTTCAAGACAACCTCTAATTGCAGCTTCCCAATTTTTCTTATCCAGGACAAGAATGCCACTGAATCACTTTCTGACTTTCTTCTTTTATTTCTCTCCACCTTGCTCAGAATCTTTTTGACTCATTGCTTTTTTCACAAGGGTGGACTGACTCTATGCCTGTATCTTTCCTTTCCTGAGAATGTTATCTTAGCTCTAGCATTCATACGTACCTCAGCTACCCTGACGTTTGAACACATCAAATGCTTTTTGTGGAAGAGGGTGGGAGGAAGAGATAGGTTTCTACTGAGTTAGTTAAAGCATAGAAAATGGATTGGTTCATCCTTCAAAGTCCTTCGTATCACAGTTACAGAAAAGTATACAACAGTGAAAATGTTTACAAATAAGCAGCTAATTCAGTACTGCAAAGGGTTAAAACTACAAAAGTGGGGAAAGGCAAACATCAGATAATGCAAGTTTTTTTCCCCCCACTTCAAATTGCTTTTCACAAATGGTTACCTTCAACAAACTTTTAAATTACAAATCCCACCATCCCCATCTTACTAAAAGTCTAAAGATTTTATGGATTATCATACCTGTGACTTGCCATCTGTGGAGAACACTAAGGAATAATTTCATGCATGAAGTGTTTGTCTGAAAGTACCACTCTACTAAAAATATATTTTGGAACAAAAACGTGGCTGTTGTAGAAAAGACAGTAAACGTCTTTGTCTATGGAGATTCTCAGCCATCCAGGTAATCGTTATCCCAAAGGTGTTTTTTCACGAGGCAACTGGACTTTCATGTTTTTCTCTGAAGACGTTTTGCTTTTTGGATGAGAAGCAAAACGTCTTCAAAAAACAAAAAGCCCCAAGAAAGTCCAGTTGCCTCGTGAAAAAGCACCTTTAAGAAGCAAACTTCTTTGTGTTTAAAAAGATTTGGAGAATGTGTTTGGAAATTAATATGTGATCTCCAGGATATAATTATGATACGCAGTGTTTTTAACGATAACGACTTTAAGTATTATTTCTTTTAGCTTTGTTGTACGCTGCCCAGAGTCACTTGTTAGGGATAGGCAGATCTAAAATAAAGAGAAGCATATTTAGTATACTATACAAAAGTATGCATAGTATAACATAGCGAAAGGATAAAGAAAATTAAATTATAATTTATTCATTCTAATGGTAAATAGCATTTTTCAGTAGGTAAACTTTTTCTCCCCTGTGGGAATAACGATCTTTTAACGAAAACTAACATGTCATGTTTTTTAATCAAAACAATTTCCCACAATGGCCTCCAGATAATATACCTGCTGGTGCAGCCGAATTCTCTGTAATAGGATCAGAAACTGCCGAAGGAGGTACAGAATTTGTAGAAGCAGCCTCTGGCAAGAATGCTCTGTCTTGCTTTTTAAATTTGAATTTCTTTAGGTAAGGGATCTCCCGGAGTTTCTGTTGTGCGGAAGGATAAAAATTTTAAAAACAGTAATAAGAAAAGAGCTCTCTTAAGCTAATGCAATGGGAAAAAAAAATAGGCAGGCAAATTCAGGTAAGGTTTATTGTTCACAAACTCTATTCGCATCAGAAAGGGCAAACCATAAATTGCAATTTACAAATCTCTGAATAATTTCAATTGCATCTCTAGATTCCTCCTAGTTTAATATTTCAAATAAAATTCTAAAAAAGAAGCAACAATAACCTTGCAATGGCTCACCTTATATTAAACATCTCTCACAGGAACAAACTAGACTGAGATAAATGCAAATCACAACGAAGAGAGAGGAGGAGCCCCCTTCTTTTCTCTTCATCCTCTTTTCTAGAAAATATGGCCCTTATGTTTCCAGCAGTGGAGGGTGGTACGGAATCAAAAATGATCCTGTAGACTTGAAAGTGTAAGTGGTTGTTTTTTTTTAAAAAAAAAAAGCAGCTGGGGAGAACTAATTGCCTGCCCCAACTCCCAGTTTTGTGCAATTAAAACAATAAAAATTAAAGTGGAGTGAGATTATCCAAACTCTATCCATTGCCAAGTTGGCCTTGGTTTCAATATCCTGAAGCTATATTGTTTTATCAAATGATTGTCTCTTGTAAGTTTTATTCTTTTACATTAGGGATGGAAAACACTTGGGTTCCAGCCATTCTGAACTAAAACACCCAGTAGTAGCAATGTATTATTTTATATCAGTGTAAAGAGGGCATACATAACTACTCTTCCTATCTGAAACTATGATTCTGCTTCACCATTTCACTATTTTGAATATATCCCTAGTTGGAGGATCTCTAAATTGATAGTAGGCAGCTTTCAACCAGTTACAGACTGTGCTTTAAAAGAAGACAGAACAAACTTCAAGGGCAGCAATGTTAAAACAGTGCTTTACTTTCACAGCATGAGGCATGTCTGAAATGGTATAGGGTTTCCTGCCTGAGCAGGGGGTTGGACTAGATGACCTCCAAGATCCCTTCCAACATTTTTATTATTGTTGTTGTTGTTATTATTATTTTGCCTTTTATTTTGGGAAAGGGGGAGGCAAGTGAAAAAAACATGCCCCAAATCATGAAGCAATCTGGGGATGTTATGAGCGCTGCAAAAATGGTTGCTAGGAATGATGAAAGCTGTGGTCCAATAAATCTGGAGGTCACTGATTTTGGCAAAGTTGCTGCTTCCATAGGTATTAATAATATGCATCTCAAATCTTTCGTTTTAAATTTACATCTATTAGAGTGATACCAACTGACAGATCTCAAGAGTATTAAGTCACAAACTAAACAAGGCCCGTAAACCAATTAAGCACTACTGCATAGTACATTTCATTTGCAGGGCACACAGACAGTTCTCCAGCAATCTCATCGTATGACTTTATCCCCCACCAATCCTCTTTAATCAAAAGCTTCTTGGCTAGAGTTCAGAGGCAAAATCATTTTATTTGTTCATTAAATTTGAGGAAGGTTAAGCCAGGGGTAGGCAACCTTGGCTCTTTTATGACTCATGGACTTCAACTCCCAGAATTCCTGAGCCAGCGGAATTCTGGGAGTTGAAGTCCATGAGTCATAAAAGAGCCAAGGCTGCCTACCCCTGGGTTAGGCTCATCACATTAGGCTCACACTTAGCAAGCCATGTTCTTTGTCAACAATGGAAGGCAACCTTGGGTGATAAATGTGCAAAAGCTGCCTTCACTTCCTCGACTTCCCTTTCTTGTTGTAACTGGGGGTAGGAGCGTGCGAGAGAGTGAGAAGAGGTGGCCTAATCTTTCCAGGTCCATATCCACCTTTTCTTTAGAAAAGGAGAAAGGGCTGAGAGAGAGTAAGTGTCCCAGAGTTTTGGCAGAAGGACTTCAGAGCAAGAAACGGAAGAAAAAAAACAGGGCAGAAGAGTGGTGTTTCTCAGAATGAATGTGTTTTCTCCCTTATACAACGTGATAACAGCAAGGGGGTTAGCAGGACTCACAACCTACCTTTGGGATTTTCCATTCTTTCCTGCTGGGTGTTTGTGTCTTGGAAACACATTTGGTCCAACCTGTGATATACCCTGTGCAGTAATACGCATTGCTCTTGAACACAAACTGCCCTTTGCACTCTTCACAGGGAAGCAGAGCTCCAAAAGCCATCCCATCTGCAACACGGTCCAAGATCTGAAGCAATGAAAAAATAATAATAATAAAAGTACAGGAAATGAGTCGTGTCCAGTGCCACAGAAGCCTTATTTGGAGTATAGGATGTCAAACAAATTTCAAACAGAGCTCTCTCCTAAAATTATAGGAGTCCCTCCTCTTCATCCAACCTCTACTCACTGAAAAGTTGCAGTGGCCAAGAAGCCAGCAATAAACTACAGAACGGTTCCCAGGAGTCCCTTACCTTATTGAGTCTTAGTTTCTCTTCTGACTAGGAAGGACAGCCCTGGAACTGGGCGAAGAAAACTGAGAGGCTCATTTAGATGTCAAATTGAAGTTTCTCCCAGCTTGCTTTAGCAAGATGATGTACAAAACTATCTTTTAGAGTTAAAATATACAGAAGTAAAGCAGCTGACTCACTTTGGTGGCTTCTGCAAGTGTTGCATTACAAGTATAGCACTATAACCTCTATCAACATAGGCATAAAAGAATCCCTATGAAAAATGCACACATTTCATGCACACAATCCCTATGAAAGATGTACATCTTAAGAAAAGAACCCAATATAAAACTGTCAGCACATCTATGAAGATGCACACTTGAGATACATTGTTCAATTCTGGCTACTCTATGGAAAAAAATGGTTTTGGAAAATTGCTGCGGTTATTTTAAAGTGCAGGAAAAGTAACAAAAATTAAAATTTGGGGAGGCTGCTGAAATAATTGCCTTATAACTGTTTTTCTCTTTTCATAATTCTAGATCCTAAGTCACTCAAATTAAGCCAAATGGTGAGATATTTATGGCAAAGAAAAAATACAGAAGTTTTTTTTCTTTTATGCATCAGTAACAACAAAATCCTGAACCACAAAGTGCCACTCACTTCAACAACTTTATGAAGGAATTACATCTATTAATGGGGGAATGGCATAAATAGCTTATGTGTTCTTCCCAATACCGAAGGCTCTATGCATCTCAATATTGTTTGTTGGAAAATATAAGGGCAAGGATACTACACAATGGTTTGCTTGTGTGTTTCTTACAGGCATTGCACTAACTAGTGCTAGAACAGAATCTGAATTAAACTGGCCTTTGGTATAATTCTGACAGTCACTGCTCACAAAGAGCATGCACCTGTGCTTCAGGTTACAGCAATCTATGGTCACAGAAATGAACCTTTTTAATTGTCAAAGTACAACCATGTATACATTGAGATTGTCTGAGCCTCAAGGGTCACATGCTAATACTACCCCTAATCTGCTTATCATCAGAACTATATGACAAAATGCAGCATTATTCTCAATTGCATCAGGACCTTCCATATTATAAGAACTTAGCAGAAGCATTGAACTGATTGTTTCATAACCCTTTCTGACTCTTTAATTCTACTCTATTTCTGATACCAGGTCTTTCCCACAATTATTTAAGATATACTTACAGGTAGTAAAATGGAAAAGGCCAGCATATAGCAGAATTTAATATGTGGCTAAAGGAGTGGTGTAAAGGAGAAGGCTTTGGTTATATTAGTCACAATGTCTGTAGCTGGTCCAATGAAAAAATGTATAAAAGAGATGGTCTGCATCCATCCAAGAAAGGGACTGACTTACTTGGCAATAAAATCACAGCTTTTCTGGAGGAACATTTAAACTAAACAATGGGGACAGTGAGTTAATTGATACAGAACATCACTGTCCCCGGCAATCTAAGAAAATAGGGGAAGCCAGGCACCACACAAGTTATGCAGCAAGTAAACACAGGGTCAGTCATAAAGGACTCAAATGTCTATACACTAATGCACAGAGTATGAACAGTGAGCAGGGAGAACTAGAAATTCAGGTAAATGAGGGTGGATATGATATTGTTGCCATTACGGAAACATGGTGGGACGAAACCTACAAATGGAACACACAGCTAGAGGGATTTAAACTATTTAAAAGAAACAGACTAAACAAAAGAGGAGGTGGAGTTGCTCTCTATATAAGAAATAACTTTATGTCTACAGAAATAGAGCACAACAATGACAAAAACTGTAAACTTGAATGCATTTGGGTCAATATAAAAGGGGGAAAAATGACATTGCCATAGGTGTATACTATAGGCCGCCCAACCAAGCAGAGGAAATAGATGAACTTTTTGCTAGTCAGCTAACTAAGGTATGTAAGAAGCACATCACAATAGTAATGGGGGATTTTAATTACCCTGATATCAACTGGGAGACAAACTCTGCACCAAGTGGAAGATCAAACAGATTCCTGACAAACCTAGCAGACAACTTTGTCTCCCAAAAAGTAGAGAAGGGAACTAGGGGATTAGCCATATTGGATTTAATTCTCACAAACAGAGATGAAATGATAGAAAATGTCGAAGCCACAGGAACTTTGGGGGGAAGTGATCATGCAATATTGGAATTCAACATTCTGGAGGCACAAGCAATAGAACACAGCCAAACTAGAGTCTTGGACTTTAAAAGAGCTAATTTCAATAGAGAGACCATGGGAAGAATTCCATGGATGAGAATCCTAAAGGGGAAAACAACTCAAGAAGCTTGGGAAATTTTGAAAAGTGAGATAATAAAGGCCCAGTCTAGTACAATACCAACAAAGAAGAAAAATAACAGCTCTCAAAAGAAACCAGCATGGCTGCATAAAGAACTCTCTGATAAATTGAAAGATAAAAAGGACAAGTATAAGAATTGGAAAGAGGGGCACATAACTAAGTCAGAATATCAGCAAATAGCCCGTGCCTGCAAAGATGAAGTGAGGAAAGCTAAGGCTCAAAATGAACTAAGGCTTGCAACCAAAGTCAAAAATAACAAAAAATGCTTCTTTCAACATATAAAAAACAAGAAAAAAGTTAAGGAAATGATTGGTCCATTAGTGGGGGAAAGTGGCAAGAAGGTGACAAGCAATAGGGAGAAAGCAGAACTATTTAACTCGTTTTTTGCATCTGTCTTTACACAAAGGGAAAAAACAGTCCAACCTACCAAAACCAGTGCCATAAAAAACAGAATAGAAACGCAAGTTGATAGGCAAAAAAAATGGTAAGTGAACACCTGTCCAGCCTAGACACGTTCAAATCACCAGGACCAAATGGATTACACCCCAAAGTTCTCAAGGAACTGGCAGACGTGATCTCAGAACCACTGAACTATATTTTTCAAAGATCCTGGAGCACTGGGGAACTACCAGAGGACTGGAAGAGAGCTGATGTAGTTCCCATATTCAAAAAAGGGAAAAAATAGATCCAGGAAACTACAGACCTATCAGCCTGACCTCAATACCTGGGAAGATTCTGGAAAAGATAATCAAACAACAAATCGGCGAACACCTTGATGCAAACAAAGTCATCATGATGATCTTGGCAACTGTTCCCATGTGCAAACAGGCTGCCAAGGGTGATGGAACATAACATTTTACAATAATTAGAAATTCTTTAGAGTGTCAAGTCATAACTTTGAACAGTCATTAAACAATTGTAGGATAAGAACTACCTATATTGGCAACAGACTGCCTTTAGATGGCACCCTTGCTTCCTAATTCCATACCCTTTTATCAAAACCATTAAAGCCACCCTAGAAAGTTAAATTTCATTATAAGTAGTCCTTACTTACCAATGGTAACTGACGCTAGGAACTCAATTGCTAAGTGATGCTTGGGTACAATATCATGTGACCATGCTGACTCAGGACAGCAGTTCTGGCAGCCCTTGTTGCCATTATTAGGTGAATCCTGTGGAGTTGCAACATCTCACAATCACATGATTGCCATTTGCAATTCCTGCCAGCTTTCCTACTGACTTTGCTTGTCAGAAGCTGGCAGTGAAGGTCCCAAAAGGCAATCAGGTAACCATGAGGATGCTGTGACAGCTGCAACTATGAGGGCCCATTATCAGTCATTCTCATTCAGTGCTGCTATAACTTTGAATAATTGCTGAATGAGTGAATGTTAAATACCACTTGTGTTAATATGCCAAAGCCATGTCTACCTGAGTGCTTTTATCTTATTAATGAAATGTATATAAGGCCACCACCCGACTCCATAACCAAGATGGGCAGCGTGCAACACTAAAACAAAGGAAGATGAATGATGCATATTCAACATATATAATAGCCAAATCAACAGAAGAGGATAACAAGCTAAGGGGATATAACATAGTCCTATGAGAGGTTTGCTACCCACCCTAGGCCAAAGGCTAGGCCAAAATATTTTTAAGCATCTTTTGACGGAGACAAGTTTAGATCCGTGTAGATCTTTGGGTGCTGCAGACATTCATCTCACTTCAATTAAATTTGCATGAGCAGTAATGTTTAGAAAAAGCTCAGTGTCTTTGTATATGCATGCTCAAATAGATAAATACAAAATATTCTTCTTCTTTCACTTCCCTCACTTCCACACAATATGTCAAATAAAATGGAGCTCAACTCACAGCAGCTTCCCCAGAAGGAAGTTCTTGCTTGTTGGCTATCAGCAGCTCCTTTAAGTCATTGGTAGAACAGGCTGTCTTCAACTCATCTTTCATATTCCAAATCAGTTCTGTCTGATCCTGTAAGTAAAAAAATGTGCAAACTATCACATTTAAGCTCTTTCCAACACCTTTCTACTAAGAATAGTAAGAGGCATGAGTAACAAGTTTATAGAGCAGACTAAGTTTATATAATTTATTTATTTATTTTTATTTATTTATTTATTGAACTTATATACTGCCCTTCTCCCGTAGGACCCAGGGCGGTTCACAAGGCAATTAAAACAATATTACAATACAAAAGTTAATAACAATTAAAATAGATTCAATTATCCTTGATTGAAAATCCAAAACCCCTATAATTCTGATTAAAAACCCAATTACAATAAGTTAAAAATTAAAAATTCTCAGTCCTGGCCGGAAAGCTCAAAGAGCCAGGTCTCCAGGTCCCAGCGGAACGAACAAAAATCAGGGGCAGTCCTGAGCTCTACGGGTAGCTGGTTCCAAAAGGCAGGCACGCCCACAGAGAAGGCCCTCCCCCTGGGTGTCGCCTGCCGGCAATCCTTTGCAGGCAGCACCCTGAGAAGGCCCTCCCTGTGGGAGCGCACAGGACGAAGGGAACTTGATGCCGGCAGCAGGTGTTCCCTCAGATATCCCGGACCCAAGCCATTTAGGGCTTTATAGGTCATCACCAGCACCTTGAATCTCACCCAGAGGGCAACCGGAAGCCAATGCAGCTCGCGGAAGCTCCCATCACAACTCGCGCAGCTGCATTCTGCACCAGCTGAAGCCACTGAGTGGTCCTCAAGGGCAGCCCCATGTAGAGAGCATTGCAGTAGTCTAACCGGGAGGTCACGAGCGCATGAGTGACTGTGCGCAAGGCATCTCGGTCCAGATAGGGCCGCAACTAGTGCACCAGGCGAACCTGGGCAAAAGCCCCCCTGGTCACGGCTCCTATATGATCTTCAAAACTGAGCCGCGAGTCCAGGAGAACACCCAAGTTGCGAGCCCTATCGACGGGGGGTAACACCTCACCCCCATCATTAAAGATGGAATAGAATGATTCACTCGAGATGCCTGTACGCACAGCATACAGGATTGAGGATTGGCAGGATTGAGTCGGAGCCTGTTTCTCCCCATCCAAACCCGAACCGCCTCCAGGCAACGGGACATCACGTCGAGGGCATCACTGAGTTGGTTTGGGGTGGAAAGAAAAAGTTGGGTATCATCGGCGTACTGATGATACCCCACCCCAAAACCACGAATGATCTCACCCAGCGGCTTCATATAGATATCGAACAGGAGGGGAGAGAGGACTGACCCCTGAGGAACTCCACAAACGAGAGACCTCGGGGCGGACCTCTGCCCTCCCGTCAACACCGACTGCGAACGGCCCAAGAGGTAGGAGGAGAACCACCGTAAAAGAGTGCCCCCCCACTCCCAACCCCCTGAGACGTCGCAGCAGGATACCATGGTCGATGGTATCAAAAGCCGCTGAGAGATCTAATAGGACTAGGACAGAGGAACAACCCCTGTCCCGAGCCCACCAGAGATCATTCATCAGCGCGACCAATGCCGTCTCCGTGCTGTACCCGGGCCTGAAACCCGATTGGTACGGGTCAAGATAATCAGTTTCCTCCAGGAACAGAGGAAGCTGATGCGCCACCACATTCTCAACAACCTTCGCTAAAAAGCGAAGGTTGGAGACCGGACGATAGTTATTCAAAATAGCTGGATCCAGGGCAGGCTTCTTGAGAAGGGGTCTCACCACCGCTTCCTTCAAAGCGGCGGGAAGGACACCCTCACTCAAAGAAGCAGATATCACTGCCTGGAACCAGCCTCGTGTCTCCTCCCAAGCTGAATAAACCAGCCAGGAAGGGCACGGGTCCAATAAACAGGTGGTAGAGCTCAGCCTCCCCATAATCCTGTCCACCTCCTCGGGAGTCACAGTATCAAACTCAGTCCAGATAATACTCTCAAGACCGCTCAATTCCTCCCCATCAGACTCTGCCCAGTCAGAGTCTAAACCGGTCCGAATCTGAGTGATTTTGTCCGCCAGATGCTGGCTAAATTCTTCGGCCTGCCCCTGCAAGGGCTCCTCCCTTACCTCCTGAGAAAGGAGGGAACGGGTTACCCTAAACAGGGCGGCCGGGCGATTATCTGCGGACGCGATGAGGGCGGCGAAGTAATTAGACTTCGCCGTCCTCATCGCCGCGAGATAAGACCTAGTGAAAGATCTTATTCGCAATCGGTCAGATTGTGCCGTTGTTTGTATTTCTACATGAAATATTATTTGGATGATTGTTCAAGAAACAAGATGTAAGAGATTACTCCTAGATACTTAGAATAACCAGGATATTTCAGGCTAGCATCTTCTCATTGAGACATGACTTGCAGTTAAGTCAAGCTACCAAAATATGAGACTAGTTCTAAATAGAAGTTGGCAACACTGTCAGCTCCTTCAGTATCACATTCCACTTACTTCAAGCATCCTTCAGGGTTAAACCATATTCAGATCAGTGACAATGCAGAACATAGCAGTCGATTTTACTCTTAGGGCAGGGGTAGGCAACCTCAGCTCTTTTATGACTCATGGACTTCAACTCCCAGAATTCCTGAGTCAGCTGACTCAGGAATTCTGGGAGTTGAAGTCCATGAGTCATAAAAGAGCCGAGGTTGCCTACCCGTCTTAGGGTATTCAACCTCCTCATCAAAAGATACTTTAAATGAAACTAATTAGTCATAGCAAAACAAACCTTTAACAGCTTTTCCTGTTTCAATGATTTTTCTTTCTCCTTCTTGGATCTCTTTTTTGAGATCATATTTGCATCCACCTCATCTCCCTTTCTCTTTCTGAAAAGAAATAATACATACAGTCTGCTAAGGAGAGTTATTTAAAGGAATTTCCCCAATTTCTTTTAACATGGATAAGATTAATTCGGTATACAATTGAGCAAGCGTATACAGTGAGTTTATATAGTATACACACACACACACACACAAAAATATGCATAACACAAAGACTCCTACCTACCTTTCTTTTAGAAGCTTAAGATGATGTATCCCTTCTCGCTTTTCCCAATTCTGAACCAGAACCTACACTACATTGGCTCTCAGCTTATGTTCAATACAAGTATTAGCATTTCATTAAAGAATAGAGATTACACAGAAAGGTTGACTGGTACCAATGCACTGCAGCAACCCTGAACACCAGCAAAAGGAAAGAGGCCTCAGCAAATTAAACCACACTGTGGTTTGTAAAACAATGTTTTATGGGTTTAAAAGGTTAAGAAATTCAGCTAAGCACAAAGTAACCACCATGTTTCATTTCTAATAAGGGAATTTTTTTTTACACTTTTTCTTCTTCTGTTAGGCAACATCCCTTGTGTACAAGTAGTGAAAACGTGGTCCAGAAAGTGGCATCTATCTTCCAGTGTTTCAACTGTTACAGTAGCAAATTTCCATCCTGATCAAAATGTTTAGAGTCGATACTGTCGATACTGAAAACATAAGTTTTTAATTTTACAAAAAAACTAACGAGATCTAGATTTGAGTCTGGGGCCAGATTTTGCATCTAAAACAATCAACATTTAACTAGTATTGAAGTGATAATAACCTGTGGTTACAGATAATAACTTTGATGCTTTTTTGGGTTCTAAATCCATATTTCTTTGTTTTTTCCCCTGAAATCATTAATGGGAAATCCATCCTTATGTGAAATAATGACTGATCATCAGTCAACTTTCACTAAAACTATATAACCATTGGGTACATTTGTCAGGTAATGCAACTTTCTGTGGAGCTTTGAGTTTTGAATAGACAATGATCCTTCAGAGTAAGCAGTGGACTTAGACTTGACAGAATTATGTGATTCACAATAATTTCAGGTTTATATTCTGAAAGTAGTCATTTGAGCTTTCAGAAAATTTTTATGTTTGCAAGAAGCAAGAATTGAGGCATTGGAATTACTACCGTGCTTCCCCGAAAATAAGGCTCTTTTATTAATTTTTGCTCCAAAAGACGCACTAGGGGTTATTTTCGGGGAAATACTGTACTAAATTTTTCCTTCTGACTGATGATCTTAACTGGGGCTTATTTTTGGGGTGAGGTTTATATTTTTATTTATTTATTTATTTAAATTCCATTTATATTCTGCCCTTCTCCGAAGACTCAGGGCGGCTTACAAGCTTAGCAGTAGCCTTCATTCTATGTATATGCCTGCTTATTAGGGCTTTCACACACACCCCAAGCGGCATTATTACGACTCATACTGCGGCTTTTTAGGGAAACACAGTATTAGGTTCTTAAGAAGGAAGTTTTGAGAATGATAATGTATAGGGCATTTGCTACGTTAAAATGCTTCCTTCTTTTACTGCTCCCGTCAGAAAGACTATATCTCTTGACACTTATTTGGTGTGTCTGTGTGTATGTTGGTGTTGGTGTATGTCTGTGTATTTGTGTTAACATTTTATTTTTATAGCAGCAACCCTGAAATAACTCAAACAACTGCTGTTAAATCTACTGCATGAAGTCATTTTGAAAAAAGCAAAATGGGAAATTCGATAGTAGGGGGATTTGGAATTAAATGGTCCTAAGAAAAACATTCACTTAATAACCCATTTCAGAATCTTCTTCATTCTACTTTTTGCTCTGTGCCATTATTTTCACTTTTCAATTCTCTGTAAAAATTGGTAAATAATCTTCTGTCTCTTAAATTTGGGCATGATCCCAGCACATTCACTGAGGAGTTAGGGTTAGAATTAAGGAATTCGCTTTCTATTGCAGTCTCCTTAAAAACAGGAGGAATAGAAATCAAAGGCAAAAAAGAATACAGCATGTAGATGGGGAAAATCCAAAAGGATCTGGGAACTTTGTTAAAAAGACAGTCAAACACTGTAATCGATTGTAACTCCTACTTCTCATGCAGCTATAGAAGACTGGCTGATTTTTTTGCTTAAAAAAAAGTTACATAGAGCATTTTATGAAAACATATCCCAAAGCATAGATAAATGGACAATTGGAAATAAGGTAAAAATAATTTGAAAGCTATTGTATCATAAAACAATATTAATACATTAACAACAAATGGAATAGACGGATAGCAACAGAGATTTAAAAAGTCCAGATAAACAGGTCTGTCCTATAGTTATGCTGAAAGTTAGTAAAATTCAGTGCCAACCATACCCAAACTGAGACTGAATTCCACAACTATGTATGAGGAATGCCCCCTCTTACGTTGCTGCATTATACAGCACCCTCACAAGATCCTGGGTGACAAGCAAATTCAAATGCTCCATCATGTACCTAGGTCCTAAAATATATACATTTTGTATGTCATTCTAAGAACTTTGCACAAACTGGCATCTGGTGCAATATCTTCAGAATAGATGTGATCCATTTTTGTCCTCTTTAGCAACCTAGCCTCAATGTTTTGCACTTCCTGCTGATTATGGACAAACCTCCAGGGTAGATCCAGGTACAATATGACCTGGTTGTTTAGAATAGTAAAAAATGAGAAAGAGAAGGAAAAAAAATAAGAAGAATTTAAGCTAAACAGAAAACAAATAAATATCTACATCAGCTATCTAGGCAAAAGGGTATAGATTATTTACACCAAAGAAACCGTGCATCTGCATTTGGGTAGCGAGATGGGCAGCATATAAATTTAACAAACAAATATTCTCATGTTTCAAGCAGTAAGATGGAATAAGCAACTTGTGGCCCACAAACTCCTTACCTATGGCTTCAGAAGCCACTGTAATGATGCTGCTGTGGTTTAGTAATTGAGAAAGTTGTTATTTCCTACCATCTTGTAGAAAGCAACATATACAAATAGTATGTTAAGTAGGCTTGTCGAAGATTATTTTTAAAAAATCCTCTTGCAAAAACATTAGAAAATATCTCCATCTGCCATGTTGCATCACTCTGATCTTTGAAAGCTTAACATCTTTAAAAGCTTAATGCATTTACTAGCTAATCTGCAGTGTATCCCCTCCACAATAGGTCACAACTGGAGATCTTCCATAGCCAACGTAAGAAAAGACCAGCCACACTGGTGTTTTAGAAGAATCTGTCATAAAACGATCAAAATCAGGGCTCAGCAGCATGCCATGCACCTTTTTCGGCATCGTCTACATACCCTTCATTCTTGACAGATGGTAGCTGCTTCTTTAGAGTTTCTTTGTCTTCTGCCTTCAGGAGCTCAAAGCCCTGGATCTGAGAGGCATTAAAAGTAGGAAGAAAACCCAGATTTGTTCTGCGGCTACTGAAACAGTCAAGATGGTACCAATTGTCTATCATCCCCAGCTGTGGCTTTTCAGCGAGCACCATTTTCTTTGAGATTCTGATCTGACCCTGGGTAAAGAGAAAGAGAAATTAGGAACAAACTCACAAACAAACAAAACTAGGCAATTGCCTGCTAAGGTTGCAAGCCAGGACTTTAATATTTCAATTCAGAATAATGCATTTTGGGTTTTCTTCGCTGTTTCTGAAAGTTAAAGTCAGCGTTTCCAAAAGACACATTAATAGGAACTTTGTTTCTGAAATAAAAATGGAATGAGTCCCCATTCTAAACACTTCGGGTGCCCTGGTTTTGAACAGCTCACAGCACTGTAGTGGACGATGGTCTGGGGGTGGGACCCCTGCTGTAGAAAACATTTCTGCCATTAAAAACAGTGTTTGTGTATCTTTGTGTGAATGTCTACATCTTTACACACAGAGCTGTACATATGTCTACCTTTTCTATCTTTCGTTCACAATCTTTGCAAGTACTTCTATTGGACTTTGCATATTCTGCCGCAAAATCATGTAAACTTTTTTCACGTTTGCCACCTTCCTCTTGGCCACCACCTTTGCCTAAAAAAAGAGAAAGGAATAATTTCTGCTTTAATGAATCCCCTGGGACAACAGAAATAAGATAAATAAATCAGTTACTTTTGCTCAGTAATAAACATTAAGAGTTTCTGAGAACCAGTCTATGAAAGAGAAATCCTTGGTTGCAATTAATGTTTTCTAGAACATGCAACAATGATCCTGGAGGGCGACAGCAATAGTAATTCACTGAATTGCTTCCAAATAATTTCTTAAGCAATTATATTTTGGAGACCTTCTAACATTTCTCCACTGATAAAAGTCTGTTCCCAACATAGATATGACAGGCTTCTTAACCTGCTCAAGTTAGTGGTTCACCTAATAACTATTTCTCTTTTTATCACCAGTGAGGAGTATCTTACCTGCTGCAGCTCCTCCACTTTCTATGTGTTTTTTTATTTTTTCCTGGTCTTCCCAACGCAGTTCTGAGAAGCCATCCAGATCAGCATGGGAGAGCAGCTGAGTTCGTTTCCAGAAACAAGAATAGTGGTGCCAGTGAGGTACTTTGCCATCAAACATAGGGGACTGAAAAGAATGAATCAAAACAGCCAGGATTATGGATCTCATAAACCTCTGCTTAACTACATACTTCCAATTTGATGAATATGTTTACTGACAAATTAAAGGGACACCTATGGGATTACCCCTTTCAGGACTTAGAGCGGAGGTCGTCATGCAACATCTAGAGGCCATAGCACTTCCACAAAAACAACGGAAAATATGGATCAGATATGTAAACGACACCTTTAGCATAATAAAAAAACCAATTAGACAATATTCAGAGAACCATCAAAAAGATTTTTAAAGGAATCCAGTTTACTAGAGAAGAAGAAAACAGCAACTTGCTACCCTTCCTGGACATCCTGATCAGCAGACCACAATGGCAAACTAAAAACACAAGTCTACAGAAAAAAAAACACATACTAACCAGGTGCTCCACTACCAAAGTAACAACCCAACCTCCCACAAGAGAAGCTGTGTGAAGACTTTATTTAGACAAGCCCAAACACACTGCAGCAACCTGGAACAGCGGAAAAGGAAAACAGAGCATCTATACAAGATATTCCAATAAAATGGATATCCACGCAACTTTATCAAAAAGTCCCTGACCACTCAACACAATAAAGCACAACCAACACAAACCCTAAAAAGAATTACACTGCCATATATCAAGAATATCCCAGAAATCATCAACAGACTACTACAATCACATGGGATCAGCATAGCACACAAGCCAACTAAAGCCCTTCAAAACATCCTAAGCAGACCAAAAGACCTAATAACCCCAGAAGAAAAAACAGAAGTCATCTACAACATACAATGTAAAAACTACAACTACCACTATGTAGGACAAACAGGCAGAAGACTGGCAGAACGCATCAACAAACACCAACTAGCAGTCAAAGACATGATGCAAATTCTTTAATTTCACAACATATAGACAGATTTAACTATAATTTCAATTGGGAAAATGCGACCATCCTAGCCAAGTCCAAAAATGCCAGTGAACTTCTAGAAGCCTGGCACTCTGACGAATCAGCCATCAATAGACACAGACATTAACACCTATAGACTATGCAAAAGGGATTATCACCCAGCCCAAAAAGGAACAAAAAGATCCAAGCACCTCTCCACCAGCAATCAGCACCCAGATGCAATCAGCACCCAGATGAGCATAGATTAACTCCAAGGTTAACAGACCTACAATCAAGTGAATACCTCAATCAAGAAAACTGCCAAAGAAGCCAACAGCAAACAGCCTAATCAAAGAATCTTTGAGACTACCCACACCAACACTGACAGGTAAGAGACTGACAGCAAACAGCACTCCTTACTAGCATTGATGATGTTACCTAGTTTGAGTAATAAAACATCTGCAAGAAAACAAGCAAGCTCAGAGAGCATCAAGGACCCCTCATGATTTTATAGTATTGCATCTATATTACCATAAATTTTAGAGTTTTATTTTTTAATATTGTGAGCCACCCAGAGTTACTGCATGGCAAGATGGATGGATAATACATTTTATAAATAAACAACTTATGCCCATCTATGAGTACTGTTTCCTTTTCTATCACTTCTCACATGCAGTTATTATCAATAGGTTTGCTTTTCAGATTTCTACAATGTCCAGAAGTAACTGCAATTCCTCTATTCCTTTTGCTTCCTTCTGCCCCAGCTTTAATAAGACTTTGTAGATGCAACACTGCCTACACAGAACTAAAGTGCTTGTTTAAAATTTTAGGCTACAATTAGCTACTGATTAAAAATCTCATTTTTCCTAACCAATCTCTTCCCAACCATTGCATGACCTTCCAACATTATTATTATTATTAACAACAACAACAACAATAAAGTTGGAGTGATCTTACAGAATCCAAACTAGCTTCTTATGGCCTTTCAATGGAATAGCTCCTGTCTTTGGATTACAGTTAGACCAGTCATATATTCCTTCAGCGGATGAAGCACATGCAGTATCAACTGGAGGTCAATAGGAACCTTGATAACAATAGAACCTGGATCCCAAAGTTCCCAGAGCCAAATAAATATATGACATCTCTCACTTTCCCTAGGTCAGGGTTAGGACACACCATCGAATAGTGTATACCTGATATATTTGTTTTTATATACTTTTACATCTTATTGTGTATGGATCACTGAATTGCAATAAAGATGTTTGAGGCTGAACTTCCAGATTAAGAGTACAAGGCATTTAGGGGAAGAAGCCTGTGAATCATAAATATGAGTATATCAAAGTCTAATCTAATTTGGCAGTCACAATTTTCTCTTTCAAAAGCATTTTATTAAAAATAAAAATGGATAAAGCAAGTTGTGAAGACATTTCATAACAATGAATCAATGAAAGGCAGAATGGTAGCTAAAAATAGGATGAATTTGTCCTGTAGTTGTTGCTAACAGATTTACATGACTGAAGACTTCACTAAACAAAAATCCATTACATAGTACTGTAATAAATAATACAAGTTAGTAGGCAAATGTACAAGTAATCCAACAAAATGGTTCCATGATCACCATTTCCCATTTTAAAGAACTTCCATTGCTACCAAATTTCAGTTTCTTTCATAATGCAGTCTTCAATATGGAATGTCATTAAATAGTGAATGGGTATTCCATTTTGGGGCAGGGTTTTTTGGTTGTACTTGAGAGGGTAGGGCCCATAGAATAACTCAGCATGCACAACTACATCCAGCAGTAGTTTTCTGTAGCAAAGTTTATCTACACGCCAAGAATAAGAAACTTAAATCATCTTCCTGTTCCGCTGCTACCAGTAGTACATCTAAAAAGCTGCTTGCTCTCTGCCTGACCTACTTTTCTAGGTAAGAAGTTATGAACAAAATGCTTTTGCATGCTCCTCAGAGAATGGAAAATACACATTCCACAAGAAGAGATTTTAAGACATTACACCATGTACTATCATTATTATCTCATTTATTTGATTTCAGCCTATTGCAATCAAGCCGTCTTTAGCGAGTTATAAATTGTCAGGATTACCAATTACATTGTTTCATTATTATGTCGAATGGAATAAAATCCACGGGTTTATTGCCAAAAACAGTAAACTATCAAGAGATGGAAGAATGCAGTATTGCTTGGCTAAACAAACAGGGTATTGGACCTGGTTGTGATTTCTCACATGAAGAACAGCCATCAGCGGGGAAAAAGGGTGATATCCACCGCCCACTGCAGGACGAGCAGCTGAACCTAATGGCCGTAATGGACAACGTGGGAACGGACGAACTACTGTCATCTCAAATTTGCCCACTCAGACGCAAAACCCCAAGAACTTCCTCCAAAGTGAAAAGATAAAAGAGGCATGCAGCTTAAGGCGGGCAGATGGTAGCTCTGCCAGACAATTATTTGGAACTGGCATCTCTGAAAGATCCTTACAAGAAACGAAGCTATGCACGAAAAGGGCGGTTCCTCCTGCGCTGCGCTCCGCATCTTTCAGCCGCCTTGACCCACCGGTGGCACGTAGCAAAGCGGAATCGAACCGATTCCGTGGATCAGACGCAAAGGCAGCAGCGGCGAGAGGGTAAACAGATGGACCGAGGGGGCGACCACAAAGACGATTATTGCCCGCGGGCAACGTGGCGCTCCCGGGCCTGGGTGGCCTAGGGTGAAAGCCTTGCAGAGCTTGGCTTAAGACTCTTAAGGCTTAGAGGGGAAGCAGCGTCCGTCCTCGCGAGTACCTGCACCATGATGGCCAGGCGGAGCGAGTCCTTGGCGATGTTTTCCTTGCATTTCTTGCAGGAAGCCCGCCCGCTCTTGGCGTACTCGGCCCGGTAAAGCTTCTCCGCGGGCTCCGCCATAGCCACCCCTCTCTACCAGGACGCCCCCAGGGAAAGCTTCCCGCCGAGTCTCGAGAAGGAGGCGGCAAATTTCTGCTCCGCGGTTGCAACGACGGTGGCGGCGCCAAGAATGCGCCGAACGCAGAGTGCGTGATCCAGCCCAGTCCAAGCGCCTCAGCTTCAGCGATTGATTAGCCTCGCCTCGCCGTGGAGCACTTCGAAGCCAGCCCGGGGCGATGGATTCGTCTGAAGAGCCAAGATTCTAGCGAGGGGGACGGGAAACCCTGGCGCCTGAGAGAAAACCACGCGGTCGGGGATCACGTGCTCAGGGGGCTTTCCTCTCTGCTCCGGGCCTTGCTTGGAATGTGTTGGCAGAGCCCCCTGGAGTTCCCCGGCCACCGCGGTCGAGTGCTAGGAACGCGCGCTGATTTCTTGGGAATCAGAAACGTCTGAATGGTTTGGATACATCTGTAAGGTCTCACTGGAATAAAGCTCTTGGCCTCAACATAGGCGTGTGCGTTGTTTGATTTTGGGGGGGGCGGGGGGCGGAAGGGAGCAACTCGGAAATGATTTGCCATTAAAATCTTGGATTTTTTTAAAAAGATTATCAGTATAGGCCAGGGGTAGGCAACCTCGGCTCTTTTATGACTCATGGACTTCAACTCCCAGAATTCCTGAGTCAGCTATGCTGGGAGTTGAAGTCCATGAGTCATAAAAGCCGAGGTTGCCTACCCCTGGTATAGCCTATAGCAGGGGTCTTCAAACCTGGCCCTTTTATGACTTGTGGACTTCAGCTCCCAGAATTCCTCAGCCAGGCACGCTGGCTGAGGAATTCTGGGAGCTGAAGTCCACAAGTCATAAAAGGGCCAAGTTTGAAGACCCCTGGCCTATAGCTCTAGGATCTTTGGGCGGGGGGGGGGGGGGTGGAATCTCCAATTTAAATACTACCGGTAATTAGTATTTTAGGCAGGTCCTACTTAGCTTTTCTAAAATAAGTCAAGTGTAAAGCACACACCCATAAGGACCAAACCCTGTAAAAAACAAGGCTGCTGTTGAATAAATACATGCACAGCACAGTATGGCAAACACAAGCAAATTACAAGTTAAGCCAGTATACAGCACATACATACACTACAGTTGCATGCAAAATGCCATTTAAAAAATCTGCATTTCATTCCTGCTCTAAAAACACTTTTAGCACAAAAACAGGCTTT
Source organism: Vipera berus (assembly GCF_964194415.1). Taxonomy (NCBI): domain Eukaryota; kingdom Metazoa; phylum Chordata; class Lepidosauria; order Squamata; family Viperidae; genus Vipera; species Vipera berus. The sequence continues at coordinate 305,937,172 of NC_138202.1, read as the reverse complement.
TGGGGGCAGGACAAATGAACATTAAGGTAAAGGTAAAGGTTCCCCCGCACATGCGTGCTAGTCGTTTCCGACTCTAGGGGCCGGTGCTCATCTCCGTTTCAAAGCCAAAGAGCCAGCGCTTGTCCGAGGACATCTCTGTGGTCATGTGGCCGGCATGACTAGACGCCAAAGGCTCACGGAACGCTGTTACCTTCCCACCAGAGTGGTCCCTATTTTTCTACTTGCATTTTTACGTGCTTTCGAACTGCTAGGTTGGCAGAAGCTGGGACGAGTAACAGGCGCTCACTCTGTTACGCGGCACTTGGGATTCGACCCGCCAAACTGCCGACCTTCCAATCGACAAGCTCAGCGTCCTAACCCACTGAGCCACCGCGTCCCTTTTAAATGAACATTACTGGGTTGAAAATAGTTCTTGTTTGCCTCTGTGAGGATGAGGAAGAGAACAGGGAACTCTGGGGAAGAGTTTCCATCGGGTTGCAGGGCAATTCTTTCACATGTTAACCAGCCTTAGCTGACCATGAAAAAAATTAAATGCTTGATTTGATGATTTAAAAATGGAGGAATGCTAATGTTATATTTTGCACTTCCGGAATTCCAGTGCATTAAAGAAAAAGAGATGAGGCGAATGAGTTCACGCAGGAACATGCTTTTACTGTAGAACAAGAACTGAACTGAGAAAACAAGGCTGAGATGCAGCTATTTATACACCGGCCTCTAGGTGGTAGCCAATGGCAGCTCCAGAGATGGGTTGTCTGAGGAGCTGGGAGCCATTAGCCAGCTACTTGCTTAAGCAACCTTCCAGCATTTAAAACCCACGTGGTACATGTTATGTACTGGGCTTTTTGAGGGAATATTATGTGGGTTGCTGGAGCAGCTAACGGTTCTCCAGCAACCCAGATTACAAGTCTCCTGTGCTGCAATTGGCTATCTCCAGGCGGCAATGGTTGATTCAAACCTATTGGCTGCCGCCTAGGGACTAGACTATATATTGCAGCTGGTTGCAGCCATTTCCTCCAGTACAGTAACAGCACGAAATAAATGATGAGTTACCCTGTACTCCGTTTTGTGTCTTCATTCCTGCGTTAAAGAACCCGCTATTTAACAGTGGCGATGAAGGTGGGATCCTGCTTCACTGAATAAGAGCTGAAGTCTAAGAGGGAAAGGCAGCACACGCCGGTGGGAAGAGGCATTTCCCCCCCCCCTCTCTCAAGGTCGGCTAGCAAGCTAAACTAGCGACCTCGTGCTCAGTGGACTCATTCCCTGAGCCTGGAAGCAGGATCCGGAAGAACGCAGGAACCAGAAAGAATGCCGAAGGTCGGAAAACTACGAAAATTGGACGTGAAACACCCGGAGGAATGGCCATCATATTTATCACAAGTAAAAAACTATCTCAGAGCCAATCAGATCGCGGAAGAAGGACTGAAGGCTACAATGCTACTCTGCGTGTGCGGCCTGGCAACCTTTGATTTGGCCAAGAACCTTTTCGCACCAACACTAATCGAAGCGGTCTCCTACGCAGATCTCAAAAACAAGCTAACCAGGCACTTCCAGCCCAAGGTGTCTGAAATGGCTTGGCAGTTCAAGTTCGACCAAGGAGTGCAGCTACCCGGGGAGTCAGCTTCGGAATTCATAGCGGGCCTAAGGCAGGCCGCACGCCTATGCAAATTTTCAAATTTAGAAGAGCGATTACGAGACTGGCTCGTCTGCGGCCTATGGGACAGAATGCTTCATCAGAGACTATTTGCTAGGCCAAGTTTAACGTTTTCTGAAGCACAGGGCAAGGTGATGGCCAACAAAGCTGCTGGGGGCACAGTTCAGACAGTACAGCCCGCCAAATCGACAAAGTTTGAAGAAACGGTCCACCCTGAGGACGCCAAACGCACTGGAGAATCTTCCGAGGAAGAAGAATCTGAAATCAATCAACTCCAAAGGCAACCCAACGTGCAACACTGCAACAGCCTGCAGCGAGAGGACAGTTACAAGGCAGTTCTCTTACCAAGATGTAAGGGGTGCAGCGGCAATCATTTTCGCGCCAATTGCCGATTTCGTTCAGCCATGTGTAGAGCTTGCGGAAGGACAGGCCACATTGCGGTGGTTTGCAGAGCCCACCAGAGAGACCACCCACCCAAACACCAGTCAGAAGAACTGACTAGGAAAGGTACTGGGGCCCAGGGTCCAGTTACTGTGGGATTTTTCAGAAGCCGTAGAAGTGTATGCCGCACCGGGGCTTGACGCCCCCTCAAACCCAAACTTAAGCTCATAGTAGAGCTACAAGGAGTTCCATGTAAGATGGAACTGGACTCTGGCTCTGCAATCTCAATCATTTCTCAAGACACTTTTAACTTCATGTGTAGGCGCAGTAACAATTGGGCCAAACTAAGACCCTCAGATATAATCCTAACGGATTTTCAAAATGCTCACGTTAAAGTTAAGGGAGAAGCCACTTTGTTGGTAAAGTTTAAAGGATTTTTGGGGCACCTGGATGTAATAATGGTAGGGGGCCAGAGAACGAGTATCATTGGACTCGATTGGTTTGATGCCTTAGGTATTCAGATTACTGGCATAAACCGAACACAAACTGCAGACCTCGCGTCAGTGTGTGAGGAATACGCGGATGTTTTTGATTCAACCCTTGGAACATACACAGGCCCGCCTATCTCATTTAAGCTAGATCCCAACGTAGTTCCAATCAGGGTTAAGCCTCGTAGGATCCCCTTTACCTTAAAACATAAAATTGATTCCGAAATTGATAAGCTTGTAGAACAGGACGTGTTACAGCCTGTTGATGGTGGGGAGTGGGAAACTTCTATAGTCACTCCGCTTAAAGCCAACGGGGAAATTCACATTTGTGCTGTCTATAAATGCACACTAAATAAAGCCCTCAAGCAACACGCTTACCTGGTCCCAGTGGTCAACAATATTTTAGCCTCCTTGCAAGGGGGTGCTATTTTTGCTAAACTTGATTTAGCACAGGCTTATCAGCAATTGCCGGTTGATGAGGCCACAGCTGCGGCTCAAATGATTGTAACTCACAGAGGGGCATTCAAAGTTAAACGCTTACAGCTTGGAGTCAGTGTTGCACCGGGTATTTTTCAGGGAATCATGGAGCGTACACTCAAGGGTCTGCCCTTATTTTGATGATGTTCTTATTGCAGGGGAATCCCCTGAAGTGTTGGCCAGTAGGCTCAGGGCTGTCTTGCAGAGGCTTCACGAAGCAGGCCTCTAATTAAAAAAGAACAAGTGTAGTATTGGGGTTTCTTCAACAGAATTCCTGGGTTTCCGAATTGATGCTAATGGCATTCACCCCACTGATTCTAAAGTGAAGGCCATTAAAATGGCTCCTAGGCCCAAATCAAAAGGAGAGCTACAAGCATTCTTGGGGCTCCTAAACTTCAATCACACATTTCTACCTCATAAGGCTGCAATATCAGAGCCCCTCCACAGGCTTCTAGATAAGAAAACTCCATGGAAATGGACTAACTTACATGAAAAAAGGTTTCCAGGACTTAAAAGCTCTATTGTCAGAAAAGTTCACTGTAACTCACTACAAAGAGTCTAAACCTGTATGTCTTGCATGTGATGCACCTCCCTATGGGGTGGGGGCAGTTTTAAGTCACATAGAGAAAAATGGGAAACAGGTTCCTATACCATTTTACTCAATTGTCCTCTGCTGAGCGAAACTATGCTGAGATTGACAAAGAGACCCTAGCCATCGTTGCTGGAATAAAAAAATTCCATGACTATTTATATGGCAGGGATTTCACGTTCTACACTGACCACAAACCTCTGTTGGGACTTTTTACAATGGACAAACAAACCCCCCACATATTATCTCCAAGAATGCTGAGATGGTCTATTTTCCTATCTGCATACAATTTTAAATTAATTCACAAACCGGGCAAGGAAATGGGGCATGCTGATGGCCTCAGCAGACTACCACTGCCACTAATGGATCCAGATCTGGCTCCAGCTGCTAGAATATTGTCCATACAGGACATACCTGAATTTCCCCTCCATGCAGGGGACATTGCTGCTGAAACTGCCACAGATAAAATACTTAGTAGAGTGTTGTCATGGGTATACACGGGCTGGTTGGATAAAAGTCCAGGCTCAGAATTTCAGAGCTATTTTGTTAGGAGGCATGAGTTATCAGCCCATAAAGGGTGCATTTTATGGGGAAAGAGAGTCATAATTCCCACTTCCCTAAGAGACAGGGTTTTACAATCATTACATGAAGGCCATCCAGGCATTGTCAGAATGAAAGCTTTAGCTAGAAGCTACCTCTGGTGGCCTGGCCTTGATAAGGCCATTGAGGCTCAAGTCCATGGTTGTTATACATGCCAGCAATCTAGGCCTGAAATGTCACAGGCTCCAGTTCACAGGTGGGAGGAAACACACACTCCCTGGTCTAGGGTTCACATAGACTACGCTGGGCCTTTTCAGGGACAGTAGTAGTGGATAGTAGTGGATAGCCACTCAAAATGGCTGGAAGTAATTCCAGTTCCTAACATGACTACTGCTAGGACCAGGGCTTTTTTTTCTCATAGAACGCTCAGAACGGCGTTCTGGCACCTTTTTTTTGCAAAAAAAGAAGAAGCTCCCTCTATTGGCTTTCCTAAGCCTATTGCAGGGCTAGGCAAACTTGGCTCTTTTTTATGACTCGTGGACTTCAACTCCCAGAAATCCTGAGCCAGCCATGCTGAGGGGAAAGGGAGATGTTTCCAAGCTGAGCCATACTGGCTCAGGAATTCTGGAAGTTGAAGTCCTTGAGTCATAAAAGAGCCAAGGTTGCCTACCCCTGCACTAGAGGAGGACATTAAAATTATTTACAGGGCTACTTCTTTAGGAACTAAACTTTTAGAATCTAAAGCAGCTAATTCAAAAAAGCCAACAGGAAAGAACCTCAGATTTTTCATCTGCTTCTGTCTTTTGGAAGGTAAAATTAGATAACAAAATAATCTATTTCCTATGTTAACATCTCTGCAATGATGATTTCATAAAGGTAACAGGGAAGAAATGAGAAACATTTTTCTCAATGTAATATCTCTAATTTAGCTGATGCTACAAAAAATAGTATCTTTTGTACTATTTTGTACTATTGAAAACTATTTTGAATCTAACCATCTATTACAACTAAACCACTTTAAATTAAACAATTCTTAAGAATGAAATATTCTTAATTTGGACTTTACTTTTACTGTTTGGACTGTTGTGTGTTTTGTAAAATAGATTATTTAGAATCTAGTTATGTTGCACTTCAGTCTTTAAATAATTAACCTAGTATATACATAACAATATATGATGTTTTCCATGGTGAGTTTAACATCAATAACAACATTTATTAAAAAGGCTAAAATAATTTCTGGTGGTATTATCTGTACATTAAAATTTTGTTTAGTCACAATCTTTCACTTCACATTCTGGACAAACAGTGGTCATGTATTCTAGCAAAAGATGTTACATATGTGCATAAGTGTAGTCAGTAGCATATGTCTTTTTAAAAATATCAAACATGCAAAGAAACAAAAATAAGTCCAAAATATCTGTATTACATCCAGAAATACCAACTTTGCAACCAATATTTCTCATCCATAACTATGGTACCCTAAGGATACCTGCATACATGCAAATGGTTCTCTGGGATCAGTAACGCAGCAGGGATTGCTTTTTCCTTCCAGTAACATATACCTAAAACCAGTTTATTGCATTTGGCAATTGAACTAAAAAAAATCTCATTGTCAACCAATATAATTCATTTAGTTTGAAATCAAGTGAAAAATGTATTTAAATTATTTTATTAAAACAACTTAATGGCAATTCTTTTATAAGAAGTTGCCTCAAACAAAATGAGTTTGACATGCCTGCTCTAGATAGTTGAATGCTCCAAAATAAATTCTAGACCAGGCCTGTACATGCAGCCTGCCAAGGACCTTTGGACAGAACACAGACTGTTTTTTAAAAAAAAGTAATAAAACCGCCACCACTGCCCTAAAAGTTATGTCGCCTAGTGACTCCATGGCTTACCATGACTACGAGCTCCAACACTATAGATGCTCCTCTAGTCACCAAATCATTTATTAGCCCACCAGCATTCCTTTGCAGACCACAAAGATTTTTAATTTATCAGTGTGGGCCTTTCCCTTCTACAAGTTGCACAGACCTCTTCTAGATTTTCCTCTTGCATTTCCGAGTTAATTCCTTGGTCTGTCATTGAGCAAGAATTGACTTTGTAGGGAAGCATATTATCATTTGATGTATATTTAACATATGTTATGCCTTTACCGATTTTATAATATTTGTATGCAATCCACATGGCGAGGTTTGGGGCAACTTACAATAGAAAAAAATATATATTTAAAATCATAAGGTTAAAACATAAAAGCAGGGCTTTTTTTCTCATTGAATGCTCTGGCACTTTTTTTTGCACACACACACACACACACAAAAAGCTTTTGCACAAGCTGTAATGTAGTGGGTCCGACGCAAGGAAGAGACGCCAGCTGGAGTACGTGTTCAGCTCTTTATTGGGGGGGGAGAACGTACTGAAAAACAAGGGCTACCTGGCCTCCTTAAATACCTAGCCAGGTAGGCAACCAGCCAATGGGGTTGGCCCTAGGTTTCCTGCCGAAACTAGGTTTCCCGCCAAAACCGTCCAGGCCAACGCCCCCTGGTGGCTGTTGCTATGCGGCTGCCTGCATCAGGATACATAACACCCCTCCCCCCCTTAGAGAAGAACCATATTACAACTATGTACATGCATAACTATATACAATGTGTGCCACTCCCTATGCAGCTACTGTGTGGTTACTTGCAAACATAGTCCGCTAAGTATGCTGGTGTCCTGTGGGGCCTGGTGGACCGTCTGGGTGTGGCTTCACCTTGAACTGCTACATCTGGCTCGTGATGCCCCTGTGCAGGGTTCAGTCCGGCCGTCAGATTCCTGCCTCCTATGGTGCCCTGCCGCTGCTGCAGAGTCTGTTGCAGGAGGCCGTCCTCCTCTAGTTCCAGTTCTGAGTTGTTTCCGGTTGGTCTGGCCTCCCTTGGGGTGTGGCTTATCCCGCTGGCCATGGGTGGTGCACTCAGGGACCCTTCCTCTGAGCTGGTCAATGTGTCGCCTTATGTGGCGATCCCCCTCCACCCCCACGATGTAAGAGAGATGGATGTCCTGCCCCGTAGTTCCTTGCCCAAACCAGGTCCCCCACGTTGAGTACCCTGTGTGATGCGGGCCTGTCCGTCTCCGCTGCCACTCGGTCAGGGTGTAAACAGTCAAGCTTGGTGATGAGGCGCCGTCCCCATCGTAGTTCTGCTGGGCTCTTCCTGGTGGCAACGCATGGTGTGGTGTGTTGGGCGAGCAGAAACTTCGCCAGTCTTTGATGCCAGTTCCCGCTGATGATGCGCCGGAGTGCGTCCTTGGTCGTCCTTACCATTCGTTCAGCTTGCCCATTAGTCGATGGGTGGAAGGGTGCGGAGGTGGCGTGTCTAATCCAATTCGCCTTCAAGAACGCCTGGAAATCATTAACGGTAAACTGAGGCCCGTTATCAGAAACAATTACGTCGGGGAGGCCGTGTGTGGCAAAGAGGGCCCTGAGCACCTGGATTGTCCTTGCTGAGGTCATGTTGGGAACAGGGACTACCTCCAGCCACTTAGAGTGGCTGTCCACTACCACTAAGAACAGTTGGCCCTGGAAAGGCCCCGCATAGTCGATGTGGATGCGGGACCAGGGTGTGTGTGTGGCCTCCCACCTGTGTACTGGGGCGTGGGGCATTTCTGGCCTGGATCTCTGGCATGTGTAACAGGCCTTGACCCGTTCCTCAATGTCCTTGTCCAGCCCTGGCCACCAGAGGTAGCTTCTGGCCAGTGCCTTCATCCTAACCATACCCGGATGTCCCTCATGTAAGGATTCCAGTACCCTGGCCCGGACTGCTGCGGGAATGATGACCCTGCTTCCCCAAAGGAGGCAACCCCGGTGCATGGAGAGCTCGTGTCGCCTGGTGAAGTAGGCCTGGAATTCGGGCCCCGGGGACTTGTCCTGCCACCCTGTGCAAACCCATGAGTGTACCCTGCTCATGATGTTGTCAGAGGCTGTACTGGTTGCAATGTCCTTGACATGTACTGGGCATTCTGGTAGTTCCTGCAGAGCTAGGATCTGTGTTGCTGGTGCCAGGTCTGGTTCAGTGGTGTCTATGGGTAGCCTACTCAGGCCGTCTGCATGGCCTATCTCCTTTCCTGGCTTGTGCACCAGCTTGCAATTGTAAGCTGCAAGGAAGATGGACCACTGGAGCATTCTGGGAGATAGTATTTGGGGGGTCTGCTTGTCCGTTGTGAACAGGCCTAGCAGTGGTTTGTGGTCTGTGTAGACGGTGAATTCCCTGCTGTACAGATAATCGTGGAACTTCTTAATCCCTGCCACGATTGCCAGGGCTTCCCTATCTATTTGGGCGTAGTTCCTCTCTGCTCCAGACAGCGTCCTGGAATAGTAGGCTATTGGAATTTGAGCCCCATTAGGCTTGAGGTGACTTAGTACTGTGCCCACACCATAAGGGGATGCATCGCACGTGATGCATATGGGCTTTGTTTCAATGAAGTGTGTTACTGTGGACTTGTCAGACAGTAGTGCCTTTAAAGCTCTGAAACTTTGATCGTGGATGGAAGTCCAGACCCATGCTGCCTTCTTGTCCAATAACCTGTGAAGTGGTTCTGCAATGGCTGCCTTGTGAGGCAGGAAGGTGTGATAGAAATTGAGCAGGCCCAGGAATGCCTGTAGCTCTGCCTTGTTCTTGGGTGTGGGTGCCAGTTTGATTGCCCTTACCTTGGACTCTGTGGGGTGGATCCCCTTGGCATCTACCCTGAATCCCAGAAACTCAGTGGAAGGAACACCAATGCTGCACTTTTCCCTCTTCAGTTTGAGGCCAGCAGTGCGCAGCCTGGATAGTACCTCCCTCAGCCTACCTGCCAGTTCTTCTGCTGATGCTCCTGTGATCAGGACGTCATCAAAATAAGGGCAGACTCCTGGAATGCCCCTGAGAGTTTTCTCCATGATCTCCTGAAAGATGCCCGGAGCTACGCTGATCCCAAACTGCAGCCTATTTACACTGAACGCTCCCCTGTGAGTCACTATCGTCTGAGTGTCAGCTGTTGCCCTGGTAACCGTGAGCTGTTGGTATGCCTGCGCAAGATCGAGCCTTGCAAAGATGGCGCCGCCTTGGAGGGAAGCGAGAACGTGGCTGACCGTGGGGACCGGGTAAGCGTGCGGGTTTAGGGCGCGGTTCACCGAACACTTGTAGTCGGCGCAGATCCTCACCTCCCCGTTGGCCTTTAGTGGGGTGACTATCGGGGTCTCCCACTCTCCCCCATCTACAGGCTCTAAGATTCCCTGGGCCACCAGCTTGTCCAGTTCGCACTCGATCTTGTACTTGTATCTCTGTTCAAAACTTCGAACACCAGGATGAACAGCAATGGAGACAACAGACCTAATTTTTGATTTAACAGACATTTTGGCGATAATAGACTTCTGTTGCCCAAATGTCCATTTAATTTTCATTGCATTTGAAATTACTAAATTATATACATTCAAGTAAGTAAAATGAATCCATCAATATGCAATTCTACAAGTTATTTTGACATGTTAGGTTTCCCCACATACTTAACCCATCACAGAAAAAACTCCCTATCTACACTATTGGATCCAGAAACAGAGAACACCTCAACTGGGTGTTGTTCTCCAGGGATGCTTCATCCCAAACCTGATTCCTGTATCTTGTCCTTTGTTTTGTTTTTCAGTAATTCCCTGCAACACTTTTTAAATATGACTACAGCATAGCCTAAAAATATTCAGTATGAACAAAAAGCGTATCTGGAGGTTATAAGTCCCTTAAGAAGATGCTACCTCCTTCCCCTCCTTCTTTATGAATGAATCTTTATTGTCAAAGTACAACTATGTATATGTTGAGATTAACTGAGCCTCCCTTTGTGCTCCCACCCCCCAACACACAGTGACAACAAACCCTCCATCTTACTATACCATGTGAACCAACTATGCCACACACCGGCCTCCCAAGTCAATTCTGCATAAAATTCACAAAAGTTATTTAGCAACACAGATTAGAGTTAACAATTGCACAATTAAAAGAAAAGCAATTTCAGCAATTGAAACAATGGAATTAAGTCCTTGCACAGGAAGTCCTCAACTTACAATCAGAGTTGGGACCAGAACATTGGTCGCTAAGCGATGCAGTTGTTAAATGAGTCATGTCCAATTTTATGATCTTTTTGCTGCAGTTGTAAAGGAAATCTGGCTTTCCTTTTTGACTCAGCTTATTTGAAGCCCCCCCCCCGAAATTCACAAATGGTGATCACATGACCCTGGGATGCTGCAATGATTGTAAATGCAAAGACTAGTCCTAAGTCACTTTTTTCAGTATCGTTATAACTTTGAACAGTCATTAAACAAATTGGTCACAAATAGCAATAGCACTTAGACTTTGCAGCCCTCTCTAAGGGGTTTACAGAGTCAGCATATTGCCCCTAACAATCTGGGTCCTCATTTTACTGAACTCGGAAGGATGGAAGGCTGAGTCAACCTTGAGCCGCTCAGGATCGAACTCCTGGAGTGAGCAGTGAATTAACCTGCAGTACTGCATGCTAACCACTGCGCCACCACGGCTCAAGGTGGGACAAAATTTGTTCGATAAAAAACTGAAATTGACAAGTATATGACTGGTGTCTATAAGAAAATGGGTAGCATCTAAAAAAACAATCCAGTATAGTATTTCTCTCACATACCTTAATGATAGGCCATTGGTATTAATATCCTCTGCTTGAATAAGTCCTCTTTTAAGGAGATGTTTATCTCCTAAAAATGAATTTCATAGTTTGACCATCATTATTTATTTAATTTATATCCTTCCTTGTGGCTGACAAATGGCATTTAGGCAGGCATTGGTAATAAAAATGGAATCAACAGTAACACCATTAACTTTAATAGAACTGACAGAAACAGGCAGCAGCATACCATATTTTAAAGCCTGCAATATTTTAAATTAGTGGAATTCTTAAGAAGGTGAGTTTTCCTCATTTTGTAAAGATACAAAAGCCTCTCTATTGACTGATTTATGAATTTTGTTGGCATATGGTAGTGTCTTTAGACTGGTTTTTCATCATTTTCATATGCTTTACTTGGGTTTGGCTTGGAATGTGGGAGAAAACCCCCAAATCGCAACATATTCTACAAACCATAGCTAAGCAAATCGTTGCCTATATCAATCCATTCTTTGGTTTAAACATGTTGATATAGTTCTTGAACTACACGTGTATCCTGTTTCCAAACTCAGCAATGAATAGTTATTTAGATATTCAGGAGAATAAAAAATATTATATTAAGGAATAAGAAGATGCATAATTCTTTATTAAAAATACTGGGAATGAAAGAGTCTGCCTTATGTATATGTGAACACAAAAATTTGGCTGGAGAATTCTTCAATTTAGATTATATTTGTAGCCACTAGATGTCAGGATATGCAAAGCTAAAATACTGCATATATGTTTGGAAACAAAATGCTTTTAAATTCTAGGAATCAAAAATGAAAATTTGTGTTTTTTCCATGTGGGGGGAAAGAGCACTGATGTTATCTGTGTGTATAACTTTGCTTTTACAGCTTTGACTTATACCTATTTAGCCTTTTACTAACTACTAGGCTGTCTAAAAGTGGAGGGAAACGGGATTATTCCTTTGTCTCCTTGCAGATCCTGCCTACGCTTGCTTTGGATATGAGAAAATACATCCAAACAAACCTGGCAGTGTGAGGTAAGAAGAGCAGAGGAGACAGATCCTTTTAAATAAATAGAAGGGTTACTTGTGTGCTGTTGGATTTTGATATGGGGGGGGGACAATCTGGGAGCATGGCAAATAGGGGTGAATATCTGTAGTTTGGGTGTAGGATGCGGGTGAAGGTTTGTTCTCTGAGCTTGCGGGTTGCTTTTTGAACATTTCTGAACAGAAGAACACTGACCACTGACATCCTCTAAACTCTGCGGAAGATGTTACTGAACCTGGTAACGAAATGTTCAGAAACCAACCCACAAGCTCAGAGAACGAACCTTCACCTACATGGCAAATAGCAGAGTAGAATTTAAATCAAGATATCATAATTTTTGGACATTATTAGTTGTGGGTATAACACATGGAGCCTTCCCACCCTTGCATCTAACCAAGGTCCAAACAGACCAGCAACCTATTTATTCTGCCATGTACCTCTGACACTGCATTTTTTCTTCTTTCCAGCCCATGTGTGATGTAGGCTTAAGTCATCCTTTACTGTTTTAAAGTAGCATTTCCCCCTATAAGCCAACTGTTTCGGCATGATGCATCCGGCCCACAGGCCGGCAGTTTGACATCCCTGCTGTAGTTGATGGTACTGATGGCTACTGAGAGGTGCTGCGTTTTCCCCCTCCCATTGCTGGCATAGGTCCTTCACAAAGACAATCAGCACAATATCAGTCTCCTATTCTAGCTGAAAGTCTGCTTGAAATATGTTCAAACGATCAGTATGCTCTAGATGTGCCTGCAGTTGTGAAGCTGTTAATTCTCTGGTCATCTTAGTCATAAATGAAAATTTAAGAGTGGCCAGTATTTTCCCAATTTTTTTAGTCAAGGAAAATTTAGTTTACTAATGATCTTAATCAGTGTTCTGCTTAAATTAGAAATCTTTCCTGCAAGGAAGGTTAATCTACCATAAACACGGATTTAGTCCCTCTGGCCAATGTACTACTATTTCCAGACATCCCGTCTGCACCCACCAGATCCACAAGCTAAAAAGATTCAAAATAAAAGGACATACAGTTGGCATGGTTGAATCTTTATATAATAACATGCCCCACTTGGGTGGGTCTGAATGATTTTAAACCAAGTTACAAACCATTCACAACAGGCCACTACCTCTTTGCTCCTCCCTCTTCAGCATCTTGATGGGCAGCACAGCATAGAAAAGTCTAAACTGTGCAAATGCAAAGGCAGATAATTAAATAGATTAATTCTTAAAAGAAATGTAAGTGCTAAGAAATAACAGCATGACCTTGTTAACATCCCAGGAGTAATTCTTGTCAACCTGTGACACAAGACAATAGCTTTATTTAGTAGGTTATGTCTCCTACAACAGAGGTCCCCAACATTTTGGGCACCAGGGACTGCTTCCATGGAGAGAGGTTTTTCCATGGACCGGGGGAGGGGTATAGGTTTGCATGCTGCTTGCATCCCACAGATGGGGCTTCACTGGTTTGCATGGACTGCTTTCTGGCATGCTGCAGACCGATACCGGTCCATGGACTGGGGGTTGGGGGGCCCTGTCGTACAAGACTTTCCAATATGCTTTAGCTCCTCAAAGTATTCAGCAACAGATATGTCAAAATAGATTCATATTGTTTTTATTATTGCTCTCAGGAGATTTGCTTGAGTCCCTTATTCTGTCTCCTGTACTTTGCAGAGAACATTAGTACCCCTCCACAAGGGACTTGTTATATAGATGAATAAATTAAGCATAAAGATCTGGGCCTCCTGTTTCCTAATTATAGTTATACAGCTGTTTCCTCTTTAGATGCTCACACTTGATGCAAATTAGGCTTTTGAGTTTTAGCTGCCCTTTCCGTTTACATATGTACAATGGAAAAGAAGTAGCAAATAAGGATGCAAAAGGAGCTGGCCACCAATTTATGTGAGATCAGATCTACAAGGTCTACATAACCCAGCCTTGCCCATAATATGGATAGCAGTGCTTGCCTTTTGGACATAAATGTACATGTACGAAAAAGATTTAGATGCCTTTCTAATTCTCATTTGACTTCCTATTCCCATTGCACCCATTTTTAATTCCAGCCATGAACAGTCCTCATCCTTTACCTCTCCCGCTTTCCCTATCCCCACTTTCCATGTGAAATTGGAAGGTCTGATTGAACATTTTTTAGTCTCACGAACTCCATTTCCCTGCAGCAGGAGAGAAACGCATCAGAGCTGGAAAGCAGGTTAGTGAAGAATTTTTTTGCTTTCAGGAAGAGGGAGGAGCTGGGCAATGGTGTGCCAAGCTCTATAGCAGCGCCGGGAGGAGAAGCAGCAGGAAATGGCTTTGCCATTTTGAGAACGGATAAGGGAGACACGGGGCAATGCAGGGCAGCAAGCAAGTGCTCTTCTCTGCTCTGCATCGCTATGCAGAGCCATTCCCCTCCCTGTTCTCTGTTCTCTTCAGTGGCGGCGATGGAGGGTTGGCAGAGGGAGGTGGCGGTCATGGCACAAGCCCCCGAAAAGTTGGTGGAGGAGAATGAGGTAGCAGCTGCCGCCAGGCAGGTGATCTCTGGGGTGGAGCGTGATGAAAGCCCCTCCAGCAGCACACAGCGGCAGCAGAGCCTTTCACCGTCACTCCCCTTGGCTCCGAAATGGCAGAGGGGGGCCATGTCTACCCCACCCATCCTCCGTATAGTAACATGGCAGTCCGGCTTGGGAAGCATGTGAAAGGGAGCAAGGAATGGCATGGCTGGGGGGCCCCTAAAGGAAGCATGTGCGGGGCACGTGGGGCAGCTCCATCCCCTCCCCCACCTGCCTCGCTTCGTGACAGCAGCATTATGTGCCATGCAGCCTCCTGCACCATTGCAGCGGCCAGGTGGGACAGAGTGGGTGGGGTCCTAATTGGGGCTTATTTTTGGAGTAGGGCTTATATTAGGCCCACCCCCACAATTCAGGGTAGGTCTTGTTTTCCGGGTGGGGTTTATTTTGGGGGAGACACAGTATTTCTAAGGCGCTGGAAAATGCCAGTGAGGCTTGTGTTGTTGGGAAGGCCAGCCTCAAAGACTGTTCCAGAGAAATGCCGCAGTCCATGTTGCATTCCCTTTGTCTCTGCAGACGATCTTTCTGTATAATCTCCCACTGTGTGACTAATTACCATAACACCTGACAAATACAATAAATTACAGTTGGCAAGAGCTGAGAAGATGTGACAGCCATCACCTGGATCTGTCAGCTCTCAGTGACAACCTTTTAGATACAGTAGTCAATTTGTTTTTCTTCGTTTTGTTGAGAGGTCATCAGCAGGATTGGATATGATACACACTTGGTTGCTACTGGTGGGACAATCTGGATTTTAATTTAATATTAATAACCAATATGCCTAAAAAAAGACACAGCTATTTTTGGTGGGGTGTGTCGTGGTCATAGAAATCTTGCATATCGTTACTGAAGTCTGCTTCATCTGAGAAAAAAACCTGTACAGTTTCCAAAGGCCCTGCCCTCTCCTCTCTCTCTCATCATTCTGCAGTATTCTAAGCTTTTCTACAAACAGAAAAGGAGCTGGAACAGACATGTATATTGGGGCAGAATCAGTGGTGGGAATCAGTTGGTTTGCACCACTTCGGCAAAACCGGTAGCTAATTTTTTGTTGCCCAGGCCCAGGATGGACTCCCGGAAGCAGCATCCACACAGAGAACTGGTTGTTCACATATTTGAATCCCCCCAGTGGGCAGAATTCTGTAAGTGCAGTAATTGATGGTTGATTATATACGACCAGATGACTCAAATCTTCAACACTTTATTCTCCTGAAATGTTGCAATATGCTCATGTTTATGCAGTTTATTTATTCAATTTATATAGCCACTCAATACCCAGATTCATTATGGTGACTAGGCAGTCATATAAATTTCTAACTAATTAGAGAAGGTATCTCCGAGCATGTTTAAGCTGTACGGTTTTTGATTAATCTTCATTCAAACATATATTTAACTTTTGGATTGCCACAATCATTTTAATTACTACCTAGCTGATCAAGATTTGCATGTGCTAAGTGCATAATTTTGTGCTGATCCTCCTTTGACAAAGGTTTGTCAATCTAACGGAGGCCAGATAGCAAGTCTCATTAGTTTCTTTAAAAAATCTATGATTTACAAACATACAAGACGTTCCATTCAATTGTCTCTAACTGATGTACAGGACCAACTGCCAAAGACAATGCAACAATAAATACAATAATATGCAAAAAAAATCCCAAATAACTTGGATTTACAATTAACCACAGTAGTGATTCTTTTGAAAGCTAACTGGCAGACAGAGGTTGAAAGAGCCCTGATGTTGCTGTTGAGACAGCCTTCCACTGGGCAAAGACCATTGTGTTTATAAGTGACAGATCTACACTGGAACCTCTTTTACCTGAGGTACCAGATTAAGGCCAACTGATGCCCTAAATAATGGACCAACAATGAGGCCCAATGATGGTTCCCCTCTGTCTTTCCATTGCCTAATTGACAAGTTTTTAATAAGTGTTGAAATTAAAGTTGAGTGTTATGGTAAAAGTGTTAAAGGCATGACAGGTAGAAAAAAAAATCTCTCTGATGCCCCTCTTCCTTTGATTCCCTAAGCATGTGTAAATTTTGCTTAATAATTAACCCAGGCTGTGACTGTGGCATCATTTACCAAATCACAACTGATTTTCAATAGGCACGTGGCGAACAGTTTAGTCCAATATCCATAAGTGAAGACAAGGTATATATGCCATCTATATTAGGAATAGTAGAAAGGCCATGTGTTTGTTTGGTGGCTAGTAGCGTTAGGATTGCAGGGTCACTTGATTGCTTATGGTTTTCAGTCCAATTATCTGTCTGTGCACTGATTGGAATTACCGTTATCACATTGGCTGTAGGTCTTGTTGTTTTTAATCAGTTGTGTCTTGTCCACTGATCTCTGGGAGAAAGAAGAGTCAGGGATACCCTCTCCGTCCCACGTTCCTCCTGCCCTTGCTTATTCTGTAGTCAGTTTCAGTAACCAATCTCATGAGATGTTCAAATTTAGACATTTTAAAAATAATTCCTATTTCACAATGCCCACAGAAACCTCAGTGGCCTTATTTTTCCAAGCTTATATTACTGCACCTTCCCACAGCAGCTAAAACTGATAATGCTTCTTTATTCCTTGTTTATCTCATTGTTGTTTGGTTTTCAGCTTCTCTGTGTCTGTTAGTAGGTCTTTATATCTTATAATGTTTCCCATGTTAAACATATTGGGGTGTATTAACGCTTCCATCGTTGAGAGCCAATCTGGAATCCTCAAGTAAGGCTTCCTCTTTATTTTCTCCCAAACCATCAATAAAGAATTCCTGATATGATGTCTCTGGAAATAGCTGTGTATTCTATTTTTCCCATACCATATGAACGCATGCCATCCCAACTGTAAATCATGTCTCTCTAATGTCAATAGTATTCCTCAGTAAAATCCATTCTCTCATCCATGACATTACTGCGGCCTGGTAATATAACTCCCACCTTTGAGTCTTGCATCCTGTAACATTTTTAAATTAATTAATAAAGATGGATTGGTACATGAAAACGCAATTACAAACTAGATATGAAAAAGATGCTAAAATAGATGGCTTTAATTTGGGGAGAACAGAGTTAGATGAAATACTTACGGGAACTGAAGAAAAATGGATTTAAAAAATGCATAGCTACTTATTATATAGGGAATTAGAGGAGAAGCAAGTTAAGGAGTCAATGATAAAATGGTCAAGAAATTTTGGATATACAATTGAATTAGATAGATGGCAGCAATTGTGGGAAAGAAACTATAAACTGACAATGGTGACAGCGTATAAAGAAAATATGTACAAGATGTTGTACAGATGGCATATGTCTCCAGAAAGACTAGCTAAAATGTTTAAGGACAGATCTATGAAATGTTGGAAATGCCATCAAATACCAGGCTCTTTCTATCATATGTGGTGGACGTGTGCAGAAGCTAAAACCTATTGGAACATAATCAAATCATGGATAGAAAAGATGATACAACGATGTATAGAATTAAGACCAGAAATATTCCTGTTCGGTATTTTACCAGAGAAATATAGCAAAGAGAACACATATTTGATTATTCATATAACCACTGCAGCTAGGATTGTGTTTGCACAAAACTGGAAGGCACTGAAAGCTCCTCCAGAAGGTGATCAGGAAAATAATGGAATGTGCGGAAATGAATAGATTAACAATGATAATTAAAGATAAGACAGAGTCAGAGTATTATGAAATTTGGGGAAACTTTTATCAGTGGGTGAAAGAGAGAATATGCTTAAAAGACAGCTAACACTAATTTAGATGGAAGAAAAATGAGGAGATAAGGATATTATCATACCTAATATAGACATTAAAAATCTAAGGAGAGGAGCTGCTTGGACATCACCCCTGAATTGTATCGGAAGAGGAATGGGAAGGAAGAAAGGAGAGGAGAGAGGGAAGAGAGTAGAGGAGGGGGAAGGAAGTAGGAAGGTTGGAGGGAAAGAGGAGAAGTGGGGAGAAACGGGAGGGGACTGGTGAGGGAAAGAAGAGAGGAGAGGAAGAAGAGGGAAGTAGGAAAGAAAGGAGAAAGGGAGAAAGAAAGTAGAGAAGAGGGAAGAGAGAGAAGGAGGGTGGATACAGTGAAAGGGGAAATGGACGAGCAGCACCCAAACTTACATGTATGTATTTATGTATGGCGATATATTTGTTGACTTGTTTGTGGAAGAAATGGGAAAATAAAATTGAATATATAAAATAAAAAAAGAGGGAGAAAAAAACCTGATAATGCTACAGCTTTGAAACACATTGTACTCACTACTTCACAGAAGCCATTGTTGCCCCAAAGAGCTGTCATAAAAGCTGACAGGGAGAAAACAGATTGTTGCGAGTAAAAGCATCAGGAGGATGAGTTGGAGCAGGATTTATGTGCTTTGGGAATAAGGCAGCCATCACTGTGGCAGGAAATGATTTTGCCCTTGAAAGAAGGGCTTCTGATGAAATGAAAATCACATTTGGGTAGATACATGATAGAGTAAGCTTTCAAATTCTGAGGCTCTAACCAGATTCACAAGGGATATTTTCTTTTCTTTAAAATGCTAGGAAATACATAGATTCTTCTATACATATATTGGATGAGGGGTGAATGGGATTGCATCTACTGACCATCCCTTTAGTATCAACTGTCCCATAGTCTTATCTGTCACACGTTCAGTATAATAAGATAGAGCTTTGCAAAAATGTATTTCCATTGGCTACTGAAGACATATGAACAGCAGATTTGCAAATGTGTCAGATCTATATGATAAGTGTTAAGTCCCCTTGTGCATAATAGTGTATGAACATAGTTTCCCCAGATAAAGGGTGGGGGTGGGGTGGGAAATCTAGATTGAAATAGCATCCCTCTCTCATGGAAAAGTTCTGTACAACACAAGATTACCAAAACTGTGTCTGTGAAATAGATATTAGCTTCACAGAATATAAATTATCACTTAATTTCTAGTAATAATTCAGTACTATTATCCAACCAGAAGGTGAAAGCAATTCTCACTAAACACAGGAGAATAATATTATGTAAGGCACAGTTCTTTTAGTCTTAGACTACTGCCTAAGGAGCGTGGAAACACTTGGTTTCAACAAAAGGAAATGTCACTGCTTTAGTTGACAGACTTCCTTAGGGCAAGAGACACTATTGCCTATTAGATTCAGCCTTTTCTTATTCTCATCCTTGTTCTTCTGTTTTTCTTCTTCTTTAAAAAGAGTATTTAATGTCAGGCTTAGAATTTTCTACAGTTTACTGCAGGGGAAAAGAGTAGGTGCCCCAAGGATCCTCAACACAGCAGAATAGTCTAATGTGGAGTCCTTGGTGCATTGAAAATGATACTAGCTGGATAATGAAATGACTGCAAAAAACCCCAACAACAACCAAGCTCAGAGCACCAAGGACTCTACAGTTCAACTCCGAGCTACAAATATTCTCTTCTATAATCTATAATCCAGTGTCCAAGACAGTTTGATTACTTGGGATTTGAAATACTTCTATTGAGATGAACCTTGAGTCAATGCTGCTCTCAACAGGTAGAATTTAGAATCAGATGTGTCCCCTGATTTGTATGCTGGATTTAAATGAAAATGCCTTGGTTGAGCAACTGCTTGTTACATTCCTGTAGAAACAAATGCCTCACAAGGTCACACCAAGATTGGTAGGAAAGTATTTATATTTCAGATTTTGTGAAAGTTGATTCATTGCTGTGCCTATCTGTCAAAACCTGCTTCCTCCCCCAGCACTATCTTATCGGTATGCAAGGGGGGACAATTGGTAGATTGGAGGACAAGTTGTTTGGAGGGAAATTAATCCAGGAAAATTACAATATAAATTTTACTCAAATAGTCAAAAATCCTGGTCTAGAATCGATATGATTTGGATGACACCTGAATTGAGGATGAATATATAGGAAATTGAGATAGAACTAGGTACATGGACAGACTATAACCCTTTAAAACTGAAGTGGAGAGGAATACAAAAAAATTAAGATGGACTTTGAACCAATCTATATTAAAAGAAAGAGACTTCCGGTGGCGACGCGACGTCGAAAGACAGCCGTTTTCGGGCTGCCCGCTCCGCAGCTGTGTTTTTCCATCGTAAACAGCGCCGATCAGCTGTTTAGATGGATTTGAAGCCCCCTCCTCGGGAGAAGAGGAGGGAGTGAGGCCCCAGGTAGGGGTTGAGCTCTCCGGGGCTGCCTGAGCTGAGAGCTTGGGCGGCTGAAGGATGAGCCCCCCCGAAGCCTGGGTTGCTCCGAGCTGCGCAGCGCCTCTGCTCTGGGATTCTTGGAGCAGAGCCAGGCGTTAGCAACCACCCCTGCCAAAAGGAAATACTTTTGATTATCAAGATGCAGGCAGAGCGGTACAGGAGGTCAAGGTGAAGTGGACTCTTTATTTTTACTCTCTAGCTCAATGGATTTTATAGCTTTAAAGTGAAAGTGCGTAATAAGTGAAAGTGGGGGAAGATGGCGGCTAAAACTTCTAAAGCTCTTCGGAATGCGGGGTCTTCCCTGGTGCAAGAGACCTCACTGCAAGCTTTGCTTCCTCCTGCAAGACGCTCTTGGAAAGCATGCACAACTGATGTCTGATATGATGGATGAAAAGTTGAAAAAGCTGGAGGAGAAATTGGAGGAGAAAATGGAGAAATTGGAGAAGAAGATGGAAGAGAAGCTGAGAGCAATGAGGGTGGACATCTTGTCTAAGGTTGAATCCGTAGCTGAATGTGTGCTACAGCTGGATATAAAAGTGGAGGATCTCAGTCAAAAGAACTCTATATTAGAAGCAAAGGTATTAGAAAATGAAAATATAAGGGATAAAATGGACGAAGAATTGAGCCTTGTTCAGTATAATCAGATGCAGTATGCTATTAGAATTAGGGGTTTAAAGGAGAATGGTAAAGAAGATTTAAAGCAGCTGATTTCTGAGGCTCTGGAAGGGGTACTGGGCCAGTCAGCATCTGAAATTGAGGGAAATATGGACAAAGTTTTTCGTGTAAATTCATGGATTGCAAGACAGAGGAAGTTACCCAGAGATGTGGTGGTCTATTTTACAAAGAGAGTAATTAGAGATGAAGTCATTCAAGCTGCTTATGATACTAATTTGGTAGTGGCTGAGCAAGAAGTTTTGGTTTTAAAAGAGATCCCTCCGAAGATCCTAAGGAGAAGGAAAGATTTTGCATTTCTAGTACAGGAACTTAAGAAACGTGATATTAAGTTCAGATGGGAGATTCCAGTTGGGTTGGTGGCGACGCACGAAGGTAAAAGACATCGTTTGGTTACTGTGGCTCAGGCACGTGATTTTTATAGTAATGTGTTAAAAGCAACCCCCCTATCATTTTTGGAAGCTGCAAAAGGATACGGTGTGGGAAAGTTTCAAGATGTTGCAGATAGACAGACAGAGGACAATGGTGTTGGAGGGGATCAAGCTACAGTTTCATCGGTTGCTGCAGGAGGCCAGAAGATGACGCGTGCCGCCCTAAGAAGAGCGAGACGAGAGCAAGAGCAAGACCAGCAGAAAGTTATGGAATCTTCAAAGTGTGCTTACAGTGAAGATGTAGGAGGAGAGCGGTCTAAAGAAGTTTTGGGGGTCATGACAGAGGTGCTCCAAAAGTTTTGGGGCGTTAAGATTGCTGATTAAATTTTTAGATTAGAATGTCAATGGAGTAAAATTATTATAGAGGAGAAAGAAAGTTTTTTTTTCTTTTTTTTAATATTTTACACAATTTAAGATTGATGTTATTTGCTTGCTAGAAAAGTATATTAGGGTTATGGACTTAAAGTATGTGTTGAACTAAGAGTGGGTATGTAAGCTCCTAATTAACAACAAGTTGTCTTAGAGATTGCCTAAATTTTTTTTATATATATACTCTTCTTATCTGAACTTTTATTTGAACTTACGGATGATTTGGAACTGTGAGACATTTGGCGTGATACATTCAAGAACTATTTTTGATTATAGTTTAGTTTGGTTGGAGATTATTAAGATTAACAGAGATAAGCGCTTTTGGTGCGTAACTGAGAATTTGTTTGGAAATTAGAGAAAGGTGGGAGAATGCAAATAGCAGGTGAAAGTTTTTTTTCTTTTCTTTTTTTTTTTTGAAATTAATATGAATAAGGACTGGGATTAAGAAAATTTATTTTGAGTAAAGATCTTTTTCTGTTTTCCTCTTTTTCTTTTCTACTTTATTTGTAATATTAATATTGTTTGTACTCATTTTATATGAGCTAGAGAGAGATAGAATTTATAGTTTATTGTTGATAACATAGGGGTGTTTATGTTTGTTTTTTGATTTTATGCCCTGTATTTAGCTCTGGGAAGTCAGGGGGGGGGAGGAGGGAGTGGGGGAGAGGGAGAGGGGTGGGGGAGGGGGGATTAAAGTCAAAATGTATTGTAAAACTTTTTAAATATATTAAAAGAAAGAGAAGTTATAGAATTAGCAACAAAAGAAATGGAATTTTTCTTTAAAGAAAATAAAAAATGTATGGGACACAGCTAAAGCTTATTTTAGAGGTATAGCTATAACTTACATGGCAAAGAAAAATAAACAGATAAGACAGCAGTATGTACTATTAAAAGAGAAATTTGGAAAATTAGAATCAGAACTGCAAATGAATCTGCAAAAGAAGACCTTGAAAAGAGAAATGGAAATAATAAAACATAAATTAAATTTGTTGAACTCAGAAAAACTGGCACAGCAAATAAAAAGAGTAACACAAAACTTTTTTGAAAATGCAAATAAACCAGGAAGATGGTTAGCTTATAAACTAAAAAAACAGAAAGAGAAGAAAATGATAAACAAGTTAGTAGATGAAAAAGGTGGTCTACAATTTAAAAATGAAGAAATAAATAAGATAATCAAAGAATACTACAAGAAACTTTTGATATAGAAGAAATTCCAAGAGAGAAAATGATTCAATATTTGGAAGGAAATAACCTTCCAAAAATTCCAGAAACTTATAAGACTATGTTAGAGGAACAAATAATAATGATGGAAATAACAGAGGCCATAAGAAAACAAAAAAATGAAAAAACACCAGGGCCAGATGGACTACCAGCGGACTTATATAAAACCCCATAAGATACACTAAGTGAACCATTGAAAGATGTTTGTAATGAACTCTTGCTGGAGGCTAAGCTTCCAAACACATGGATAGAAGCAAATATTACTTTAATAACAAAAGAAGATTCAGATTTGATACAGATAAAGAATTACAGACCGATATCGTTACTGAATGTGGATTATAAAATCTTCACTTCAGTAATGGCAGAGAGAGACTGAAAAGATACTTAACTGAATTTATACATTCAGATCAGAATGTTGTTTTTTTACCAGAGACAAATTAAAAACAATTTAAGGGTGATAATGGATAATGGGACGCGGTGGCTCAGTGGGTTAGGACACTGAACTTGTCGATCAGAAGGTCGGCAGTTTGGCAGGTCGAATCCCGAGTGCTGCGTAACAGAGTGAGCACCTGTTACTCGTCCCAGCTTCTGCCAACCTAGCAGTTCAAAAGCATATAAAAATGCAAGTAGAAAAATAAGGACCACTACGGTGGGAAGGTAACAGCGTTCCGTGTGCCTTTGGCGTCTACTCATGCTGGCCACATGACCACGGAGATGTCCTCGGACAGGTGCTGGCTCTTCAGCTTTGAAATGAAGATGAGCACCGGCCCCTAGAGTTGGAAATGACTAGCACGCATGTGCGGGGGAACTTTTACCTTTACCTTTTAATGGATGTATTACAATACTATGAATTACATCCAGGAAAACAAATGGCACTAGTATTTCTACACACCCAAAAGACATTTGATAATGTTTCCTGGCAATTTATGATTCAACAATTGCAAATAATGGACTTTGGACAGAATTTTATAAACATGTTAAAAATGATATATAATAAACAGCAAAAGTGATTGTGAATGGAGACTATACAAACAACTTTGAGATAAGGAAAGGCACAAGGCAAGGATGTCCACTAACTCTACTGTTATTTATTTTATTTTTATTTTAAATAGAAACATTAGACAAGATATAGAAATTAAAGGATTAGAAATAAAAGGTGAAACATATAAATTACAAGCATTTGTGGATGATTTGGTATTTATTTTAGAAGAACCTTTGGAGATGATTCCTAAACTATTGGGAAAGATAGAACAGTATGGAGAAATGGCAGGACTGAAAATAAACAGAGAAAAAACTAAAGTAATAGTTAAAAACCTTAAAGGTAAAGGTAAAGGTTCCCCCGCGCATGCGTGCTAGTCGTTTCCAACTCTAGGGGCTGGTGCTCATCTCCGTTTCAAAGCCGAAGAGCCAGCGCTTGTCTGAGGACGTCTCTGTGGTCATGTGGCCGGCATGCCTAGACGCCAAAGGCGCATGGAACGCTGTTACCTTCCCACCGTAGTGGTCCTTATTTTTCTACTTGCATTTTTATATGCTTTTGAACTGCTAGGTTGGCAGAAGCTGGGACGAGTAACAGGCGGTCACTCTGTTACGCAGCACTCAGGATTCGACCCGCCAAACTGCCAACCTTCTGATCGACAAGCTCAGCGTCCTAACCCACTGAGCCACCGCATCCCTTTAAAAACCTTACAGACAAACAAAAAAAAAAAAAAAACAAATATCGGAAAAGACAGAATTGCAGTTAAAAAGGTTAAATATCTGGGAATACAGTTAACAGCAAGATGTTCAATGATAAAAAAAGATAATTACACAAAATTATTGACTCAAATAAAACTAGATTTGGAAAAATGGAAAAATTTGCAATTGTCAATATTAGGAAGAATTGCCACAGTGAAAATGAGTTTACTACTGAAAATCTTATTTGTACTTCAAACAATACCTATAAAACTGG
This sequence comes from Vipera berus, assembly GCF_964194415.1. Classification (NCBI taxonomy): domain Eukaryota; kingdom Metazoa; phylum Chordata; class Lepidosauria; order Squamata; family Viperidae; genus Vipera; species Vipera berus. Next base: position 305,911,984 of record NC_138202.1, on the reverse strand, counting down.
AGAAATTTTTTTTGAAGATTTGAACTCACTAATTTTGAAATTTATCTGGCAAGGAAAGAAAGCTAGAATTAAGCTGAAACTGTTACAAGATGCCAAGGAAAATGAAGGATTTGGCCTACTGGAGTGGGTTCTATATTATCAAGCATCTGTATTAACATGGGTAAAAGAATGGATAATTCTGAAAAACAAAAGGTTGTTAAAAGGGGCATGATTTACAAACTGGGCATGATTTACAACTGGGGTGGCACGTTTTTTTATGGTATGGGAAAAATAAAGTTCATAAATATTTCCAAAATCATTATATAAAAAATGCATTGTTAACAACATGGGGAAAAATAAAAAGTAAAATATATTTAAAAATTCCAGGGTGGTTGTCAACAATGGAAGCATTTGTACACCCAAATTTAGTGGACTTTTAAAAAATCTGGACATATAGAGATATTCTAAACTCTGAAGGAAATTTAAAATCTAAACAAGAAATGGAAAATCAGGGTATCAACTTAACATGGTGGACACATTTACAAATGCAAACTAAATATGATAAAGATGTTAAAATATATGGATTTTATAAGGAACAAACTGTTTGATAAGACATTGTTGACTTTGGATGAAAAATTAATTAAGAAAATGTACAAGTTTTTATTAACTTTAGAAATGGAAAGTGAACAAGTCAAAGAAACAATGATAAGATGGTCAAAATTTTTTGGTTGTAATATAGAATTAGAAAAATGGAAAAATTTATGGGAGAGAAAGTATAAATTGACAATGTCAACTTCCTATAAAGAAAACTTATATAAAATGTTTTATAGATGGCACTTGCCACCAGTGAGATTAGCAAAAATGTTTAAAAATATGTCAGATAGAGGTTGGAAATGTAAACACAAGTCAGGCACGTATTATCATGTTTGGTGGACATGTGATAAAGTAAAGAATTATTGGAAAAAGATACATACTTGGCTAGAAACGATGTTAAGAGAACATGAACTTTTTTTATTAGGTATAATGCCAGAAAAGACTAACAAACAAAGCTTATACTTGACTTTGCATGTCTCAACAGCGGCAACACTGGAAAAATGAAGGACTACCATCAAATGAAGAAATAATTAAAACAAATACTAGAATGTGCAGAGATGGACAGATTGACTATGAGACTGAAAGAAAAAGAAAAAATGGACTATTATCAAACCTGGGACTTATTTTACCATTGGCTAGAGCAGGGGTAGGCAACCCAAAACACTCAAAGAGCCACTTGGACCCATTTCCCACCGAAAAGAAAACACTGGGAACCGCAAAACCCTTTTGACATCTAAAATGAAGATAACACTGCATCCCAACAGGTAAAAACAATTTTAGTAGTTTATCTACCATCTTTAAATACAGCATAATTATCCCCATACCTCATCTCTTAATTAAAAAACATCAAAATATTTCATTAAACGTTCTTTACTAAAAGTCCAGTAAGGACAACCACATATATTCATATTTTCTCTCTCCCTCCCTCCCTCCCTCCCTCTCCCTCCCCCCTCTCTCTCCCTCTCTTCCTTTCTCTTTCTGCCCTTGGTCTGCCAGTCCTCTTTCCCCACTCAGTGTGTTTGTGCATTTTGTGTGTGTGTGTGTGTGTGTGTGTGTGTGTGAGAGAGAGAGACAGAGGCACTTGTGCTTCCCTTCTCTCTCTCTCTCTCTCTCTCTCTCTCTCTCTCTCTCTCTCTCTCTCTCTCTCTCTCTCTCTCTCCCTTTCTTTCTGCCCTTGGTCTGCCAGTCCTCTTCCCCCACTCAGTGTGTTTGTGTGTTGTGTGTGTGAGTGAGAAAGAGAGAGACAGAGAGAGGCACTTGTGCTTCCCTTCTCTCTCTCCCTCCCTTTCTTTCTGCCCTTGGTCTGCCAGTCCTCCCCCCACTCAGTGTGTTTGTGTGTTGTGTGTGTGAGTGAGTGAGAGAGAGAGAGGCAGAGAGAGAGGCACTTGTGCTTCCCTTCTCTCTCTCTCTCTCTCTCTCTCTTCCTCCCTTCCTTTCTCCTTCCCTCTATCTTTCTGCCCTTGGTCTGCCAGTCATCTTCCCCCACTCAGTGTGTTTGTGGGTTTTGTGTGTGTGTGTGTGTGTGTGTGTGTGTGTGAGAGAGAGAGGCACTTGCGCTACCCTTCTCTCTCTCTCTCTTCCCACCGGTGCTTCTCTCCTGCCCTTGCTACGTCTGCATGGAGGAAAGCAAGCTGCATAAGACTGTCCGTGTTGTGTTCGGATCGACGACACACACAGAGCGAGGTATTACAACAGTTGTCTTTATTGATACACATGGAGTCGACTGGGGATTCCCGTCCAGGTGGCTCAATATATGTCCGGCAGCCGCTGGACGCTAGCCAACCCCCGGCCAGGGATCTCCCGCCACAGAAACCAACACCCAACCCAGGCTCGTGGATTTCCCGCCGGTGGGAAACCACTCCCCTGCAATTTACCTATACAACACCCCTTCCCCCCCAGCTAAGAGCTACTATTATCTTACGTAATCTTTTAAGTAATTGGGTGGCTTGTGAGCCCTAGCAGGATATCTCCCCGTTGGAATGTCAGCTCTGTTGTTGGTTTCCCTGTTGGGCCTTGCAACCTGTTGGGGTGTCGCTACAGATGTCGGGTCTACGGGTTGTTGTGTTATTATTAGGGCTGCTGACTGTGCGGCTGTGTTCCCCTGATGTGGTGGTTCTGCTCGCCTAGGGTGTGTTTCTGTTCCCCTGCCCGATGGTATAACTACCCGCCAGTCGAGACTATTGTTGTTGTCCTGTGTTATGGGGTCCCCGCTGGTCGCCTCCTGCGTGAACTCCGGAGACCTTTTCCTCAACTGGTCGATGTGCCTCCTGATCTGCTGTTCCCCTTCCCCCTCTATGATGTATGACAGTGGACCCGTTTTGTCTATGACTACCCCTTGTGTCCACTTTTCCCCCAGTCCATAGTTCCTGGCCCACACTAAATCCCCAATGTTCAAGGACCTGGTTGCACTGTCTTGTTCTGTTTCAACGGGTAGCCGGTCTGGGTGTAGCCTGTCTAGTTTGGTTGTCAGCCTTCTGCCCCACCTCATTTCAGCTGGACTTTTCCCCGTTGCAGTGCAAGGTGTTGTGTGTTGAGCCAACAAGAACTGGGCCAGTCTCTGGTGCCAATCACCTTGGATGATCCTTTTCAATGCTTCCTTGGTAGTCCTGACGTTCCTCTCGGCCAATCCGTTGGAGGAGGGGTGGAAGGGGGCCGACGTCGCGTGCCTAATCCAGTTGGCCTTGAGGAAATCCTGAAATTCAGCAGATGTGAATTGCGGGCCATTGTCAGAGACTAGTACGTCAGGTAACCCGTGGGTGGCAAAGAGTCCCCGCAAGACCTGTATAGTTTTGGCGGATGTCATGGTCTTTACAGGCACGACCTCCAACCACTGGGAGTAGCCGCTTGCCCCGCTGCCGCATGGGCCTTTTCGGCCCGTTTTCCATCGGCGGCGTCGGCGGCGTTTTCTAGATCATTCCCGGCTCTGGCGGCGTTCCGGTAACAACAATGATGGCGACGGCGTCCGCGGCGTTCCGGCAACAGCGGCAGCCTCGGTAGCTCGGCGGTGGCATTGCTGTCAACCTGTCTTCTCTTCTGCTTGCTCTGCTTACCCCAGATGCCCTGGCACCCCCAGTGTTTCTGGTGGCCCCGAAGGTTCCTGGGTTAGCCGGTTAACCCCGGTGGAGCCCAGTGGAGCCCAGCGGACCCTGGTTGTTCCGGAGGAGCCTGAAAGACCTATGCTCTCTGCGGCACCTATTGTGATCCGGTCGGTGCCGTTGGATTCTGACGGGGCTTGGGGGAAATCAGTAGACCTGGAGGAGTTAGACTCTTTAGACCACACTCTGGAAGGCCCCAATGACTGTAGATCTGAGGGCCCATGGAGTTGTGGCCAGGAACAATCTCCTGGAATGGCGGAGCAGCGGAGGCTTGGCTGTTAGCAGAGCAGACTATTATGGCTTACTACACCATTACATTCCTGCCCTTACGAACTATCACTTATTGTCTTTTACCTATCATCCCCAAAGGACTCAGAGGACTCTGGGTATTAGCCACCGTGAGAGGGTGGCTTGAACTTACATCTGCTGCCCCTAGAGGTGAGAGCTCTATGGGGCATGCTATACCCAGAGTGTGTGTTTCAGACCACCCCCCCCCGGGAATAGGCTTTGCGACCGTCGTGAGAGGACGGTGGTCGGCCTGCCCTGGGGGTTCACCCAGCTGAGTGGCAGTAGCTGGGTGGATGGTCGGGACACCCATTTATCCTCTGTCTGGATCCTCCTTATTAACTATGGACTGCCTTTTATCTGGATTTGCTCCTTATGCCTTGTTTTAGATATTCTTTCACGGACTTGTTCGCCCTCAGGGGTGCTCCCCCTTCCTGGGTGCGACCCGCCTTTCTAGCCACTTATAATATCGATGAAAGGCCCCTCTTACTGGGACTCTGAGAGATGGCTGGGCACGGGTAGGGGCCTCCGACGTAAATCCAATAAGAGGCCCCTGGTTAGTTTTTTGTCTAAATTTTTTTGGGGGTTAGGGAGGGGGGTGGGTATCTCTTTTGGTTGTTTGGACAAGGGGGGCAGTCCAACAACCTCTGTTCAGGCCAGTTCCGGGGTGGATCGCGGGGGGGAGGAGCGGGGGTCGGTTGCCTCCGGGGCTCCAGGGCTGGTCGTGGGATTACCCATTCCCACGACGTTAGGGAATGGCAGCAGGTGTAGGAACAGAGGGCCGTATCGATCTCAGGGAAGGCCTCTCCGCTGCTTGCAAGCGGTGAGGCACTCCGACCCTCTGGCTCCGCCCCGAGGTCCCGGGAGCGAGGATGTGCAGCCCCCTGAGCTCCGGCTGGTGTACTTGAATGCCAGGTCTGTTGCTAATAAAGCTCCTCTCGTCCGCGACTTGGTCGAGGGTGAGCAGGCGGACCTGGCTTGCATCACGGAGACTTGGTTGGGCCCAGAGGGCGGTATTCCTCTGGTTGATCTTTGCCCACCAGGTTTCCGGGTGCTACACCGGCCTCGGGCTCAGGGTAGGGGTGGGGGAGTGGCTGTTGTTATGAGGGAGACCTTGTGCCCGCGGGAGGCCACCGTTCCCCAGATAGTCGGGTGTGAGTCTCTCTTCCTGAGATGCGGCCCTGGTGCGCAGTTGGGCTTGCTGCTGGTGTACCTTTCGCCTAGTCACGCAGCAGCAGCCCTGGCTGAGCTTCTCGATGTCCTCTCTGGGTTGGTGATTGAGTTCCCGAAACTTATAGTTTTGGGGGACTTCAATCTATCATCTCTGGGAGGTTCATCTGAGTTAGCTCGGGAGTTCATGGCTTCCATGACGGCCATGGACCTGACGCAAGTAATTTCGGGACCGACTCATGTGGGAGGCCACACCCTTGACCTGATTTTCTTATCTGGACGGTAGTTAGATGATCTTGGTGGGGGCTCCCCAATTGTTATGCCCCTGTCATGGACCGATCATCATCTCCTGCGGCTGGTCTTCCGTTTTGCCACTCCCCGCCGTGGATGTGTGGAACCAATTAGATGGTACCGCCCCAGACGCCTAATGGATCCCGAGAGGTTCCAGGCAGCGCTGGGGTCCCCACCTGCCTCCTTCGCTCACAGCTCGGCAGATGCCTTAGTGGAAGCCTGGGAAAGGGCAGCCACTGAGGCTCTTGACCGAGTTGTACCCTTGTGGCCCCTGACCCGGTGCAGATCCCGTCGAGCTCCATGGTTTTCTGCGGAGCTCCGGGAGATGAAGCGTCGGAGACGGGGCCTAGAGAGCGGTTGGAGATCCAGCCGATCCGAATCCGACCGATTGCGACTAAGAGCCTATATTAGGTCTTATCTCGCTGCGATAAGGGTGGCGAGGTCTAATCACTTTGCCACCCTTATCGCGTCCGCAGATAATCGCCTGGCCGCCCTGTTTAGGGTGACTCACTCCCTCCTTAATCAAGAGGTGAGGGAGGAACCCTTGCAGGGTCGTGCCGAGGAGTTTAACCAACATCTGTCGGACAAAATCGCTCGGATTCGGACCGGTCTGGACTCTGACTGGGCAGAGTCTGACGATCAGGACACGGGCGGTCTTGTCGATATTACCTGGGAGGAGTTTGATTCTGTGACTTCGGAGGAAGTGGACAGGATTATGGGGAGGCTGAGCTCCACCACATGTTTATTGGACCCGTGCCCTTCCTGGCTGGTTTATGCAGCCCGGGAGAGGACACGAAGCTGGTTCCAGGCAGTTATATCGGCTTCTTTGAGTGAGGGCAGCTTCCCCGCCGTCTTGAAAGAGGCGGTGGTGAGGCCTCTCCTCAAGAAGCCTGCCTTGGACCCAGCTGTGTTGAACAACTTTTGTCCGGTCTCCAACCTTCGCTTTCTTGCGAAGGTTGTTGAGAGTGTGGTGGTGCATCAGCTCCCTCTGGTCCTGGATGAAGCGGATTATCTAGACCCGTCCCAATCGGGTTTCAGGCCCGGGTACAGCACGGAGATGGCATTGGTCGTGCTGGTGAATGATCTCTGGAGGGCTCGGGACAGGGGACATTCCTCTGTTCTAGTCCTATTAGACCTCTCAGCGGCTTTCGATACCATCGACCATGGTATCCTGCTGCGGCGTCTCAGGGGATTGGGAGTGGGAGGCACGGTTTTGCAGTGGTTCTCCTCCTATCTCCTGGGACGTTCGCAGTCGGTGTTGACAGGAGGGCAGAGGTCGACCTCGAGGTCTCTCGTTTGTGGAGTTCCTCAGGGGTCGGTCCTCTCGCCTCTCCTGTTCAACATCTACATGAAACCGCTGGGTGAGATCATTCGTGGTTTTGGAGTTGGGTATCATCAGTACGCTGATGATACCCAGCTTTTTCTTTCGACCCGAAACCACCCCAGTGATGCCCTCAACGTGATGTCCCGTTGCCTGGAGGCGGTACGGGTCTGGATGGGGAGGAACAGACTTCAACTCAACCCCGACAAGACTGAGTGGCTTTGCATACCTTCATCCCGGGTCAATCCGGATATTCCATCTCTCTCCATGGGGGGTGAATTATTACCCCCCGTAGATAGGGCTCGCAACTTGGGAGTCCTCCTAGATTCACGGCTCACTTTGGAAGACCACATAGTGGCTGTGACTAGGGGGGCTTTCGCCCAGGTTCGCCTGGTGCGCCAGTTGCGGCCCTATCTAGGCCGGGATGACTTATGCATGGTCACTCACGTGCTCGTGACCTCTCATCTGGACTACTGCAACGCTCTCTACATGGGGCTGCCCTTGAGGACCACCCGGAGGCTCCAACTGGTACAGAATGCAGCCGCGAGAGTTGTGTTGGGAGTCTCCCGATACTCCCATGTTACACCTCTGCTCCGTGAGCTGCATTGGTTGCCAGTTGTCTTCCGGGTGAGATTCAAGGTACTAGTAATGGTGTTTAAAGCCCTACATGGCAGGGGTCCGGAGTACCTTAGGGAACACCTGCTGCCGGCATCAACTTCCCTTCGCCCTGTGCGTTCCCACAGAGAGGGCCTCCTCAGGGTGCCACCGATCTGAGAATGTCGATTGGTGGCCCCCAGGGGGAGATCCTTCTCTGTGGGCGCCCCGGAGCTATGGAATCAGTTACCGGTTGAGCTCCGGATGGCGCCCGATCTTCGCTCCTTTCGCCGCGATCTAAAAACATTTTTATTTGAACAAGCCGGCCTGGCCTGATGGGGGATTGGTGGGGTTTTTTACTGTTGTTTTATTGGGGTTTTAATATTGTATTGATTGTTTTTAATGGGCATATATTTAATCCTTTTTTAATTTTTGTAATTTTGTATTTTTATTCTTGCCCTGTTCACCGCCCTGAGTCCTTCGGGAGAAGGGCGGTATATAAATATTATTAAATAAATAAATAAATAAATAAATAAATAAATAAATAAATAAATAAATAAATAAATAAATAAACTGTCCACTACAACCAAGAAGGTCTGTCCCTGGAATTGCCCCGCCAAATCAATGTGTATGCGGGACCACGCGTTGCGAGCCACCTCCCACCTGTGTACTGGATTATGTGTCAGTTCTGGCCTAGTCTTCTGGCACTGGTAACACCCAGCTACTCTGTCCTCAATTGCCTTGTCCAGTCCCAGCCACCATAAATGACTTCTGGCTAATGCCTTCATGCGCACAACCCCTGGGTGCCCCTCATGCAGTTCCGTTATGACTGTGTTCCTTTGTACCTCTGGTATAACTACTCTGTTTCCCCACAGTAGGCACCCCTGATGTGATGACATTTCGTCCTTCCTCCTGTAGTAAGGTGTGAATTTGGTGTCAGGGTTCTCGTGAGGCCACCCCCCCTTGGACCCATGCTGCTATCCTGCTGAGTATATGGTCCTTGCTTGTGGCTTTGGCAATGTCCCGAGCCGTCAATGGGCATTCTGGTAGTTCTTGCAGTGAGAGGATTTGCCCCGCTGGAGCTGGGTCTGGCCCTGTATCTAATAGGGGCAGTCTGCTAAGAGCATCTGCGTGACCCATCTCCTTTCCCGGTCTGTGCTTTATGGTGAATGTGTATGCTGCTAGGAAAATAGACCATCTGAGCATCCTAGGAGACATGATCTGGGGTGTCTGTCTGTCTGTGGTGAATAGGCCTAAAAGGGGTTTATGGTCAGTAAGTATTGTGAAGTTCCTGCCATAAAGATAGTCGTGGAACTTTTTAACATTAGCCACGATGGCTAGTGCTTCCTGGTCAATTTGCGCATAATTCCTTTCTGCTTTGGTTAGGGTTCTGGAATAATATGCGATTGGCCTCTGTACCCCCTGGTCATCCATGTGGCTTATCACTGCACCCACCCCGTAAGGTGATGCATCACAGGCAAGGTAAATTGGTTTGCCCTCGATAAAATGTGTGACAGTAGATCTGCTGGACAATATGTCCTTCAACGTTTGGAAACTTTGTTTATGTTTTTCCTGCCACTGCCACGGGGTCTTTTTATCCAACAGTCTATGTAGGGGCTCGGCTATGGCTGCTTTATGTGGCAAAAATGAGTGATAAAAATTTATGAGACCTAAAAATGCTTGGAGTTCTGCCTTGTTTTTAGGTTCAGGTGCTAATTTAATTGCCTTTATTTTTCCCTCCGTGGGATGTATGCCCTGAGCATCTATCCTGTATCCTAAAAATTCAGTGGATTTAACTCCAATGCAACATTTTTCCCTTTTTAACTTAAGTCCTGCCTCCCTGATTTTTTCCAGTACCTTTTCCAGCCTGTCAGCAAGGATTTCCTCAGTTTTTCCAGCCACCAGGACATCATCGAAGTAAGGGCATACTCCAGGTATGCCCTTTAAGGTCCTCTCCATCACTTCTTGGAAGATGCCTGGAGCTGCAGCAATTCCAAATTGCAGTCTATGGACTCGAAACGCCCCCTTGTGGGTAACTATCGTTTGAGCCTCGGCGGCTTCCTTAGACACAGTGAGTTGCAAATACGCCTGCGCCAAGTCGAGCTTGGCAAAGATGGCGCCGTCCTGGATCGTCACGAGGACCTGCTTCACCGTCGGGACCGGGTAAGCATGTTTTTTCATGGCTAGATTAAGGGTGGCTTTGTAATCGGCACAAATCCTCACGTCCCCGTTAGGTTTAAGGGGAGTGACGATTGGTGTCTCCCAGGGGCCTCCTTCTACTGGTTCCAGCACGCCCTGGCCTACCAACTTTTCTAGCTAGGCCTCGATTTTTTGCTTAAGCGCAAAGGGTACCCTCCGGGCCTTAAGCCGGATGGGTTTAACTGCTGGATCCAGATTGAAATTAATGGGGGGGCCTTTGTATTTCCCTAAGGAACCATCAAATACGTCTGCGAAATTATCGCAGACGGCTTTGAGGGTTCGGCGGTAGACTGTGTTTATTCCCCCCACCCAAATGCCTAGGGCCTTGAACCAATTGAGGCCCACTAGGCTGGTTCTCTGGCCCTCGGTGACCAGAAGATCTAAGGGGCCCTTAAATCCCTTGTAGCTGACGGGTATGGTAACCTTTCCCTTAATTTTTATGGGCGATCTTTGGAAGTCAGCTAGTTGGATTCTAGTTTGTTTTAGGGGAATTTTCTGCCCACTCTTTGCTTCGATATGTGCCAGGGTACTGCCTGAAATAATTGATACTGCGGCCCCCGAGTCCACTTCCATCCTGCAAGGAATACCCTGCAGCCGGACCTCAATTTTTAATTTGGGGCTCAGTATGTGGTTGATCCTAGGGTTCCCGATGTGGTTGACCCCCACCCCTTTCCCGCAGTTGGAGGATTGCGCCTTAGGCCTGGGGTTCTCTCTGCCACTCGGTCGGGGGGTTACCATACCTGAGGCCCACGCGTCGATATCGTGCAGTTGGTTGTCGCGCAGTCTACCTCGGCAGATCGCTTGAATGTGTCCCGTTTTCCCGCAGTTCCTGCATTTAGCGTTGCGGAACCTGCAGGTGGATCGGGGGTGGCTGCCGCTGCAGCTGCCGCACCTGGCGTCAGGGTCTCGCGGTCGGGTTGAGTTCTCCCTCTGGAATCTTTGTTGTGGTAGTTGTTGTTGTTGTTGTTGCCTATTTGCTCGATCCATGCCGTCTGGGCGGTTGGTCCTTGCTGGCATCTTCCCGAACCCTCGGGCGATCTCGTCGATGTCGGCTTCCCACGTGTAGTCCACCTCCCCACCGTCCACATGGCTTTCCAGATTGATTTCCGCTGCGGCGCCATTGCTGTTGTGTGGGGGGGGTCGCGTCTCCCTGTTGATTCGTAGGTGAGGAGCTCGTCCAGCACCTCCTGCAAGTCTCCGGTGGGCTTTGCGATTATTCTATTTTGAAGTTGTTCGTCTCGCAAGCCCAGAACCACCCTGTCGCAGATCCTGATCTCTAAATTATCGTACTTGCAGCGCAGGGCAGCTTCCCTCACTGCTGCTACGAACTGTGTTATCGATTCGCCTGGCTTCTGGTTCCTTTTTTCAAAGATCCGCCTCCAGTATAGCTCCGATCTCTTGGGGGTGAAGTGAACCCTTAGCTTAGCCAGTAAATCTGCGTACGATACACTTGCCACCGGCAACGGTTGGCACAGTCCTATGGCGACCCGGTAAACCGGTGTGCCGCTGATGGTGAGGAGTGCCGCCGCCTTTTTCTGGTCATCTGTTATGCCGTTTACGAGCATGAATCCCTCGACCTGGCCGATGTACTCCTCCCAGGCTTCGGGGTAGTTTGGGTCGAATTCCTTCAGAGATCCGACTTGTGCCATTCCGCTTTTTTGTTCACGGCGATCGGCTGCTTTTGGTTGACGGCGATTTGAAATTCCCGCTTCGCGCGTTGCTGGCTTCCGCCTCTTCCTTCGCTGTTCCGTCGAGCGATCCCACCCTCGTCGCCACTGTTGTGTTCGGATCGACGACACACACACAGTGAGGTATTACAACAGTTGTCTTTATTGATACACGTGGAGTCGACTGGGGATTCCCGTCCAGGTGGCTCAATATATGTCCGGCAGCCACTGGACGCTAGCCAACCCCCGGCCAGGGATCTCCCGCCACAGAAACCAACACCCAACCCAGGCTCGTGGATTTCCCACCGGTGGGAAACCACTCCCCTGCAATCTACCTATACAACAGTCCGGGGTATGTCAGCTTGTCAGAGAACAAGCTGGCCGGCTGGCCAAGTGAGGAGAGAGAAAGAGAATGAAAGGCAGATGAGGAGCACTCACCCCTCCCTCGCCAAGGCAAGCTGCCCTCCTCTCCATCCTCTGCCCCTTCTCCCAAAGAGATTGCCTGGCAGTTTGTAAATCGCCACTCTTCCTCATCCCCCCCATTCTGGCTTGACCACAGAGTTTGCACCAGACGAAGAAGAAACAGGGTGCTTTCCCCCCCACCCGCTGTTTCTCTTCCTCTCTTCCTTCTCCCACCATTTCTTCGGTGCACGTTTGCTGGGAGCCCACCCAGATTTGAGCATCTTGGATTCCAACTCTTCCTCCCACCCACCCACCCTGCCTCCATGTATCCCTTATTGCTCCCCAAACCCCCTCCCCCCACCCTAACACCAGCACAGCCCACCCCCTTTTTCCAGTCATTCCCGTGAGCGTGCGGGGGGCGCCTAGCTTGTAATGGGACCGGCATGGAAGGCGATGCTGCTGCTGCTGCCACAAAGAGGGTAGCAGTCCTGGTGCCTGGGCACAGTAGCAAGAAGGGTGGCTGAGCACCCCCTGCACCTCTATTAAGCTCTCCCCTCCCTCCCTCCCTCCCTGAGCCCAAGAACGTTCCCCCTTTCCCATTACTCTAAGCGCCATTGCAAAGCTTTAGGGCAATTGCGAGGGGGGCAAGCAAGGGGGCTGCGAGAGTGTCAAGGTGCATACCCTGTGTGGTGCCAGGCTTGGGGTGTTTTTTGAATGTGGCATAAAATAATAGGTGGGGGGGCTGGCTGTCTGGCTGTGAAAACTCCCCTCTTTTGCCTGTTTCCCCTTCTTCTGCTTTCCCAGGAGGAAAACAGCATCTCCCCCTCTCAAAATTCTCTTTCCAAACTAGCTGCTGGTGAGAGCCCACCTGATTTGTCTACTGCTGGCTCCCTGCCCACCGACCCCAACAATGCTACTTCGGTCTTTTTGGGTAGTCCCCAGGCCGGCCAGGAATGGAACCTCTGGGGACGGTGTCCTGGAAAGGGGCCTGAGAGCCTGGGCAGGCAGTGAGCTTGCAATCTTGCTCAGAGAGAGAGAGAGACAGAGACAGAGAGAGGCACTTGCGCTTCCTTATCCCTCTCTCTCTCTCTTTCTCTCCCCCCCCATCTTCTGCTCATCTCACATTCTTCTCTGACAAGCTGATTGGGCTGGCTTTAAATTGGCTCGCTGGATGGGGATCACAGGCCAGCCACATGTGCTTCGGATGGAGCCAGTCCAGGAAAGGGAACTCCTGGCCGTGCTTCTCCCAGGGGGCGGGGCGCCCGGGCACAGGGCCAATCAGGAGCCCCGTGAGGGGGCAAGTCTGCATGCAGAGAGACAGAGAGAAGGGAAGCACAAGTGCCTCTCTCTCTCTCTCTCTCTCTCTCTCTGCAAATGGCGGAGGAGGCTGGGAGCTGCAGGAGCAGGCTGAAAGAGTTGCATGCAGCACTGGAGCCGTGGGTTGCCAACCCGTGGGCTAGAAGAAAGAATAAAGGATTAGGAATTAAGTATATATTAGCGTGTAAACTCAGACAGCACCTTGGTTGAAAAAATACTACTGTATGTATGGAAAAAATGAATAAAAAACTTCTATATATAAAAAAGATTAAGAACCCAATGACCAAGTGGTAGAAATATGATTCTAGAACTGGCTGCTTTTTATTAGTCTCCTTGTCAGAGTCTGAGCTGCTGACCAAGACAGATTGGATTTTCTTCCCTCCCTCCCTCCCTTTTTGCCAGTTCCATAGAGTGACCCAGGCTACAGGTAGTCCTCATGTAACAACAACGTCTTCACTGACCATTCAAAGTTACGATCGTACTAAACAAGTGGCACTTATGAATGGTCCTTGAAGTTGTGGCCATTGCAACATTTCTGTGGTCACGTCATCAAGATATGAGTGTTTGATAACTAGCTCACAATTATGGTCACCATTTGCAACCTTCACTACTGGCTTCTGAGAAGCAAAATCAATGAGGAAACATGCAAGAGGCCACAAATGGTGATCACGTGACTTCGTGTTTAACAGTGTCACAGGATATGCTTAATAGTGGCAAGTTGTACTGATGTTGTAAATGACATTGTACTTTACAACTGCATTGCTCTGGTCCCAATTCTGGTCGTTAACTGAGGACTACCTGTATTTCTTTGGTTAGGTATAGTTTATTTTTTTAAGAACTGGATGACATTGGAGTTCTACCAAATTTCCCCTTATAGTGCTCCAAAGATATGCCCACCCAAGAAAAAGCAATCGGCATCTATTTTCTGGGTATGGATGGGAGGGGGAAAGAAGCAGGGAAATCCACCCAGGAGGGGCCATTACTGTGGTCAAAGCAGAGGAAAGGATTGAAAGATGGAAAGGGGTTTCATTAATGGGCCTTATTTCCCGCTGGTCTATGCACAGGAGACAAACAGTTAAAGGCTGGCTGCCATGCAGAAAAGCCCTTTCTCATGGGACAAATCTGCACGTCTTTCACTTTAATAACAGAACTGGGAAATTCTTGGGTCACAGGCCACGCAGCCTAGCAGCAGCCCCTTCAGTCCCTCAAAAATCCACATTACTAAAATGCAATGACAAATGCCCAGTTTTCAGAGGCTCAGTTTTAAAGTGTGAAAATTGGAAAAACAGTGTAGGAAAAAACCTTATGCCTCCAGGAGTCAAAATGCACCATTATGGCTTAACAGAGAAGTGGCAAATGCCTGGGCTTCTGAGAAAAAATTAATTAAAAAAAACCATTACAGAGGTGAATCATCAACTGGGGACCAAAACCTAAGGTCTATCCCCTTTCTCCTGTTTAGTTCCAGCAATGCGTGGGAAGCAACCATCTGGAACTGCTCTTAAAGCCCTTTGAAATTTCCTCTAAAACTGCTGAAAGCAATCCAAGTCAGCCAGATGATCCAATTAAAATCTTTCTACATAAAGCAGTATATATAAAAAAGTCCCTTTTACTTCCACTTCTTCTATCTAATTACCAGTATTGAATTGACACACAATTTCCTTTCTTTTTATTTTATTTTTTAAAAAATCTGGCCAGGCTATCATTACTAACTGCATAATCTTTCACGTTTCAGGAATTTAACAGATCAAAAATGACAAGCTCCATTTCTGTAAATATAAACTTTTTCCTCAAATACATTTTTCCGTGAGCTAAACATTTGTTTTAAATAGCAAGCCTGTCTCCAAATATGTTTCAAATGCAAGGGGACAGACTAATGAAAATGCTACTTCCAAGAATTGACCAGTGTTTCATGCAGAGAATAGCAGGAGCTGGTGGCAGCATGAAATATTTGTGTCAGGATGGAGTGGAAATGTTGACTCAACCCACCACAGTTATGATAAAAGAGGATTCCTTTAAGGAAGCATTAGGAGAGGATAGCTGATAAAATGGTTGATACTGTAATTAGAAGCGGATGGAAGCCTTTAGTTTTTTTAAAGGGCTGATGCAAATTGGACAAAACTGCATTTGACAGTCTATTAAATATCTCTGAACATAATTATTTTGGGATTTTGACCTTTGAGTATTCTCACATATAATCTCCTAAACTGTCAAGTGTGCTGAATTATATGTATAATATGGGAACGTTTATAGACATGATGAAATTTGCCATTATAATTATCCCTACAAGCACCTGCTAGCTAGATATTGTAAGGAAAACAAAACAAAAAAATTTCCATAATGTTTTTGATTTCATATGCATTTTTATGCTGGGGAGACACAACAATGGATTCAGTGACAGACAGGTTTTCTTTCAAGCTGATCCTAGACCATCATTGGTTATTGTCACAGTGCCTTGGGTGTGGAGGAATTTTCGGGTTGAGAAAGATATTAATTTTATATTTTTATCTGCATATCACCACTTTCCCTAGTTTTTCTTTGTGTGTAATATTATATCCCTATATACTTACTCATGAGGAGAAAGTCAAAGCTTTAAACCAGTGTTTCTTGACCTTGGCAACTTTTAAGACATGTGGACTTCAACTTCTAGAATTACCCTGTCAGCTGGCTGAATTCTGGGAGTTAAACTCCACACATCTTAAAGTTGCGCGGTTGCTCTAAACGAGGGGTGTCAAACTGGCGGCCTGCAAGCCAGATGCGTGATGCTCAGGCCATGCCCACCCTAGCTCCGCAAAGGCAAAAAAGTCACAATACATCATGATACGTCACGTGGCATGATTGAGTTTGACATCTGTGCTCTAAACACTGCTCTAAACAAATCTGTATGTTCACAGGCATATGACTGTAAAATAAGGCTATGGATCTCAGCTGCAAAAAAATAGATTCCTTCAAGATGGCAGTGAAACATTTAAAAAACACATGCACAAACCTTAGTCTAAAACCTTCATCTGGCTTTTTGCACTTAAGATCTTATAGCCCTCTACAAATATGGTCATGTCTGATAATATGGAAATTAAATCAAACTTGGGTGTCTGCAAGCAATTGAACCAAATTATGATGCTGAGGCTGAACTTGGGCCCAGAGAGAAGAGCTTTTGAAAGCTTTTTAAATTATGCTACAGTGATTTACAATCAAAGAAGGTGCAAGTACAAAAGCAAAATATATATTTAAGAATATAGAATTCCTTGGAAAGGGCTTCAGTGCCAACAGTTGAAGCTGTAGTAAAATTCTACCACCTCCAATATGGGTTCAGTTCCAACCTACCCACGCTGGAAACAGCATCTGCCACCAGCTCTTGCCTCACCATGTATCTGATTCCTGCCTGGCATTCTGGCTTGATTCCCAGACTGATCTTGGACTTGCTTTCAGATGCTGACTTAATTCTGTTCTTCCATATTACTGTTCATCAGGCATCAGAGGACAGCCTGTTGACTTGCTCTTGAGAATAATTTTGCAGTTAACCAAATAATTTTGCAGGACCGTCTGCTACCGGGGACGACTTCCCATTGCCCAGTGCGCTCACACAGAGAGGGCCTCCTCAGGGTGCTGTCGGCCAGACAATGTCGGCTGGCGACCCCCAGGGGGAGGGCCTTCTCTGTGGGAGCACCAGCCCTTTGGAACCAACTTCCCCTTGAGCTTCGGATGGCCCCGGACCTCCGGTCCTTTCGCCGCGACCTCAAAACTTTTCTCTTCCATCAGGCTGACCTGGATTGATGATGGGTTTTTAAATATGTTTTAATTTTTAACTGTAGTCAATTTATTTTGGGGCTGTTATTTAATTCTTTTTAATTTTTGTATTGTTGTTTTTATTGTTGTAAGCTGCCCTGAGTCCTTCGGGAGATAGGGCGGCATATAAGTCCCAAAAATAAATAAATAAATAAATAAATAAATAAATAAATAAATAAATAAATAAATAAATAAATAAATAAATAAATAAATAAATAAATAAATAAAGGATCTGATATTTTCTTATAAATGTGGCAGTGAATCTGTCCCATTTGCCTGTCAGCTCTAATACAGGACAGACTGAGTGGCTGTATACAGAGGTTCCTCCAGCATTTCCCCAAACCTGATGGTTAACAGAGTGACTCACTTCTGGAGACCTCCATCCCAAGATTGCCATTGGACTTTTGCCTGGAACAAGAAGTTTCCTTCTGTCCAAAAACCCATTAAAGGTACCAAAGAACAACTGCCTTATGCCCTCCCACTCTTCCAGGGTTAGTAATTATACCCGCTTAAAGCTTGGGTAGCATATTTTAGGCTTTGTAGCCTAAAGCTAGTACCCTAATGAGTTGCAAAGAAAACTGGTTAAGGTTTTACAACAAAAGAGTTAAATACCAAATAGTTAATTCCCTCTCTTTTAGCTAGTAAATTTTGCAGACAAAATTTTCTGCTGAGCAATAAATTATGCTACAGTGATGTACAATCAAAGAAAGAATTTTACAACAATAAAAATAAAGAATTTTACAACAATACAATGAAGAAAGAAAGAACAATAAAATGGAGAAAAGAGCAATACATTTTAAGGAAACAGAATGCTGTGATACTCTTGTTCTATTCATGGCTATTCAAAGGCATCTGGTTGACCCTTATGGACACAGGGCTTCTGGACAACAGCTTTTAATGCTCCTAGGTTTTTATAATAAATGTGTAATATAAGCAAGGAAAAAAACCCTCTTAGGCTGAAAGATTGGGTTTGACAGAATGATTTCTCCAGGAGAATTTATGGGCTAGAGAATCCTTTTCTCACTATTTCCAAATAGCTACAGTTTAGTTTGCTAAACAGCATTCTTTGTGAGATCCTCAAAGAAGTTAGGGACATTTTGGATACTATATCATTAATATTAATTCATTTTAATGAGAGACTGACCCTGTTTAGGGGTTAAAGTCTGAAATAGAATTCTTTTAAGATTTTTTTTCCTGAGCTGAATTTCACTGAAGTATTGCGCAGGAGTGTGGGCAGATTCTCTATAGAATTCAAACTTCTAGATGTGCTTTTCAGACTGAATTATCAGGGAAAGAGGGGGAGGAAATCTATCCTAGAAAGACTAAAAAAATCATTTTTAGTCAATAAGACCTCCTCTTCCCACATCCACCTACAGGCTTTCTTTGAAACACTGAACTGTGCTGTGAACTACTTCATCTCTCATCAGCCTTTTCCTCTCTGGAATTCTTTTGTAAATAGTGCTAATATCTAAACACATTACATAAATGTGCAGCATGTTCTGGTTTTGGAGTTCTTAGAGTGTCATGCAAAAATGACATTAATAATATATTTCAGCTCACAGGTGTTGGTGGATCTCTACCTACACCCAAGGACATCCCAGAGGATTTATCCACAGCTACTGGGATGGAATATAATAGATATATATTCCATTTCTAGAAAGGAGAGTGAGAAATCAATTCTGCAAACAAGAGAGAGATTAATTATAAATGATGGGAAGCAAAGTGAGGTAGAAAAACAATAATCAAATTTAACTAAGGCTGAAGAACTTTCTACACCATCAGTCTAAATGAACATTTCACTTATGCTTGTTGCAAATAAGGCCACTTCTATAATGCATCCTTACAAACAATACATGTTTCACACAGATAATGTTTTCAGAGAGCCAGATTTTGAGAAGAACCCTCAACTAAGTTTTTATAACTATTGTTATTCTCAATGGATTGATCCATTCCCCTTTTATATTAGTGCATATTAGCACCCATCTCCCAGTCTTGTGGTAATGGTTTTTAATAGATAAATAACACACTGAAATAGTATGAAATATTGTTTCCTTTTGGCCATTCACCCCCTTCCCATCAGCTTCATTTGAATGATCCCTGGTCCTATTGTTTTGAGAGGGGGAACATTTTTCATTGGACAATTACAGTGGATTACATTGTCCACTTTTTCCTTGCTATTCATTATCCTCCTTGGTCATTTTTTTTTCTAAATTAAAGAGTCCCCAAAACTCTAGCCTTCTTTTCATAAGAAATATGTTTTAATCTCCTGATGATTTTGGTTGTATTCTTTATAGGTACAGGAATTATAGGTACAGGTCTAAGGTTGATCTGGATAATTGCATTCATGGACTTTCAAGCTTCTATTATATTATCTTTCTAGTAAGAAAGATTCTTCCCAAAACCCAAGTGGCTTTTTCTTCCTGAGTTTGACAATCTTGCACGGTTTGACACCCTTTAGGCTTAATCCAGTTGTCTCCCTTCTGGTTAGTTCCAAGACCAACTGCAACATAATCTAGAGTATTTAACAAATTGGTGTCTTTACTCTCAGTGTGAACATACCCAATTTATGTGAGGTTAACTAAAGCGTCCTGTTAATACAACAAATTGTCTTCTCCTTCTCTCTGATTTCTTTCACCTTCTTAAGATTCCACCCATGTCTTGTTCAGGTGGGTAATAGGATATCTCTAAATGTTATATACATTTGTAGTTAGTTATTGTCCCAAAGGCAGAGAAGTACACTTTTCCAATGTTTTCTAGTATGGTACATTTTATATCTTCTTTAATGCAAAAAGTAACTTCCACAGGTGGCCCTTCCCTGTCCATTTTTTAAAGTTGGTGCAGTATACAGGAATGACTCCATCTTGCCAGTTGTCAAGGTTTCTAAAAAATGTCCAGTGCACTTATGTTTTTGTTCAGACTCAAGTACTCTTATGCTCCCATCATTGTTTAGAAACTTCTAGTATTTTGTGTGTGTGTGTGTGTGTGTGTGTGTGTGTGTAGTTCTTCATGTAGATTCATAATAGTGAATTTCTGTGACTGGAAAGTTGCTTTTTTGTTACTCCAACTTTTTTTGAAGTAGGGAAGTGCTTCATATCAGCCTCGACTCCTGGTGACTGCCTGGACATCTCCCTGTGGTTTTCTTGGCAAGATTTCAAAAGTGGTTTGGCACTGCCTTCTTCCTAGAGCTGAGAAAGAGTCACCAGCTAGATTTGTGCTTAAGGCAGGACTCGAATTCATGGTCTCCCAGTTTCTAGTCCGGTGCCTTAATCTCTAACCAAACTCTTCACTTCAATTATGTAACTACATTTATTTATTATTTATTTTTGAGCCTATATCAGCTATTAATATTTTTCCTGCATCTCTTGCCTTAACAATATTAGAGAGCCTATTTGGACAAGGGATCCTGATTTTTATCCTTAAAACTTGGCGTGCTACATAAGGAGAAACTATTTTTTCCATTCAAAATA
The DNA here is from genome assembly GCF_964194415.1 of Vipera berus. NCBI lineage: Eukaryota > Metazoa > Chordata > Lepidosauria > Squamata > Viperidae > Vipera > Vipera berus. The sequence continues at coordinate 305,891,820 of NC_138202.1, read as the reverse complement.
AATTCAGTCATTGAAGGAGGGGGAGGGGGGGATAGGCAGGAAAGGAAGGCTATCAAAGACTTTTCACACAAGTGATTCCATGTAGGGAATGAAGAAAAACTGAAAGGGAGCCAAAGAAAGAAATGCATCCGTCCTTTTTTTCTTCTTCTTCAAGAACAGAGTCATTCTAAAGGAATGTGTTATTTGGAGTGAATCATTCTGGTGAACCAAGGACATATTCACAATAGTATTGCTGTTATATCTCCGGTTCTTTAGGCATTAAGCGAGACAAAGTGTTGAAACAGCAAACTAGTTTATTAACTGAGAACAGAAGCAGCCCTAATAGCTGCTGTGCAGCTATTTTTACTGTTAGCCTCTGGGCGGCAACCAATAGGTTTGAAGTAATAATTTCCAGCCCAAAACCTAATTATCTGCCTGGAGACAGTAAGTCTGGCTTCAGTAATAGCAACCATTTAAGCAAGTGATCCAAGGCATTTAAGAAAACAGTTAAAGCCAATACATTACAATTGCTGTCACTGATTTTGGTGGTATATTCCAGATAAGAACAGAGCAATATATATTTCAGGTCTAACACATGTCCCCTTGTGAAAAATACAATACTAAAAGAAAATGAGTTGAGCTAAGACCTATCTATATATTCTCTACTCTGAGCTGCCAAAATACCAAACTGATTTGCAGGACCTGCTGAGCTCAGGACCAGTGGGTGAAATGCCAAAAAACCTATAGAAACCAGGCACATGGTATCCTATTGTAGTATAGGAGGAGACCTTCCCAAGCTTTTAGCTATGGAGCCAGGTAACTGGCAAGTGAAGGAGATCTCATATAAATGGAAAAGAGTCATTTGCCATCTTGCTGGTGGGCTGCATCTTACACTTCTTGATCTTTTTGCATGATAAGGAAATCTTGCCTACTAATAACTTTTTGATAAGGTGGGTAAAAATGGTGCAAATTTGAAATCTGTTTCAGTTAGAGTTTCATCTGGGATGGACAGCCTATTTTAAGAACTGGAGGTGTACTAGTTTATTTAGATTTTAAAATGGCTTTCAATACATTTGACTGTATTATGGTTTTGGAATACTAGAAGGCATCTCAATCAGCATGAAATACATTAGGAACATGGTTAGCCAGTGTACTATATTGGGATCATATTACATAATGTTGAAAGTGTAAGGTTTTACACTTAGCCTCACAATTTCCCCAGCATTACTCAGGAACTTAAAAGAGCCAAAAGAAACTCCTGAGCTGAGGTTTCAGCAAGCAAACAACTTTTATTTTGATCAAAATAGAGTTGTGTTGCCACATCTCTCTTTGTGGCTGGTAGAGAGATGAAAGGAACAACCAGGAAAGATGTCTTCCACCTTTTATACCTTTCCAGAACAAAGAGTTCTGGTCTTGGTACTAGGAATCAAAAGGTACAGAAAAATAATTCCTAGATGATGACTCATACACAACAACCCAGGTTCCACCATAACTCCTTTTCCCCCTCCCCTCCCCATGCTCTTTTCACGTAAGCAATCTCCTGTACCTAAAGCATGAAACATTTGCTTTTATATTACTAATTTCCCAATATAAAGCACCTACAAAGCTGCTTGCACATAAACAAGCATATATATATGATTACAAAGTATCACTACTAATATCAACAGGGCTTTTTTCCTCATAGAACGCTCAGAATGGCGTTCCAGCACCTTTTTTTGCAAAAAAAAGCTCCCTCTATTGGCTTTCGAAAGCCTATTGCAAGAGTAGGCAATCTTGGCTCTTTTATGACTCGTGGACTTCAACTCCCAGAAATCCTGAGCCAGCCACGCTGAGGGGAAAGAGAGAGGTTTCCAAGCTGAGCCATGCTGGCTCAGGAATTCTGGGAGTTGAAGTCCTTGAGTCATAAAAGAGCCAAGGTTGCTTATCCCTGCACTAGAGGAGGACATTAAAATTATTTGCAAGGTTACTTCTTTAGGAACTAAAGTTTTAGAATCTAAAACAGCTAATTCAAAAAAGCCAACAGGAAAGAACCTCACATTTTTCATCTGCTTCTGTCTTTTGGAAGGTAAAATTACATAACAAAATAATCTATTTCCTATATTAACATCTCTGCAATGAAATCAATAAAGGTAACAGGAAAGAAATGGAAACATTTTTCTCAATGTAATATGTGTAATTTAGCTGATGCTAGAAAAAAATAGTATCTTTTGTACATACTCTTGAAAACTATTTTGAATCCATAACCATCTATTACAACTAAACCACTTTAAATCAAACCATTCTTAAGCCCAAAATTTAAGAGAAAATTTTTATAAAATGTTTTATAGATGGCATTTGGATCCTAAAAAGCTGTCTTGTATGTATTCCAATTTACAGCCCAAATGTTGAAGATGCGGTAGCTTGGATGCTACTTATTTTCATATTTGGTGGACTTGTAGAAATATAAAAGCTTTTTGGATTTAAATTTGGTGGAACATTCAAAAGATTTTTAAGAGAAAGATAAAGTTTACTCCACAATTATTTTTATTGGGTGTCATTACAGATTGTGATACTAAAGAAATTAATTTGATGTTGAATTTGATAACAGCTGCAAGGTTATTGGTAGGGCAATATTAGAAGAAGGACTGTCTGCCTACTATAGAGGAGTGGATGCTTATATATATATATATATATATATATATATATATATATATATATATATATATATATATATATATATATATATAAGTTGGATATTTTTAGAGTGTTTGTAATCATGTTATAGGCAGGTTAAAGTGTATTATGTATTTGGTTATTTATATAGTCGCTCAATGTTAATTAGGTTATGATTACTATATATTTGTAACCCTGTAATCAGCTTTGGGAAGTGGGGGAGGGGGAGGGGGGTTTAGGGGAGGGGTTTGGGATGGGATAACATTGTAATTTTTATAAAACTTTTCAATAAAAAAACAATTCTTAAGAATGAAATATTCTTAATTTGGACTTTACTTTTACTGTTTGGACTGTTGTGTGTTTTGAAAAATAGATCATTTAGAATCTAGTTATGTTGCACTTCAGTCTTTAAATAATTAACCTAGTATATATATAACAATATACGATTTTTTCCATGGTGAGCTTAACATCAATAGCAACATTTATTAAAAAGGCTAAAATAATTTCTGGTGGTATTATCTGTACATTAAAATTTTGTTTAGTCACAATCTTTCACTTTTCACATTCTGGACAAGCAGTGGTCATGTATCCTAGCAAAAGATGTTACATATGTGCATAAGTGTAGTCAGTAGCATATGCCTTTTTAAAAATATCAAACATGCAAAGAAACAAAAATAAGTCCAAAATATCTGTATTACATCCAGAAATGCCAACTTTGCAACCAATATTTCTCATCCATAACTATGGCACCCTAAGGATACCTGCATACATGCAAATGCTTCTCTGGGATCAGTAATGCAGCAGGGATTGTTTTTTTCCTTCCAATAACAGATTGCTGGGAAATACCAAACATGGCCTTGAGAATTCCAATGTTTGTTACAAATTTTTCTGGATGTGGTTGGAAAGAGGCCTAGAAATGCCAGCACAAATACATCACACGTGCACACACAACTATTTACAATCTTCAATTATATGTGATATATCTAAAATGAGATGGGCTGTCTCAACTGCAACTTGCAAACTGTTCCGTTTTGCGGCAAAACAACCCAGGACAAGCTGATCAGCAGAGCTTAGAGAAGACTCATTAACACAATTTTTGGGAAGGAAAGAAACAGAAGGACAGTTTAACATCTTCCAGTTGATGTTATGTTGTGTAACATCTTCTGGGAGTTGAAGTCCATGAGTCATAAAAGAGCCAAGGTTGCTTACCCTGGACCTATTGGCTTTCAAAAGCCAATAGGAATTGCTGCAGAGCGCGCCAAAAAACCCGGCCGGCCAGTGGCGTAGCGTGGGTTGTCAGCACCCGGGGCAAGGCAAGTAATTTGCACCCCCCCTCCACAGTGGGCGGTGACCCGGCGGCTCGGATCAGATTCGCACAGCCAGCACTGCAGTGAGAGAGAGTGAGTGAGCCAGGCAGGGGCAGAGAGCTGCGAGTGCAAGCGCCCCCCCCAGATGTTGCGCCCAGTGCGGCCGGCCCCCCCTGCACCCCCCACGCAACGCCACTGCGGCCGGCAAACGTTGTCCAGGCAAGTTGTCTGCAGCAAAGGCAGGAACTTTGCATCTCTCCCTGCTGCCCAGCTACACTATCTCAACTAGGTAAGTAAGATATTATTTGCAAATAGGATGGCAATAAACAATTTAGGTTGCATTTACATCAGGGCTTTTCAACCTTTTCCGAAATTGTACCACTTTTAGGACATGACAATATTCAAGTACCAACGGTGCTTAACAAGGTGTCAAAAATTTGACTAAAAAAGGGGGGGTATTTTGGGTTTCATTGGTTAGGTTCATTTATTGTTATAGAAATGGCTAATTTATAATATTATAGAAAAGCAAAAAGTTGAGGTTCAGTGTTAATGCTTCCTTCTACTCCTGCAACAGAGGAAGTCAGAAGTCTGTGCCTTTTCTTTTTCCCTTCTCCCCCTCACCTTTCCCTTTTTCTCTCACCCTTCGCTCGCAAAAGCCCCCCCACTCACTCACACTTTGTTCACAAAAGCCTCCAGTCGCTCTCACTCACTCCTCCATCTTTTTCAAAGGCACCTCATTCAGTCTCTCTCCCACTCATTCCATCTCTTTCAAAGGGCCTCTTGCTCACTTGCTCACTTACTGCCCCATTGCTTCCAAATGCCATTTGCTCGTTCACACACTCACTTACTGCCCCGTCGCTTCCATATGCTTCCAAATGCCACTTGCTCACTTGCTCACTTACTGCATTTGGAAGTGACGGGGCAGTAAGTGAACGAGTGCTGGTGCCGGAGGCCATCAGCTGTTTGGCTCCGGAGACCGCTGCCACGAGGAACACAGCTCTGGGTCGGGGTTCGGAGCAGCTCCAGTGTGGCAACTGCGGGGAGGGGAGTCCCCATGGCAGCTGTGGGGAGGGGAATCCCCATGGCCTGTGGCTCCGAGCCACAGGGGTGGGGGTGCAAAGGATGGGCGGTGATGCCGTAGTAAGACACCGGCATCGCTCCCAGTGACAGCACCTCTGAGTTCTGGCACCTTTTTTTTTTTTTTAGAAAAAAGCACTGAATATCAATATTACTAACATCAACCTTAAACATAATAAAATCCCTTCAAAAGTATGGCACTGGTGCCTTTTGCTTTCTGAATATAACAGACTGTATTAATTTTAAGTTTCAGTTTGGACTTTCTCAGATCCTCTCTCTGTATAAACCTATCTGAGCATCAAGGTTGGCAGTAGAAGCCCACTTAAACTTCCAAACACCTGTTTGTTGAGCACATGAGAGAAGCCAGTCTACTGTTTACAAATAATGGAACTTAGTCCCACAATAATCGTGCTTTGACACTAATCTTTTGATCTTTATCCAGGTCCTATGAGCTGAATAAATAGTAATTTTAATTTTTTTTTACTTTTTATTTGTTTTCGATTATTAGCCATCTCAGAGCACTGTGGGTGTAAAGATAAAGTGCAGATTTGAATAACAAAAATAGACCATTTCAAACAGGTACAATATTTTATATAGGGTAATCTCTTAGGTTTTGCCAAAAAGGAAGCACATCACCAGAAAAATACATCTATATAAAGTTCGATATGCCAATTTATATGCAGAAACGCAAACGTGGAAATAATAACCATGAACCAGACAGAAATGCAGTACATTTAATTATTTTGGAGAAGTCTGTGGCCTGTGTCTTCTTTTACTCTGCTCAGATGAGGTCATAATACTGAAGTAAGAAAACAGTTCTGAAATAAGAGTTTAATTTACTCTGTAAAGAATGAGATACCTTCACTACTTTTTAGTGTTCTGCATAATTCTTTGCTGAAGGACCTTTTTTTATTCTGTTTATTAGTCATACATAAAAACCAGAAATATATTTTGCAAAATCTCTCCCCCACTTCAATGAAGTGAGGCAGTATTGTTTGCATTGGGGAACAGCCAGAAGCAGCCTGGCATCAAAAGAGATATGCTTCTAATGAAATCCTGCCTTCCAATTTAGTTTCTCGGTTTTTGATGACCCAGGTGGGACCTGACAAATATGCTAGTACCATCAGAAACCAGGGTATCAGGCCCCAGAGGCTTCTGAATAGCATATGAGTCATGTTTTTGTCAGCTCTTTGTATGCCTCCTGCTTCTGCCCTTATTCCTTCCCCTGCATCCTGTGTTGGTTGGTGTTTGCAGCTATAGGATTGTCTATAGGAGGGCTTCACCAGCTATGAACACCATTAATGATCCCTCTACCAAATCATCTGGTTTTAATCTGCCTCTCCCTGTCTAGATGAAACTGAATTACATGTGATGTTGGAAGAAGTGCCTCTGGCCTCTATCAGTGGAGCTGGAAAGATTCCTGTTGTTGTGACTATAGTGCTAATTTGCAAACTTATTAAACATATTGTACAGGACTGCCCATGACGTGCATTCTCTGATTCTTTAGAACAGGCGTCCCCAAATCCCGGGCTGTGGCCCACTACCAGGCTGTGGCCTGTTTGGAACTGGGCTGCACGAGCAGCTAGCCAGCGCTTGTGTGCACATGTGCAACTTGATGTACATGAGTGGCAGGCTGACATGCACACACACACACATACAGCTCGACTTGTGCAAGCAGTGGGCCAGCACACACATGCGCAGCTTGACTTGCATGGGTGACAGGCTGGCACGCACACATACAGCTCAACTTGCGCAAGCGGCAGCCCAGTGCATACGTGTGTGCTCACACACCAGCTCGCTGCTTGCACAGGCCAGTTTCCCTCTTCCCCCCCCAGGCTGCCAAGGCATAAAGGTTGGGGACTGCTGCCTTAGAAGATTTGTTTGAAGCAACGCCAGAGGCAATCACCTGGATAAGCTGAATTGGACCTCCAGTTATGAGGCCACTGCTGTACCCCCGTAGAAGTTTTGCATATACCTAATTATGTGGATTGTGTGTATATCTTTAGTTCTCTTTGTCATGTTCTCAACATACACTAAATAATTATCACCCATGGAATGCCAGCATTTCATGGATAAGTTATGGTGCTCTGCAATGTTGTCCAAAGATCCGAGAGAAGAAATTAATAGATTTGGGATCCATTTTCTAGGCCTATGAAGTATACTTTTTATGAATGAGTAGAGGCATTGGAATACCTCCTCTCAAATTCCATAGCAGGACAAAAATATAAACACTAGAAAGTTGGGGGATAAAAATTCACAGAGAATGTTTTTACATGAAAACATGCCAAAAATCCTACAACTTCTTCCTTCACATCTTTCCTTGCAAAAGTGGTATATCAGCTCCCACTATAAACAAGATCAAATATTGAAATAGGCTGAATGTTATTCCATGTCCAAGAATTCTTTTTAAAAATCTAATTCCTAGCATTGCTGAAATACGCCACTATAAGCATGCTCATACTCCTCACTAAATGTAATTATTAACCTACCGTATTAAAAGAAAGGAAAAATAAAAGCATAAGAAAACTCTGTTTTGTTTATTATATTCATTTACAAAGCTGTCTATCTCACAATTCTGGTCAATAAATACAAAATTAAAAAACCAACAGAATAAGGATAGATTAAAACAAGTAGCAATAACACAATTGTAGTACAATGGTCTTAACTGCAAACACAGGACTCTAGTTCTCCAAGCAAAAACTATATATATATATATATATATATATATATATATATATATATATATATATATATATATATATATATATATATATATATATATATATATATATATATATATATATATATATATATATATATATATATATATATATATATATATATATATATATATATATATATATATATATATATATATATATATATATATATATATATATATATATATATATATATATATACATATATATATATACATATATATATATATACATATATATATGTATATATATATATATATATAACATGTTACAGCTTAATTCCACTTTTCTAAAATTTCAATTTTAAATTGTACTTTTAGTGAGATTTTAATGACAACTTGCTATATTAATCCTTTTTATATGACTGTCTGTTATGTAACTAGAACAAATTATTAATTAGGAATAGTCTAATTTCTAGATACAGCCACAGCAGGTGGCAGCATTTGGTTGACTTTAACTGATATCAAAAAGGTTAAGCAAGATTCATCTTAGTAAGCGCTGGATAAATCACTACTTGAAAATCACTGTAGACTAGAATGGGAAGTTGGGGGAAAAAATCCCCCAAGAAATATTTATTTGTATACCTTGGTTGAACCGCCCTGAGTCCTTCGGGAGAAGGGCGGTATAAAAATCCAATAAATGAAATAAATGAAATGAACATTTAGTAAAGATGGGGGAAAATATCTTAACAGATTCTTTTTGTGCACAGGTAGTCCTTGACTTACAACCATTCATTTAGTGACCATTCAAAGTTAGAACGACACTGAAAAAACTGACTTATGACCATTTTTTCACACTTATGATTGTTGCAATATCCCTGTGGTCACATGATCAAAATTCAGATGTTGGGCAACATCTGAATATTTATGACAGTTACAGTGTCCCTTCGTCATGTGATCACTTTTTGCAACCTGCTGACAAGCAAAGTCAATGGGGAATCCACATTCACTTAACAACGGTGTTACTATCTTAATAACTGCAGTGATTCACTTAGCAACTGTGGCAAGAAAGGTTGTAAAATAGGGCAAAACTCACTGTAACAGATGTCTCACTTAGTAACAAAAATTTTGGGGTCAACTGTGGTCGTAAGTCAAGGACTACCTGTATTTAGCCAAAGTATTCAGTACATTATATACAGTACAACTTATTGCATAGTCTCTTGCAGATGTTTTGTTCTTGTTTTGTCATCTCAAAGATATTTATGGAAATATTTTGTCAAGTATAGTATAGACGTTTGAGTTCTAGGGGAAGGGTTTGAGAGGAGAAATACTTTGAGAGTTGTATTAATTATTATTATCTTGGTATCTTATTAGTTATGGGCTATTTTATTTTTGTTGTATTAGGAGGAAGCAAGAAAAAGAAAAGTAACTTCTGTTTTGTGCTTTGTTTTACTTATACATAGTTTTATGTACAGCATACATCTCACCATTTCTCCGAATGGAGTTGTGATCTAAAAATATTTCTAGCAGTAAATTAAGAGGGGAAAATATGTGGTCTGAAAAACCGGATACCTTAGCTCTGTATACATGATGCTCCTTGTGATTAATTAGCTTCCGGTTGTCCTCCGGGTAAGATTCAAGGTGCTGGTTACGACCTATAAAGCCCTAAATGGCATGGGTCCGGGTTACTTACGGGAGCACCTGCTGCCGGCATCAACTTCCCTTCGTCCAGTGCGCTCCCACAGAGAGGGCCTCCTTAGGGTGCCGTCGGTCAAAGAGTGTCGACTGGCGGCCCCCAGAGGGAGGGCGTTCTCTGTGGGCGCACCAGACCTTTGGAACCGTTTACCGGTGGAGCTCCGGATGGCTCTCGACCTTCGCTCCTTCCGACGTGACCTAAAAACATATTTATTTGAACAAGCCGGCCTGGTCTGATGGGTTTAGGGGTATTTTAACACTTTGTATTAATTTATTGAATTGGGCTGTTGTATTTAATATTTCTTTTAATTTTTATATGTTGTATTTTATTGTATTGCCCTGTACACCGCCCTGAGTCCTTCGGGAGAAGGGCGGTATAAAAATTAAATTAAATAAATAAAAATAAATAAATTAATGATGAACGATTTGACTTGAAAGACTAGAATTCAAGATTCTGCTGGATCATGGATTCATGGGGCAATTTGACAGTCTAGTTTAGGTTGCTTGTTTCTTGTACTGCTTCTACCTGTTTTTTAGGCTAACTTCAGAAGTGTCAGTTCCAGGCTGGCAATAGGCTGGTAATAGGGTCCGGCTGGTCCTTGGTCTGGAATATGGCCACAACAGAACCTGACTATTGCTTCTTCTACTTCTTGCCCTTCCCATTCACGTGCAGAAGGAAGACCAGCCTTGTTTCCTTCCAGGGATTATTTTCACTCATCCCTACACTTTTCCTTTGATTTCCAAGATAATTGTACGCATAGATGCCTTCAACCCTCTTCCCAGATATCTTCCTTGACCCTAATACAGACCTTTCTTTTTTCTCCTTCTGGTATCATCATTGCGTTTATGTTGTAATAATCAAAACAGCAGGGGGAAAGATTGTTTTTTTTTATTTCTATGATCCTCTGTAAATCTATGGATATACAGTATTACAAGGAAGAGCTGGTAGCTCAGCTTCATAGATACAAGTACCAATGTACCTATGAAGAGAAGGCTATTGTGAGAAGTGGTGGGAAAGGATCTGCTCATTGTCTCCTAGATGTTATTGTTCTTCTGAAGATAATGAAGATGATAAGACAAGACAAGACAAGACAAGATAACCTTTATTGTCATTTTTTACTGTGGGCACAATGGCTGTTGTGATTCAGCGTCAGCCTGTGGATTCGGCAGCTGAGTCGGACAATTCTGAAGAGGAAGAGGAGGAGGGGTTTGGAGAGCCTTTGGTGTCAGCGGAAGGTTCTGATGCACCGCAGAACTCTCAGCCAGGCCCCTCTCGTCTTGTTCCTCCTCAGACCCAGCTGTGTGAGCCTGAAAGATTGGAAGAAGACGATCCAGAGCTGGCTCTGTTCAGGGACGCTAGGAGCAGGAGGCAATCCAGCAGAACTGAGCAAAGGAAAGCAATGAGGCAACCCGGGAGAAGGCAATGAGAAGCCACGCCTTGAGACTGCTGTTTAAAAGGGGAATGTGTGGGAGGTGCTGGTTGCTGAAGGCAACCATTTGAAGAGCTTCTGATAAAGTCTTGGTGTGTATTTGTTTAACTTCTGTTTGAACTTTTTCGTTTAGCTTTTGCAAATAAATTTGGTTGGATTAGTTCCAGCCTATTGTTTATAAAAAGGGGTTGTCCCTGACATTCCAACAGGGCCGGTCGTAGGCTGGAACAGAACAATGGCACACATCAAAAATGAAATTTAGTTGCCTGCTCTCAAGTGAAACACATACACAACATACACCTAACACTATATACAACATATGCATAGACCCACACCCCTACATTACATAACAAATAAATATTAAATACCATCCATCTTGAATATATAACGGAAGGAGGAAGCTTGAAAGTTCACAAGGTTAATGCTGTATGGAACAGTTTGCAAGAACAGTATGCAAAAATTATCATATACCACCTAACACTTATATGATTTATATAGCACTTAATGATAAGGGCAGACTAGTTCAGAATACTTACAAAACGTTTCCAATAAACTTTCACCTGCACATAAGTAATTTTACAGATACATAGATCTGCCATTTTTGATTCTTCAAACTACATTGCACTTAGGAAGAATGATACACAAATGAGTTGTAACCTTAAAGTAATCACCAAAGACTCCAAAATAATAGTAATTGGGGGTTAGGACTGAAGCATACAGCTTAAAGACTTATTAGAACTTTATTTCAGCTGAGCAGTATGTGCCAGGATTAAATCTGATATACAGAGAAAACAAAGGCAATAAAACAAGAGATGAACCCTGTAGCTTGTTTTTAAACAGGAACAGGAGAATTACAGGAGAAAATCAATTGTGCCCTTGGCATTTTGTTACCTAGGTGGCATTTGACAAACGACAACATAGCTCCTTTCTGACATAAAAACAAACAGCAAGCAATCTTACTATAGCTAATAATTATGAGGCACTTGGGAAAGGAAAATAATATTGTGGCATAAATCAAGGCAAACAAGTAATTTGGAAAACTATTTTCTTGTCACTCAAGAAGGATGAGGGTAAGACTTTTCATCCTCTGGATGCCTTGTCTTGCACACAAGAGGGAAGTTCATAACATTTCCTAATATGTTTCTTTTCACTTAGCTTAGGCTGTAATCTTTTATCCACTTCCAAAGGATTCACTGAATTTAATAGGCCTTACAAGACAGGTCTTGTGTTCCTTCTGAGTCTCCATGACTTAAGACTGGTTGGTTCCACAAACAAAACAACTTGCTTCTTAATATAACCGGGTTTTCATGACACACTACCATAGACTAAAATGATGGTTGTTTTGGTTCAAGTTTCACTGTGTGTAAGCAGCCAACCAGGTTAGGGGAAGAAACCTATTCTCATAAAGAAAGAAAAAAAGAAGATGGAGTCTTTCTTATAAACAGGGCGGTCTCCTGTTTCTGTTCCTTTCTATTTCCTATTGTTTGTCTGCAACCAAGTTAAATAAGAGATAGAAAAGTGATGAATGCCTCCATGTAACAAAGTAAGTGAGCCTTCCTGCACATCTTCTTCAAATACTCATTTGCTCAGCATTCCTCCCATGGAGCTGAGCCACAGCATTGGGCTGCCTACAAAGAGATACTGGTTAGGTATTCATCTTTGCCTTGTCTCACCACTCTCCACAACCTGCCACAGTGTCATGACTGAAGAGGGAAGATAACAAAGTTGGAAGACAAATCACTTTTGCCTGTCATGTATTGTATGTGTATAATCTGGACAATACAATTGAAGCACTAAGTCAAAACAAAGGAAGATAGGGATCAATGAGAGGTAAACAGATTTCAGAATGGATGAATAACACTTCAACTCAGCAGTCTGGAAAAATCCCTTTTGGGCTTCATTAATACAGTATGCATAATTGGAAGATGCTTTATTATATTACTGTATGAGATTGTTTCTCCCATTCATTTAGCCATTATTTTATGTTGCAGCCTATATAACTTAACGATAAATTGCAATTCAAGACAAATACATTAATTCAATAAAATGTGATGAAATAGGTCAAATAAACAACATTCATATATCGCAGAAAATAATTTTGGAACAATTCATCTGAGTCATGAACCAGCCAATTACAATAAAATTAAATGAAAGATAACTGAGTGAATACTGTTTTGACATTTGGGTTTCCTTCAATTACAATAAAATTAAATGAAAGATAACTGAGTGAATACTGTTTTGACATTTGGGTTTCCTTTCTAAAGTTTCTTTATTCTATTAAGGGCTCTAGTTGAATATGACAGGAATTAGGATGATTTAACAGCAATTTTGCTGTGAAAGAAAAGAAAAAAAAGTAGGAGGAAATTGATAATTAAAGTATTTTCCATCTCTGGGAAGAAAGAGCAAAAGACATTGGTCCAACTAAAAAAGCCTCTTCAAGAAACATGTACGGTCACGTTGGAATGATATAGTATGAACGTATAAGCCAAAAGGCACAGAACTAAAGGCATAGAAGGTCTTTGAAAACTCAATATTATTTTGCCTGTCAACGCTTGACAGCTGTGATATAATTATATACAGGTGAAACTCGAAAAATTAGAATATCATGCAAAAGTTCATTTATTTCAGTAATGCAACTTAAAAGGGGAAACTAATATATGAGATAGACTCATTACATGCAAAGCAAGATAGTTCAAGCCATGATTTGTCATAATTGTGATGATTATGGCGTGCAGCTCATGAAAACCCCAAATCCACAATCTCAGAAAATTAGAATATTACATGCAATCAATAAAACAAGGAGTGTACATAGAACAATATCGGACCTCTGAAAAGTATAAGCATGCATATGTACTTAGTACTTGGTTTGGGCCCCTTTTGTAGCAATTAGTGCCTCAATGTGGCATGGCATGGAAGCTATCAGCCTGTGGCACTGCTGAGGTGTTATGGAAGACCAGGATGCTTCAATAGCAGCCTTCAGCTCTTCTGCATTGTTCGGTCTCATGTCTCTCATCTTTCTCTTGGCAATGCCCCATAGATTATCTACGGGGTTCAGGTCAGGTGAGTTTGCTGGCCAATCAAGCACAGTAATCCCACGATCATTGAACCAGGTTTTGGTGCTTTTGGCAGTGTGGGCAGGTGCCAAGTCCTGCTGGAAAATGAAGTCAGCATCCCCATAAAGCTCGTTTGCGGAAGGAAGCATGAAGTGCTCCAAAATCTCCTGGTAGACGGCTGCGTTGACCCTGGACTTAATGAAGCACAGTGGACCAGCAGATGACATGGCTCCCCAAATCAACACAGACTGTGGAAACTTCACACTGCACTTGAAGCATCTTGCAATGTGTGCCTCTCCATTCTTCCTCCAGACTCTGGGTCCTTGGTTTCCAAATGAGATGCAAAAGTTGCTCTCATCAGAAAAGAGGACTTTGGACCACTGAGCAACAGACCAGGTCTGTTTTCCTTTAGCCCAGGTAAGACGCTTTCTGACATTGTTTGTTGTTCAGGAGCGGCTTGACAAGAGGAATACGACATTTGAAGCCCATGTCCAGGATCTGTCTGTGTGTGGTGGCTCTTGATGCACTGACTCCAGCCTCAGTCCACTCCTTGTGAAAGTCCCCAACACTTTTGAATGGCCTTTTCCTGACAATCCTCTCCAGGCTGCGGTCATCCCTGCTGCTTGTGCACCTTTTTCTTCCACACTTTTCCCTTCCACATAACTTTCTATTAATGTGCTTTGATACAGCACTTTGGGAACATCCAACTTCTTTTGCAATTACTTTTTGAGGCTTTCCCTCCTTATGGAGGTTGTCAATGATGGTTTTCTGCACAACTGTCAGGTCAGCAGTCTTCCCCATGATTGTGATTCCTACTGAACCAGACTGAGAGACCATTTAAAGGCTCAGGAACCCTTTGCAGGTGTTATGGCTTAATTAGCTGATTAGAGTGGGACACTTTGAGCCTAGAATATTGCACCTTTTCACAATATTCTAATTTTCTGAGATTGTGGATTTGGGGTTTTCATGAGCTGTAAGCCATAATCATCACAATTATGACAAATCATGGCTTGAACAATCTTGCTTTGCATGTAATGAGTCTATCTCATATATTAGTTTCCCCTTTTAAGTTGCATTACTGAAATAAATGAACTTTTGCACGATATTCTAATTTTTTGAGTTTCACCTGTATCCTACATAGTGTTACCACACAAATGAAATCACATACACAAACACACATACACACACTACAGATCAACTGATAGCTGAGGTCCCAGATACTGGGAAATCCTACCAGTGACTGGAAAGTGCTGGACTAAAAGGGCTGAGGCACTGATCATAGCAGCACAAGAATATCAAACTCTTTGATAAGATGGCTTACCAAGCTCACTTTGACCCAACCTAAAGAACTTTTAGCAATTGCAGTGAGCAGTGCTACCTTGTCCACTCTTGAATGTAGGGACAAGCTGTATTTCTGAGGTGGTGCTGAGATCTCCGGGCAAGGACAGTGAGTAGGTGAGACTGGCCAGGAGGTTTGGCCTGTCCAAAAAGGAGCAAGGAGAGAGTCGAAAAAGAAAAGCAAAATTTGGATAGTTCTAGGTTGGATGGGCCACCTGATATAATAGATATAACTTTGAAAAAGAAATACCCATTAACACTGTCAGCTACTATAAGTGGTCAAAATGAAAGGGTGTTTTGCAGTTCTATTTTACAAGTAACTTTTTTTTTAATTTAATAAATTTATGCTTAATGGTGTATCATGATACCCTTTATTTCTGACACACTGGAGAATTACGTATTGACAAATGAAAAGGCTTCAGTGTTGGGGCTCTCAGCCTAATGACCTGGCTATCATGCAGCGCTTGTGATGATTTGTGTTGGTTTAAAAGTATACAAGATCTGAGTCAATTCTATGAAACCAAGAAGCAGGAAAAATTGTCATTGATAGAAAGACTAGTAATGGAATGGTGTAAACATTAGGTGAAAAACCTCTTAGAAGAGTAAAAAAAAGTCTTAGCACTGAAATAATATTATTACAATCAGTGCCAGAAAAAAACAGCTCTCTCCCTTGTGGTCAGCCTCTGGAGTTCAGATGGTGAAGACCTTGAAGTGGTGATCAATGAGGAGACAGATTGATTTACATAAGAGGAGTTCCTTTAGATGAGCATACAGTCTTTTCAGCTTGAGGACTGCAAGAGCCAGCTTTTAAACTTAGTTGAATTAATGCATCAACTAAATCTTGTTTCCCAGATTGAAACATCTAGGAGTGTGATCCTCTCCATCACTCTCTTATTAATTAGTAAACTCATCCTATTCATCAAAATTTATTTCCTTCTGGTTCCAACCAGCCCTGTAACCAGTCACAATTAGAAACAGAAATTAAAATGCTGTCAAGCATTGGGTGTCAGACCTCCATTGGTGAGCCACAAATTTAACACTGTACTTGGTGTGGTTGTCCAACGGGAAAAATGCATTTCAGCTAGCCAAGCTAAGGATAGAGTCTTTTTCTGTATCCTAATAACTAGTTACAAACAATTTTCTCAATTTTTTAGTGTTGACATTTCAAACCTGAAAGAAAAGGTCAGGCAGGTAAAATTTAGAACAAAAGTCTACTAATGTTAGGGTCACCCATTATTCCTGTGACAAGCAGTCATTTATAATAATTACTGCAATCACGTATATGTTCAAGACATCATTTGCTTCAGCTTGTATGATTCTTTGAAGAAAACATCTTGACATTAATGCAGTTAAATTGTTCACCTGCTGGTAATGTACTGGTGGTGAAAGACTTTTGTGTTAAAATTCTATAAGCCTATTCCAGGAAATAAATCCTTCACATATTTATACAGAAGCAATCATTTTCAACAGTGTGTTTCCAGTACTACCAGCTACTAACCCTTGATGCCTTCATTGCATTAAAAAACAACACATAAAACAGTAATACTGTACAGCAAAAAAAGAAAAAGAAAAAATAGCTCTGCTTTTCTTGTCCTGGAGGTCTCACCAGATAATTTTATTGCTCTTACCACAACTATCTTAAAATGCTATTGGATAGATTTAAAATGAAAATATGTGCAGGAAGAAGAGGGGGAAATTAGAATTGGTGGTATTAGGCACAGTTTAGAAGCAGAAATTCTTCCATTCTTGTAATTTTCCCCACAGACAGTTTCGCTTGTCAGAGTCACCTGTCACTATGCAAGAACTGCCCTAACAAAGAAAAGTTCAAAGCATGGTAAGTATCACCTTCTCTGCAGATAGAATGAGTCTCAGAAGATTTTAGGCAGGGTTTAGACTAGAGGGAAGAGGAGCTATAACTGCTACATGCACACGGTAGCAAAAATGTTTCTCATATACAGTACTATAAAACAAAAGCAATGATAATGCATATCAAGATATTGTTCTTGTTTACTTGGGAGCAGAGAGAAATCTTGGATATCAAAATGTGCCACAAAAATTTTCATTTGCTTCCTCTTTTACTATCTTTGAGGTATTTTCTATAAATGATAGAACCACAATTATCAAGATTCCTAGCCAGGATACTTCACAAACAACATGCAAGTGTCCTTTAGTAGTGCAGAGACTATAGATATTTCACCAATGATCAACTCATCACCAAGTAGGTTGATATCCAGCAGGAGTACTTGAGAAGAACAGCAATTGGAAGCAAAATAGAGACCGAGAGATATTTAAAAGGAAGAGAAAGAAGTAACCATTTCTAAATGGAACTATCTAGAACAGGGGTGTCAAACTGCCAGCCTGCCGGCTGGATGCATCATAACAAAACCAGGCCCACCCAATTGCTGGCAATGGCAAAAAAGTCGTGATATGTCACAACATGTCATGTGACATTGTGAGTTTGAGACCCCTGATCTAGAACAAGAAGGCTCAAGAAGTGATCATCATTCATGGAAGAAGACATTTCCTGGTTTGGAATTTACTGCCTTATGCTTCCAATAAGCTGTGCTGTATTGATATATAGCATTTGCCTTTTTTCTAGTGTATAATGAGTTGTCTTGAGGGACGACAGGAGACAGTAGGCTCGGTCAAAAAGAACTTGTTTATTGGGCAGAGGTCCCGGGCAAAACACCGCCGGGAATCTCCCCTATTTATAGTCAACAACAACACTTGACAACTAAACACAGAACCAATAAACTGGCGGGGTTCTCCCGCCAATTGACAGCGCCCAATCGGAAGAGACCGGCTGAGGTAGGCGCGGCTGACAGCCGGGGTTGTTGCCGGGGCCAGCTGGCAGCTTTGACAGCTCCGGCTGGACTGCGCGTGCGCGGCCCGGCTGGTTTGACAGCTGTCAGTGTACTGCGCATGCGCGGCAGTTTGACAGCTGTCAGAATCGGCCGGTTTGACAGCTGTCAGTGTACTGCGCATGCGCGGCAGTTTGACAGCTGTCAGAATCGGCCGCTTGCCGCGTCAGTGGGGGGGGAAAGCCGCGGCAGCCTTTTGACGGCTGTCAACGGCTGCCGGGATTCCCTTATGATGTGAGGGGAATAAATATGTGTGTATGCTGAGTACATAACATATAAGAAAACAATGTGATTAAAACCTAGAATTTGTTTCTTCATGGGCTACTCCTGCCAATGGAAGAAAGAAAATTGATTCTCCGATCATTTTTTATGGTCCCTGGTGTCGCTCACTGCCTGCTTTGAAATAATAAACACATTTCAAGAAGGAAATTTATGAAAATTTCCTGTCTCTCCATTTCTACTTCTTGGATGCAAAAATAATAATAATAATAATAATAATAATAATAATAATAATAATAATAATAATAATAATAATAATAATAATAATAATAATAATAAAGTTGGAAGGGACCTTGGAGGTCATCTAATCCAACCCCCTGCTCAGGCAGGAAACCTTATACCATTTCAGGCAAATGGCTGTCCAGTCTCTTCTTAAAAACCTCCAGTGTTGGAGCATTCACCACCTGATAATATATATTGATAATATATATTTTATTTAGGGTTTTTCAAGTTAATAATATTCTTCATTCTTGCAATTCTTATAAAGAGTCCATTGAACATTTATGCCCTTAAACTGTTTTTTTTACCAGCTAGCCTTGGTTTTCTATTTCAGAAGTTGTTAAATGACAGCTTGCATTACATCAATTCATCTCAAATTAAAACATAAGAGTCAAATGTGTTTAACACTACTGGGGCATTTGCAGTAAATGCTTTGTGGATTCGTCAACTTTCACAGCAAGTTGTTTCTAAATATCTTTAGTGTTGCTATGGAAACTGCAAAAAATGGCAGTTAGTTGTAAATCACACACCAAGCCCTCCACTGTTGGTTTTTTGTTTTTTATTTTGCTCTTTCTTTACAAGCCTTAGCAGGTGTCTTGATTGGGCTTATCTTTGAAAATTATAGTTGCTTAACTATTTCCAACAACCATGCATAGCTCAAAACTTTTTAAAGAAAAGCTTCCGTTGTTTGGATAAATTATTCTCATCTTTTCTCCTCAGTAATTTGCACTATTAAATTTTAGAGTCCCAACATGAACATAAAGACATGAAGGAAATTAACATCTAAATCCTTCAAATCTGGTTAAACGTAAGAAACTCAAATATAACCCTTCCTTGCTGGTATTATCTTTCAAGAAAAAAAATTGAAGACTTCCCAAATGAATCTGCTTTCTTTTTTTTTTTAAATCCCATTTATATCCCACCCTTCTCCGAAGACTCAGGGTGGCTTACAATCTAAGAAGCACAAATCAACGTGCTTAGCAATAGCCTTCATTCTATGTATATGCCTGCTTATTAGGGCTTTTGGGCCCCCCCAGTGGCATTTTTACAAAGTCAGCTTATTGCCCCCAACAATCTGGGTCCTCATTTTACCTACCTCGGAAGGATGGAAGGCTGAGTCAACCTTGAGCCTGGTGGGACTCGAACCTGCACAGGCAGCTGGTGTTACTTAAGGAGGCATTAGCCCACTGCTCCACCAAGGCTCTTTTTCCCCAATGATTTTAAAGACTTTTTTTGTTGCAAACTGATCCTTTGTGTTTACATTAAAATATTTAAACACTCTTTAGAATATGTAAATATTCTACATAAAATCCCTCATATCACCATCTAGAGGCATTTTAATAAAAATAATCCATGAAAAAGCAGCACCATTACAACAATATAAAAGCATGAAACTTGAATCATAGCATGCTAAACCAGCTAGCCAAAGGTAACTGGTGACAGACTCTTGCAGTTGTATATTGAGTTGTGAGGTTTCAAGAGTATTTCATGGATTAAGTAAAGCTTAAGTGCACTTTTTCATAGCTACATTAATGCATTCCTTCCATCATTCCTTTCCAACAGAAATCCAGTCAACACTGTTGTGGAAAAATGTGCATTTACATTGGGAACCAAGCATTTGGAGATAAATGAAAGGAGGGTTTTTTGTTAGTTTTTTTGCATGCATAACCACTAGGGTCTTCTT
This sequence comes from Vipera berus, assembly GCF_964194415.1. Lineage (NCBI taxonomy): Eukaryota > Metazoa > Chordata > Lepidosauria > Squamata > Viperidae > Vipera > Vipera berus. The sequence continues at coordinate 305,871,587 of NC_138202.1, read as the reverse complement.
CAAAAACCCCAGCAGCTTTCACAAGGCACTAAAAAAAAAGTCAAGATGGCAGTTGCAACTGCATGATCAAACTCTAACTCTTATGTATATGGACAATACATGAGAGGGGCTTTAAAGTCATGGTTAGGAGCCCCATCTTGCCTTTCTGATTCTCCCTACACCCTAAACTCTGGGGCACTGCTGGTTGGAGAATTTTGTTATTAGGATTGTCACAGATCCAGGTAGTTGTAAAGTTCTATTCACATAGACATAGGTTTTCCAAACAAGTAGAAGATTTGCCAACTAGAATATATCTTCTATGGATTTGAAAAATGGGTGGAGCAAGTCTTCATAACTGTACTGTTAGGAAATGGTATTAAAGAATGAAACTGCCAACCTAGCAGTTCGAAAGCACGTAAAAATGCATGTAGAAAAATAGGGACCACTACGGTGGGAAGGTAACAGTGTTCCGTGCGCCTTTGGCGTCTAGTCATGCTGGTCACATGACCACGGAGACGTCCTCAGACAAGCGCTGGCTCTTCGGCTTTGAAACGGAGATGAGCACCGGCCCCTAGAGTCGGAAACGACTAGCACGTATGTGTGGGGGAACCTTTACCTTTACCTTTATATTTGCCTATAATTACAAAATTTTTAATTTCATGGATTTAGCAAAGGCCATTCAAGACATTTTGCTGCCTCAGGCAAAAAAGCAGATGGTGCCATGATTTCCCTCTCCCCTCCTAGTCAAGAAGGAAAGACTCCAAGGCCAATCAAGTGATATAATTGCTGTCTTATGCAGCTATTTCCCTTCTGCTTCTAGCTTTCCTAGAAATAAAAACACAATAGACATATATGAAGGAATTAAGTATTTGCAACTCTTGCATGATTTTTAGTTTACTGCACCTAGGAGTCATACTTACTGGAGAAGAATTAATCCCACTACACCTAATTAACAGGAAAGGCAGAATGTACATAATAGCCACTGTTTTTAGGAAGGATTGTTTTTCCTTGCTCCGTTCTCTATTAAATACAGGTGAAACAGCAGCCATCAATTCTCTAGTAATCAAGATTTGTGAGCTTAAATCTTAGGAGGGACATATCCTCCACTTTCACACAGCCAACCACCATGATTGCTATATAGGATTCTTTGAAATGGACAGAGAAGGCTAAATAAGTAACAAGCTAACAAGCTAATTAGTTTGATTATAATTTTTTTAATTAAGGAAGCATATTTGCATAAGAATCTGCTGCCTACCCATCCTCAAAGAAGAAGAGAGTTATTAGAGATATATTCAGTGTCACAGACAAATGTTATTGCTAATATTAGTTCTTTGGTGCATTTCTTTCTCGTATTTCAAAATGTTCACTTTATAATCTGCATTTGAATCTTGCCCAACTATAGATTTATGACAAAATTTATGTTCCTATATCTTTAACTTTAAAATGTGATTGAATTTTAGGAGAAAAACATGGAAAGGGATTCAATTTCACCTGAGTTATTGCTGACATGCCCTCTTCTTAAGCAATAAGAGAATTGGTACCTGAAGCGTGCTTTCATATTCCAGAAAATAAAATTGCTTCTTTGTAAGACCTGAAAGGTTCTGTTTTATGTAAATAGGGTTGTGGGTGGGGGAAAAGGCTATGTGAACACTAATGAAATAATATTTCCAAGTAAAAGCTCATTAATCTTGTCTGTTTGTATGTCTGAGAGAGACCGTAGGCTTCTAGGAATATAGAGACTATAGAACATACAGAACTATATAATTTTATCATTTTTATAATGGAGTGACACAAAATCTTTCTAGAGGAAAAAGCACATTATATCAGAGGAAAACGAAAAATTAAGATCATCTTTTGAACTCACAGTTGCTGTTCAGTAAGGCTCTTGATAATTTGCATATAGTTTCATAAATATACAGCTCAAAAGTGATATTTCTGTCAAAAGGCAAATTACGATATTTGAATCTTGTATCAAAATATACTCCTCATGCACAGATGACACCACTTTTTGAATTCCAAATCTAACGAAAGGGACACTTTGCACCAAACCAGAGGTGCCCCCAGCAATTTGCTGTACATACATGCCTTTGGATCTCCATTTGGATCTCCAGTGTGAGCCACAAATACAGACCTTTTCTCATTTTCAGATGGTGAAAAGTTTTGAAAACAAAAATCATGCTACTCTTAAGTAACAGACCTCAACCCCACCCCCAGTTGGGTGTCCCTTGTGAAAGATGGTGTTGAAAAGATTGTGTATTGCTGAGCTAAGCTGCAATGATTACCATGGTTTGGGCTTAGTGTGTGTTGTGCAAACCTAGCCACCTTTTTTACTCAATAAATCATTGGTGAAAACAAAGCATGGCTTAGAATAAGTTTGGGAACCTTTCTGCAGTGGCTCAAAATTTTTCTATCGTTTGCGGGGGCATAAAAGTAGTATGACTAAGGAAATGGGAAAAGATGTTGGCTTTTTTGGTGTGTGTTTTGTGTGTACTCAGTGGTCAAGAACACCGAATCTTAAAGCACTTGTGTTGCATTTTTTTTACCTTTTGCTAAAAAGATTATACACCTTGCTAGTGAAAACCAGCAATTTTGCTCTGCAGTCTAGGGATACTTTGAAGCAGAGACATCCCCTTGATCAGCTGAGTGATCAAAGCCAGGTCCTTTTTATGTAGTGTTGCATGTGTAGCACATGAAAATGGGTGTGCTTTGATTGCACAATGGAGGCAGACATCTAGAATTTTTTTGACACATCTGCTCTGGCATCTGCCAAATGATGGGGCCAGGTGAGGTGCATGGGTCCAGTTGAGTCTGATGTGTGTTTACTATGACCGAGATGGCAGTCTATATCTCCAAAATGGATGAAGCTATGTCTGTTCAAGCTGGATCAGGTTGATGAGAATTCAAGATGAAACTTCAGGAAGATGCTGTGGTCTTTATTCATCATGCCAGAATGATGTGATGCTAAGAAGAAGATTATGAGGACCCTAGCAATGTTTGAGTTTTTCCCCTCTCTTAGGATATAATTAATTAGCATTGTTCAAAGAGGGAAGTTGTTTTTTTTTAGATCAAGATAGAAGAGTGTTTCTGAACCTTAGCAACTTTAAATTGTGTGGACTTCATCTCCCAGAGATGAAGTCCGTATATCTTAACATTGCCAAGGTTGAGAAACCCTGGAATAGAGAGTAAGCTATAATAACCTTCCTTTATAATTTCTATTTTGGATAGGCTTTTTTCATTTGAAATAGGTGCTTCTCAGGATATGTTATGGTGAACCAAGCATTTCTTTCTGGGCAATTCCCCACTTACATCTAATGATGGCACAAATGTGCACTAGCCACCTCTTTTTTGCCATGTCCTACTGATTGCTTAGGGACGCGGTGGCTCAGTGGGTTAGGACGCTGAGCTTGTCGATCGGAAGGTCGGCAGTTTGGCGGGTCGAATCCCGAGTGCCGTGTAGCAGAGTGAGCGCCTGTTACTCGTCCCAGCTTCTGCCAACCTAGCAGTTCGAAAGCACGTAAAAATGCAAGTAGAAAAATAGGGACCACTACGGTGGGAAGGTAACAGCGTTCCGTGCGCCTTTGGTGTCTAGTCATGCCGGCCACATGATCACGGAGACGTCCTCGGACAAGCGCTGGCTCTTCGGCTTTGAAACGGAGATGAGCACCGGCCCCTAGAGTCGGAAACGACTAGCATGCATGTGCGGGGGAACCTTACTGATTGCTTTCATCTCATCCCCACCTATGACTGAGACAGGCTTGTCTTTATTTGTGCTGGTATTATGATAGTGTTTTCCCTTTTTCAGACATTTTCCAAGATATATAAATCTATTAAGTTTTGTCACTCATCACTTTGGCAGGAAGTCAGGAAGTGAGGACCCAGATTGTTGGGGGCAATTTATTTATTTATTTTATTTATTTTAATTCCATTTATATCCCGCCCTTCTCCGAAGACTCAGGGCGGCTTACAAACTTAGCAATTAAGCTGACTTTGTAATAATGCCGCTTGGGGTGTGTGTGAAAGCCCTAATAAGCAGGCATGTACATAGAATGAAGGCTACTGCTAAGCTTGTAAGCCGCCCTGAGTCTTCGGAGAAGGGCGGGATATAAATGGAATTAAAATTATTTTTTTTAAAAAAAAAGTCAGGTGACTACGGTGACTTGAAACAAAAGCAATAGGAATGGGGTAAGGATTGACAATGGGATGGGAAATTCCATGCTAGTATAGTTTTTGACTGCCTCAGTGACAGCCCTCACAGAATCATAAAATTAAAGAGTTGGAAGGATCTTGGAGATCATCTAGTCTATCCAGTGCAGGAATCCTCTACTTTAGCATCCCTGATAATTCTATTTTTAAATGCTTCTAGCAAAGGACAAATTCACCACCTCTCAAGGCAGTCTGTTCTACTGCTGAACAGCTCTTAACTATTACAAAATTGTTTTTGATGTCCAGCCAAATTATACTTTCTTATTTCTTGTTTTTGTCTTCTGGAACAACACTAAATAATTCTGTTCCACAGCAACATCCTGGGGATTCCTATGGAATGACCTTTTCCAAATGTTTGCACAGCCCTACTTTCCCAGCCATTTGGAATCTTTTTCACTAACCAGTTTCACTTTTGCTGAATTGAGTTATTTGTAAAAATAATATTGGTGGGATGTAAATAAAATAAAAAATAAATTAAATTGATAAGAATTAGAGTTCAACACATTTCTGTCTCTAAACTATAGCAAATTCTGAGACTTTGAATGTTTTTTTAAAGGAAATATTTAAATTGCAGAGTAAAGCAGTTGATAATAAAGGTGGGATAGAAATCAAATCAATCAATCAATGAGTATTTTTTTAAAAAAAGTCTTTTGGATAATCTTCCAGGAGCAGCACACAATGACCTTAATAGGGGAACACATGGCTAGAAATTCCCATAATGCAGTCTTTTTTAATCAGAACAATGCAATTGATTTTTGTTTGTTTTTTACAAATATTTTGACAAGACCAACTTTCCTTTTTGTGAATAATTTTAATGAAAGACAATAATTCCCTCTATTTTAGTTCAATGAATCTCACAAAGTAATTTTATACTTTTGCTGCCAGACACATGTTTGGCTATACTATGGAAACAGAAATTGCTGAAAAATGACTACTACTTGGGATATTCAAAACCTTAGATTAATAATAGGTAAATTCATTTATCTATTATTGGCTCCCAAGCAGATGTTTGGAATTCTTTGTTGATTTGAAAGTAAAATATAATTAGCTTTGTGGAGTACTTAAGCAGAAAAATCAATCAAATAAGCTCAGGTCTGATTTTTCTACACACACACACACACACACACACACACACACACACAGAGCATTATTCTATGTTATTTACACAACAAATACATGAGATGGATGAAGATAAGAAATGATTATGATGCAATATTAGGGGGACAGCCTGATGTCTGAGCAGTAGGCTAGGCTGGAAAATCAGAAAAACGTTTCTTTAAAAAGCAATGGGAAAGTAGTTTCATACACATTCCAAGAAAATTACCATGACATATCCATTGTAGGAAATGAACACATCTACAGGAAGTCTTTATCTTTAAACTTGCAACATCATAATAAATCTATGGCTCTCTTCACATAACATGCAATTAAAGCCAAGCAAAAGACAATGTGATTTATTGTGTTATGCAAATCCACCCAATTTGTTGTGTGAACACTACCTACAAGTCAACAGCAACATAATATATTAGACTAAACCATGCTTCGTTTCTATTATGGTTCATTAGACCATTTATTAATAATCATACCATCTGCATAACTCCAAAATATGTGTTCTCCCTGTCATGTCACTCAGCTGCTTGCCACATTGTGTATTGTATCTAATGTTGCTATCTACAGTATTTTGACTCCTTGAAATAATTTCTCAGGATTATTTGTATACATCTATTTGTTAAATAGTGAGGAGTGAGATGGCCAAGATTTTAGTTTATTTGTCTATATAAGATGTAAAGGGGTGGTGAAAAAATTGACAACTGTGGCAATTGTGCATGCACAGTGATCTGAGCAAGCTTTCAAAATGACAAACAGAAGAATGTTTAATTTTTAATAATTAATACCACCCCCTGCAGAAAGTCTGGTCAGTTAGAGTACACATCTTAATTTCAGTAACATCATTGATTTGCTATATGGTATCATCTGTTCCTTTTTATTATTTATTGCATTTGAATAAATCATTGTGTGTGACTGATAACTAGGTAATGTCACCAGAGATGGGAGGATTAAGAGACATTTAAGTGCAAAACAGAAATGTCAAATTTTAGTCAAGATCTATTGTGTACCTTGTTAGGAACAAAAATGAAAAATTGCACTGCCCAAAATACGGTAGGTGGTTTTCCATCAGATTTTGAGAGGATTGGTTTGGAGGGCAGCTGCAATCCAATATCTCATTTCTACATTGACATTGTCACAAGTAATACTTCCAATGCATTTAAGATTAAGCCCTGTTAGTCTTGACTTGCCTTGTTTCGTAATTCGATTTGGCAGTTTATCCTCCAATTTTCAATGAAAAGCTACTCTTCTTCCTGAGTTTTAGCAACTTGCCTTGGTTTTCCTCACCCAAAATAAAATTAAATATCACTAAAAAATAAAATCAATAATAGTATAATACATATGAAATATTTTATAGCATAGTTATATACTGCATAAAATTTAATATAAAATAAAGTTTCTTTGACACAATTAGCTGCCTCATTGCTAATTTCCAATTATCAAACATTATAACACAGTACAAATCTTCAGGGGACTTCACGGGTTATTATTATTCCCTGTGAAAGATGTCCATTTTTCCTCCACTACTTGCTCTTCTCTACTCATTTACCTATTCATATTAGGATGTGTCCTTTGAGCTTATGTCTTGAAAGCTCCTTTCTCTTCTTTCTGGATAAGAATCTTAAAGGGGGAAGTGAAAAGTCGTCTAAAAACCTACTCATTGTATTTTGGGCACCAATTGTCATAATGGTTGAAAATAAAAGTAATAACTTGTCTGTATATGCCAGTCATAGCAGAATTGATTTTATTCCCAGACCCAACGTAGGCGAAGTTGACAGTCAGTGAGTTTGTGTGCCTGTGCATAAATGTGTGTGCATGTATGTTGTAAGAATCTTGTTCTGGAATTCCATGCATGTCTGCTCCAAAGATAAACAGTGAACAAACTTGTCAATAATGACTGGTCAACTTTCTTCACTTCTAATGTCAGTTGTTTAACATGTTTTATTTGAGCCCGGATTTGCCTGTATATCTGGCACTATTAAACAGAGAATTTCTTAACGAGCTTTGCCTGTTCACAAAGTTTCAACCATAATCTTCAGAGGAGGAAAAAGGTCAGCAGATTATATCTGCATTCACCCATAATTTAAACAACTGTGTTTAGACTAGTAATCTCACAAAGTTTCATTTTGTTTTTTTAAAAACAATTCCACACTAAAACAGCAATGTGCCAGCATTACAAAGTTAGCCACATGGCTGGGAATTCTGGGAGTTGAAGTCATAACACATTTGGAAGATATCAAATTTACATATCAACAATACCTGCCATTGTAGGAGGGGAGGTGTGTTAATTATGGTGGCAAAAAGAAAAATCAGGGATCTGATAATACTTGTTCTGATTTTATTAAAAGGTGTAACTTTTGGGCTGACATGAACTGCAGTTCACAAATGCATACCTTTCTAAATATAATACATTAGTTAGAACCCTGGTAGGCTTTTTTTGTTTGCTTGCTATCTGCCATGGATCAGAAGGCATGGGTGTTCTCAGGGGAGGATCAAGATGGCTGGTATACCATCTTAATCAAAACCATGCCCCTTTTATACATGAATGTCAAGCGGTTGGATTTTGTTCACAGACTACCATCTTGCAGATTTTCAGTGCCTTGTAGACACTGCTGCCTAAAGATAGAAGTCCTTTACATACTATTCTTTTGATCTTTTATGCTGTTTTTATCTATTTTCAAGAATCTATCTTCCTTGGGTAGGAAGTTGGACTAGAGCAGGGGTAGGCAACCTTGGCTCTTTTATGACTCATAGACTTCAACTCCCAGAATTCCTGAGTCAGCTGACTCAGGAATTCTGGGAGTTGAAGTCCATGAGTCATAAAAGAGCTGAGGTTGCCTACCCCTGGACTAGAGGATCTCCAAGGTCCCTTCTAGCCCTATGATTCTATGATTCTAAACTGGCTACTGACAAAGCTTCTTACTGAGAAGGTACCCTCTAAACTTTGTTCCTATCCACTTCATGACACGATGGTGGTAGTTGACTGGAGAAGTGGGGAACCCACTGCAGTATAATAGTTAAGGTCTTATATTAACACTAAAGGGACCCAAGGACTAGTTTATCCTCAGTTATAGAAACTCAGTAGGTGACTTTGGGCCAGTCACTTGCCCAATCCAACTTACCTAATGCCTGAAACTGGGGGCAGGAATAGGGAGGATAAAAGACTACATAGGTTGCCTTGAATTCCTGAACAAAATAAATAGTATATAAATTTAACAAACAAACAAATAAATAAATAAGAGTATAATCAATCTAAGCAGAAAAGATGGTCACATACCTTCATTTTGGACATTTTACGAATATGTGGAGCCCCCCTTTCATCGCTGACAGTGCAATCCTCAATATATTACTTAAGAGGAAGCACTGTAGATTCAGTGAGGTGAGCTGCTAATTAGCTTGTATCAGCCATAGTTTTTCAAGTGCAGAAAGTTCTGGTTTTTGTAACAGGAAACTTTAATGTTAGTTTTTATAAATATTTGACTTTCCTGTCTAGAAAACAGTAATTATTTTCCTCTGGAATGAAGACTCTTTTCGCCCCCTAAGGGATATAGAGGACATCTCTTAGTCTGGAAAGTGTCATTTCTCAATATTGTTAGTATGAAATGTAAATAAGCCATCTTCTACTGGAACAGAGGGCTAGCCATGCCAGCCTGTAGTGTAAAGTGACACAATTAGTCTTAAAAGACTAACAGTTTGGAGGAAATACAGGTCACTTTATTAGAGTCATGAAGTCATGAGGTCATATATACAACTATATGCTTGGCAGGGATAAACAATGAAGCCAGGAGAAAATTAAATACTGAAAGTACAGATTGAGGCTACTGCATTATTAATAACTGCTATTCTCAAAACAGGTGTTGGTTTGAACCAGAGACCATGTTAATTATTGACAAACTAGACTTTTGTATGATTTTTTTGTAAAAAAAACACACCACACCCCTTTTTCTGATTCACATGCACAATGAAGACTTCTTGGATTGAACAGGAGAAATGTTTGTGGAAAAACAATGGGGGGGGGGGAAAGGCTGTCCCAGAAAACTAGACTGGTAGGTAATATATAACAGAAAAGAAGTTCTCATTGGAAAGAAAAATTACAAGAAAGAAATCTAAAGACATTTCAAAGGCTCATGTACATGATCTGTAGAACGAATGAGATCGTTAATAGCAAACCTAATATATGTGAGAGTATTCCCAGGGGTAATAGAAATTTCATAAAAACTAATTTTCCAGGGTCACTCAGTAATAAGCAAAAATCAGGCAGAAGGAAATGATTAAAATAATAGGAGCTTTTAATCTTCAAGAAGAAAGTGGGAAAGTGTGTCAGTAAGTATTACAGAATACAGATTTGCAATAGGGAAAAATTATTATAAATTTCATAGAGATAAGGAGTCTTGCTAAGAAAGATTCTTGAGAACACTTAATAAACTATGTTTAAACTAGTTTGCATTTAACAATATACATTGCAATGTATGGCAGTGAAAGTTGGACCATAAGAAAGGCTGAGCGCAAAAGAATTGAGGCCTTTGAACTCTGGTGCTGGAGAAGACTCCTGCGAGTCCCTTGGACTGCAAGGCGATCAAACCGGTCAGTCCTAGAAGAGATCAACCCTGACTGCTCTTTAGAAGGCCAGATCCTGAAGCTAAAACTATTTGAGGGAACTATTTGAGGGAACACCTGCTGCCGGCATCAAACGCCCTTCGCCCAGTGCGCTCCCACAGGGAGGGTCTGCTCAGGGTGCCGCCGGTGAGAGATTGCCGGCGGGTGACACCCAGGGATAGGGCCTTCTCTGTGGGAGCGCCTGCCCTCTGGAACCAGCTGCCGGTGGAGCTGAGGACTGCCCCCGACCTCCGATCATTCCGCCGGGGCCTGAAGACCTGGCTCTTTGAGCTCTCAGGCCCAGGCTGAGGAGAAATTTTTAATCCGGGTTTTAATGTATACAGGGTAATTTAATATTTTTTAATTGGTTTTTTAACTTTTGTATGGTGGATTTTTAATTCCCTGTAAACCGCCCTGAGTCCTTAGGGAATAGGGCGGTATATAAATGCAACTAAATAAATAAATAAATAAATAAATAAAACTCAAATACTTTGGCCACCTAATGAGGAGGAAGGACTCGCTGGAGAAGAGCCTAATGCTGGGAAAGATTGAGGGCAATAGAAGAAGGGGACGACAGAGAATGAGGTGGCTGGATGGAGTCACTGAAGCAGTAGGCGTGAGCCTAAATGGACTCCAGAAGATGGTAGAGGACAGGAAAGCCTGGAGGAACATTGTCCATAGGGTCGCGATGGGTCGGACACGACTTCGCAACTAACAACAACAACAACAATATACAGCATTAAGGAAATTGGTTAAAATGATGTTCATAATTTCAACTCCCTCTTCAATGTTTTTATTCAAAATAAAACAATCTCTAAGCATTATATTGTATTGTACCCTGAATGAATCTGTATTCTACATATACCTCTAGTTGGCTTACAAAGTAGTCTTAGATCAGAGATCCTAATCCATGCTTGGATTATATTTATTGTGTATTAGCTAAAATGTCCCCATATTGTTCAGTGTTTTATTTTTCCATTAGCAGATTTTTTTTTGTTTTGCCAAAACACTTACACAAAAGCCTTGTTCGATCATGCTTCCTGGTGGAAGTCAATATTCATGGCTCCCTCTATGAATGTCCATGTATATGGAAGATTGCAATTTGGCATGTAAGAGGAATGTATATAAAGAAAAAGACTTAAGTATAAAAGTAAAGAAAAGACAAAAAATAAATTCCATTCCTATTTGAGGTCATAGAGTACATAAACATTTAAGTGTGTGTGTGTGTGTGTGTGTGTGTGTGTGTGTGTGTGTGTGTGTGTGTGCCCCAGATATTTTACTATTTTACATATAATTTTACCTAAATGATATTAAACTACGCTCACACAACAGCCACATTTAAAATAAAAAATCCTTTCTTGCCAGGTCTTTTACATTCAATTAATCTCTAATTCTTTTCTTCTTCATTAGTGCTAAAACAGTACACTATCTAAGAGCTTTAACTAGTATGAAAAAGGTTACTGATTTGAAACCCAAAAGTTTTTTAAATTAGTATTCTTTTTCTTTCACTTTGAAAGAACAGTAATTTTAAAAAAGCATTGTTTATTCCCTAAGGAAGTAGCATTGTATGTATGTATGTATGTTAGTTATTTGATTACCGAGCAGCCATTTAGTTATAAGAAATTTGAAAAAGGAAAAGTATATGAAATTTAAATGATACAAGGGATACATGCAGTAAATAAAATTTCTCTTAGACCTTTTACAGGATTAGATGGTCATGAATTTTGGAAGTCTTCCGTCTACCCCATCTCCCTTGGTAGTCAGCAAGATTCAAGCAAGATTTTCCTATGTACATTCAATATACTTCAACATTTTAAATACCTGATGCTTGTTACTTGCTTAGATTTTCCTCAATGAAATAAGAAACATACTGAGACATATTACAGATAGTCCTTGTTTAACAACCATGATTGGGACCTGCAACCCTGTTGAAAGTGATGCTATTGTTTAACATCAAGTGACCACTGCAGGCTTACATTTACTGCAGTCATTAAATAAAAAGTCAAGTGACTACAACTTTTACTTCCAACTTCTTCACTGACTTTGCTTGTCGACAGCTGGTTGTACAGTGGGCAAATGGCAATCATGTGACTATGGGATGCTGTGATATATATTTGAACAGAAAGTTAGAGAGAATGTAAATATAAGAGACACAATCCAACCCCCCCAGGTGATTATGTATTCAAATAAAGAAAAAATATAAAAATAATATACAAAGATTATGCTTTGTTGAAAGTTCTGCTTGAATTTACAATATGGGGAAGCACTGCATGCCAAAATTATTCATAATTTTTTAGAGGAAGGGATAAAAGCAGAATATTTTTTTTTGCTATCTGTAATAAGGCCGAAGTAAGCATTTCAACTGTATGAGTTACATCTCAAAACAGCAAGCAGTTTGCTATAATTTATCAAAAATATGTTTAGAGCAATTTAAAAGTGAAGATCCTGTTGCCCAGGTTTAATAATTATAAAATAGACTGATTTGAGAAAAGAAACTCAGAATAAGTCAATCAATAATTCTGAAACTCTTCTGGAACTTAATTGCTCCAAATTTCAAAAACAAGATGCTGCACATTAAAAGCAATATTTGAAGTTTTCCACTTCTTCATAGTTTTGTTCATGCTGTTTAAGGTGTCCTTTTCCAACATGGCGTTTTCAATCAGCCTCTGTAGTCTACCACAGATGTCCCCAACCTTTTGGGCACCAGGGACTGGTTTCGTGGAGATAGGTTTTTCCACAGACCGGAGGGTGTGTGGTTTTGTGTGCTGCCTGCATCTTGCAGATGGGGCTTTGCTTGTTTGTGCATACTGCTTGCTGGCATGCTGCACCCCGGTACTGGTCCACGGACCATGGGTTGAGGACCCCTGGTCTACCATATATGAAGGGTATCAAATTGGAAAAGGATGGTTTGATGTTGCAATTGTTATCCTTGTGTTGATCTTAAGCACCCATGTTTTAATTAGTAGCAAACAGCCATTGCTAAAGTAATCCATCATAGTTTATAACTTCAGAGTCAACATCTTTGCTCCTGAAATTAAATAGCACATGGGAACCTTTCACAAATTTGATTTGTGCAATGCATGGATTTTGTTCATGTGGAATAAACTGTGAAAACTGCTATTTTTAGTTTTATGGCACTTTTCTGGCCAGTTTTAGCTTTGACATTTGCAATTCAGAGTGATTTAAGCCAAAATGGAAAATTTCTAATACTCATTTCCACTTTCCCGGATCTCCAAACTGAGCTTGGATGTAAAAACTGCTTCCCTGTTTATGATTTCTTGTTTAACCAAAAGCTGTTGTTTCCTCTGCAGTTTAACTAGCATCCGGCACCAGTACATCCCTACATATTTGCAAAAAAACAAGTAAAACACATGTCCTTCAGTTGCACGTCTTTGATCATTTACCCATTGTGAGATGGTAGAAAATAATATCGACATAAAATTTGCAGCTCCCCATCACTGATTCCTATCCTGACTCTCTCCTTGCAATTCCTGTGGGTGTTTTTTACACTTTAGTCAACTTGTGTTGTAACAGAAAGAGTGTAAAAGGAAAGGCACAGAGAACATTTTAAGGAAGCCTAAGCAGAGTAGTGCCATTTTTGTCAGATCCTATATCTTTCCATTCCTACTGAATTACAGCATGGAATTGGCCACCTACAGTAGCCCCACAGCGAGATAGGTTTAATAAATTTAACAAACAATAATGTTTTTCCTTCCAACTGGTGCAGTTCTAAACAAGGACTACAGCAAAATCAAACCCTGATCACTTTTCGCATCATAAATGATGTTGGTAAAGAGTAGGACAGCCCCACTTGGCATTCCTGTGCAACAGAGACAGGATAGGAATCGGTGATGGGGAGCTGCAAATTGTATGTCAATATTATTTTCTACCATCTCACAATGGGTAAATGATCAAAGACGTGCAACTGAAGGACATGTGTTTTACTTGTTTTTTTGCAAATATGTAGGGATGTACTGGTGCCGGATGCTAGTTAAACTGCAGAGGAAACGACAGCTTTTGGTTAAACAAGAAATCATAAACAAGGAAGCAGTTTTTACATCCAAGATCGGTTTGGAGATCCTGGAAAGTGGAAATGAGAATCAAGTCATTGGCAGAGATTTTCAAGGGAGAGCACTTCTGGCTACTACATAGTCAGAAGAAAGGCACCAGATGACAATGCAGCATCCTTCCAGGGTAATCCTGTGGGGTAAGGTAATGGTTTCTCCCAGTAATGATTGCACTTTTTAGATTTCTTTTTAAAAGTGCAGTCATTTATGGGAGGAAACATTACCTTCCTCCACACAATTACCCTGAAAGGATGCTGCATTGTGATCTGGTGTCTTTTTTCTGGCAACGTAGTACTGTGGGAACCATGTGGAGAAGGACACTTAAAAGGCCGGGGGGAATTAAAACTGTTATGTATTGGGCTCAAGTGTAACGCTACTTGGTTAGTGGGAGCAGCTAATGGCTCTCCAGCAACCCAGACTCCAGGTCTCCAGTGCTGCTATTGGCTGCCCCTAGGCGGCAATGGGTTACTTTAAATCTATTGGCTGCCGCCTAGGGGCCAGGCTATAAATTGCTGCAAGCTGCAGCCCAATTCTCAGTTCAGATCCTGCAAGCAATAAACCATGAGCTTTGTTAAACTCACTTGCCTTGTCTTCTTTCCTGTGCGAAGAACTCACTACACAACAAAGACGATGAGCAATCTATTGTTCTGTTCAGTGTTGCAGGAGGAGGAGGAAAGCTAAACTCCCTTGTAATCCTTTTTTTTAAATATACTGTAGTGCATTTGTATTGCTGCCAAAAAAATTATCAGCTCCAACAAAGATATCTCTCTTTTAACTTAGCTGCTGCACTTTAAAAAAACAAACTAAAATTACTGCCGAAATAGAAATCGAGAACCTTTATTGTTTCCTAAACAGCAGAGGCATATAATCTAAGACCTAGAGAAGTATGATTTGTACCCCAAAGTCTTCAGTACACACCCCAGCAACTCTGCTAAAGTTGTTACTGAATTCTGGTTTTTAATATGAAAGAAGAAGAAAATTAAGTGTGGTGTACCAGTAGGGTCCATCAGTAAGGTGTACCAGTAAGGTTATTTTACAGGAAAAATTGAGCAGGGATTATTTCCACTTTGAGCTCCTGGCAGAAAATGGATCGATTACAAATGTTCACTTGCAAAGCTAACCAATTAAAATTATGATTGCCATTTATTTTTATTTATATTAACCTAATTTCATGTATTTTCTTGGCTGCACTTAGTTGCTCCCCTTTCTATATTAGATAAGCTGTATGAATTGAGGCAGGCTCCTTAAATGTTGAAATGTAGAACATTTTTCCTAGAATAGATGTTTCTCAAGGGGCAAAACAGAAATCCCATCGCGACCCTATGGACAACGTTCCTCCAGGCTTTCCTGTCCTCTACCATCTTCTGGAGTCCAGTTAAGCTCACGCCTACTGCTTCAGTGACTCCATCCAGCCACCTCATTCTCTGTCGTCCCCTTCTTCTATTGCCCTCAATCTTTCCCAGCATTAGGCTCTTCTCCAGTGAGTCCTTCCTCCTCATTAGGTGGCCAAAGTATTTGAGTTTTAGCTTCAGGATCTGGCCTTCTAAAGAGCAGTCAGGGTTGATCTCCTCTAGGACTGACCGGTTTGATCGCCTTGCAGTCCAAGGGACTCGCAGGAGTCTTCTCCAGCACCATAGTTCAAAGGCCTCAATTCTTTGGCGCTCAGCCTTTCTTATGGTCCAACTTTCACTGCCATACATTGCAACTGGGAAGACCATAGCCTTGACTATACGCACTTTTGTTGACAGGGTGATGTCTCTGCTTTTTAGTGTGCTGTCTAGATTTGTCATGGCTTTCCTCCCCAGGAGCAAGCGTCTTTTAATTTCTTGGCTACAGTCCCCATCTGCAGTGATCTTGGAGCCCAGGAAAATAAAATCTGTCACTACCTCCATTTCTTCCCCATCTATTTGCCAGGAATTGAGAGGGCCAGATGCCATGATCTTGGTTTTCTTAATGTTAAGTTTCAACCCAAGTTTTGCACTCTCCTTCACCCGCAACAAGAGGCTCTTTAGTTCTTCTTCACTTTCTGCCATTAGAGTGGTATCATCTGCGTATCTTAGGTTGTTGATATTTCTTCCGGCAATCTTAATTCCAACTTTTGATTCATCTAGCCCTGCCTTTCTCATGATGTGCTCTGCATATAAGTTAAATAGGCAGGGCGACAGTATACAGCCTTGCCGGACTCCTTTCCCAATTTTGAACCAATCAGTGGTTCCATGTCCAGTTCTCACTGTTGCTTCTTGACCCGCATATAGGTTTCTCAAGAGACAAATAAGATGGTCTGGTACTCCCATCTCTTTAAGAACTTGCCACAGTTTGTTATGATCCACACAATCAAAGGCTTTAGCATAGTCAATGAAGCAGAAGTAGATGTTTTTCTGGAACTCCCTAGCTTTCTCCATGATCCAGCGTATGTTGGCAATTTGATCTCTAGTTCCTCTGCCTCTTCGAAATCCTGCCTGTACTTCTGGTAGTTCTCGATCCACATACTGTTGAAGTCTAGCTTGTAGGATTTTAAGCATGACTTTACTAGCATGAGAAATGAGTGCAATGGTGCGATAGTTTGAACATTCTTTGGCACTGCCTTTCTTTGGAATTGGAATGTAAACTGATCTTTTCCAATCCTGTGGCCACTGCTGAGTTTTCCAAATTTGCTGGCAAATTGAGTGTAGCACTTTTACTGCACTATCTTTTAAGATTTTGAATAGCTCAGCTGGAATACTGTCACCTCCACTAGCTTTGTTGTTGCTCAGCTTTTCTAAGGCCCACTTCACTTCACATTCTAGGATGTCTGGCTCGAGGTCAGTGACCACCTCATCGTGATTATCAGGGACATTAAGCTCATTCTTGTATAGTTCTTCTGTGTAATTTTGCCACCTCTTCTTAATCTCTTCTGCCTCTGTTAGGTCCCTGCCATTTTGGTCCTTTATCATGCCCATTTTTGCATTAAACGTTCCCTTCATCTCTCCAATTTTCTTGAAAAGATCTCTGGTCCTCCCTATTCTATTGTTTTCTTCTATTTCTTTGCACTGTTCATTTAAGAAGGCATTCTTATCTCTTCTAGCTATTCTCTGGAATTCTGCATTCAATTGGGCATATCTATGTTTTTCTCCCTTGCCTTTCGCTTCCCTCCTTTCCTTAGCTATTTGCAAAGCTTCCTCAGACAGCCATTTTGCTTTCTTACATTTCTTTTTCTTTGGGATGGTTTTGGTTGCTACCTGTTGTACAATGTCGCGAACCTCTGTCCATAGTTCTTCAGGCACTCTGTCTATCAGATCTAATTCCTTAAATCTATTTGTCACCTCTACTGTATATTCAACAGGGATATGATTTAATTCATACCTGAGTGGCCTAGTGCTTTTCCCTACTTTCTTCAGTTTAAGCTTAAACTTTGCAAGGAGAAGCTCATGGTCTGAGCCACAATCAGCTCCTGGTCTTGTTTTTACTGACTGTATAGAGCTTCTCCATCTTTGGCTGCAGAGCATATAGTCAATCTGATTTCTGTGATGACCGTCTGGTGATGTCCATGTGTAGAGCCGTCTCTTGGGTTGTTGGAAAAGAGTGTTTGCTATGACCATCGTATTCTCTTGACAAAATTCTATCAGCCTGTGCCCTGCTTCATTTTGTACTCCAAGGCCAAACTTGCCTGTTATTCCGGTTATCTTTTGGCTTCCTACTTTAGCATTCCAATCCCCCATGATGATAAGGACATCATTTTTTGGTGTTAGTTCTATAAGGTGCTGTAGGGCTTCATAGAACCGGTCAATTTCATCCTCTTCAGCACTGGTGGTTGGGGCATAGACTTGGACTACTGTGATATTGAATGGTTTGCCTTGGATTCGAACTGAGATCATTCTGTCATTTTGAGGATTGTATCCCAGTATTGCTTTTCCTACTCTTTTATTGACTATGAAGGCTACTCCATTTCTTCTGAGGGATTCTTGCCCGCAGTAGTATACCTGGTGGTCATCTGAATTAAATTCACCCATTCCTGTCCATTTTAGTTCGCTGATACCTAAGATGTCGATGTTCAGTCTTGTCATCTCTTGTTTGACCACGTCCAGCTTTCCTTGATTCATGGATCTTACATTCCAGGTTCCTATGGAGAAAAAATCTTTACAGCATCGGACTTTCCTTTCACCACCAGACACATCCACAGCTGAGCGTCCTTTCGGCTTTGGCCCAGTCGCTTCATTCTTTCTGGCGCTACTAGTTCTAGCCCTCTGCTCTTCCCCAGTAGCATATTGGACGCCTTCCGACCTGAGGGGCTCATCTTCCAGCGTCATATCGTTTTGCCTTTTGGTACTGTCCATAGGGTTTTCATGGCAAAGATACTGGAGTGGGTTGCCATTTCCTTCTCCAGTGGATCACGTTTTGTCAGAACTCTCGGCTATGACCTGTCCGTCTTGGGTGGCCCTGCACGGCATAGCTCATAGCTTCATTGAATTACGCAAGCCCCTTCGCCACGACAAGGCAGTAATCCATGAAGGGGAGATCACTGATATAAATGATAAAAGCCTAGCAATGGGCTACAGTAACTCTATATTTATGCCAATGCCAATGAAAATGGGATAGGACAAGTTATGATAGGATAAGCCAATTTTCTAAGAGCTGCCTTTTTTCTAAACAGCATTCCTAATTTGTTTTACATTTTGGTCTATTTTTGTCTCATGTCTGAAATATGTAAAATGGCCTGGTAATCCATTCAAGATTTGTATACAGGATGTGTGACTTAAACAGATATTACCCAGAGCAGAATAAAGTTTAGAAGAAACAGAATAGAATGTCGTTTTGTTTGAAGCAGCACCACTGGGGATTGATGGTACTGGCTGTGTATATATTTACATAAAAGCAAGTGAAACATGTTGGGAATCAGTGTCCTGTTCAAAACAGGCTGCACAGACACAGACTAACCCTACATCACGTTTTCAAAGAATAGATGTCCATCTCAGCTGCCTTAGTTTTTGCCAACTCATATTAACATTTCTCTACCATCTTCAATCTGCCATATTTTCTGCTGTTGCCAACTATAATGGTGTGTGGAAATGGGAGACAGAAGTTTAGTTAACAGTCTGATAAAAGAAATTTGGGTGCAAAGGACAAAGGTGGCAAAATATCTCAGAAGGGACCCTTCCTAGTTTTTAGGAGAATAAAAGTGAAGGATGGGGACGTTATGTACTGGGCTTTTGGAATATCACCACGTGCTCTGCTGGAGAACCAATGGTTCTTCAGCATCTCAGACAGGACGGCGCCAGTCCTGCTATTGGTTAACATTGGGCAGCAAGTATAGCTTCAATCCGATTGGTTAATACCATACAGCCTGGCTATATGTATTGAGGCAGGGTGAATTCAATCTCTCAGTACAGTTTCTGCTTAAATAAAGTATGTGTTTGTCTGTATTCCTCTGCGTGTTCTCGTTCCTGCTCATCAGAGCCACGACATAATAGGGGAGATACTTTTAGACTTGCAAGACTCTGTTAATGTAACCTCACCATAAAGATAGAGCTAAGAGCTGTGGTGGTGCAGTGGTTAGAATGCAGTACTGCAGGCTAATTTTGCTGACTGCCAACAGTTCGATTCTCACTGGCTCAAAGTTGGCTCAGCCTTCCATCCTTCTAGGGTTGGTAAAATGAGAACCCAGATTGTTGGGGGCAATATGCTGACTCTGTAGACCTCTTAGAGAGGGCTGTAAAGCACTATGAAGTGGTATATAAGTCTAAGTGCTATTGCTATTGCTAGAACTCCTGATCATGGTTCTTGCAAGGTTCTTGCAAGAACAGCCATTGGATCTAATCTTTAAAGCTTTTTATGGTGCAATAGCAGGACACATTAGCCAATGTCCTTTCAAAACTGAATCTGCCATCAAGAAATGGGCTGTTTCTGGTTCCACAGCCTCACAACAGTTCAAAGAGAGAGGGTTAAGTGAAAAGCGTCCCCAGTGGTGGCCTCCAATTTTAGGGAATACTTCTGGAAATACAGATCGTCCCTGCTGTTTTGCATTTCACAAACTGACCAGAGTGGTGTGCTGGTATTTCACCTTTAGATTAGTTTAATGAGCACTTTTGGGAGGATTAATTCTTTTGATGCTATTTTAATTATTTATGCTGGATGCCACAGTTCATTTTTCTGTTTTTGCCTCTGTTACATCCCATCCCAACTCCCTTTAGATTATGTTGTAAATTCAGTCAGTTCCCAGATAATTGTTAGAGAAGCCTTTCCATTATCTAATTCAAATGAGATGGATTTTTTATTGTTGTTACCTATGATTCTTTGGGACTCAGGGATGGACATAGATTTGCTAGAATTTTCTGTCAGTAACTGCTTTTTAGGTTCTTTAAAGCTTAAGCTCATATGTCAATCATAGCAACTAGAGCTGGATTTTTTCAGGATCAGAGCCTTTTTCAAATACTCCAGCTTTGGCATTATGTGCCCAAAATATTGAACCACTAGCCTCAAAATTAGTTCTTCCAGTGCATTTTACTTGATTTATTTTATTTTCTTGCCTAAGGTACTCAAAGCTATTTCCCCAATGCCACCATTCTAACAAACTGATTTTTCTTCATTCAGCATTTTTGATGAACCAACTTTCACAGATAGATATTACAACTGGGAAGAACCTGACCTTGCAATATATAATGTTTGCTGGCAATGTATCTTTAAAATGTAAAACTTTACATTTACAATATATGGCTAGATTTGTCATAGTTTTTCTATAAAGAAGTAATAAATTCTTTATTTTGTGGTTAAAATCAACATTCCCTTGGACTTTTGATTTCAGGAAGGGAAAGTTGACTTCCATTACTTCATCTAGTGCTGAATTTGCCCTAGGTAGGTAAATTGTTTTGATTTCTTTGATTGTTGTGAGCCACCCAGAGTTGCTGAGAGTTAGACAGCATACATTACAAGTAATGATTACGAAGATAATGATAATGGTGATAAAATCTCAAGTCTTCTTTTTCATGTGTTTTTACATTATTGAACAATACTGAGATAACATTATCAAATGCCAAAGGAAAGAGCTGAGAATTCTGGCTTGCTCAGCTTTGCATTTCAACACATGGAACTCAACTTTTCTTTCAAATTTCATTTTTTTTTCTTTCCAAGAAGGATGCTGGAGTTGGTTGGGGACAAATGAGAATGAACAAGCTGAACCCTAATCCAGAAAAGATATAGGAACAACACCACTTTACCATATTGGTCTCAGAGGAAATTAACTGCCCTCCTTGCATCAAGTACACCATCTCTGCAGATGGTAGTACAGTACTGATCAAGATTTTTTTCCAATTTATTTACCAACTGAGACTGTACTATAAAGCATTAATTTGGTTTTAATTATCTTTGTTTTAGTAACAACCAAGCCATAATATTAATATAGAGCCTTGGTGGAGCAGTGGGCTGATGCCTCCTTAAGTAACACCAGCTGCCTGCAATTAGTGCAGGTTCGCATCCCACCAGGCTCAAGGTTGACTCAGCCTTCCATCCTTCCGAGGTAGGTAAAATGAGGACCCAGATTGTTGGGGGCAATTAAGCTGACTTTGTAATAATGCCGCTTGGGGGGTGTATGAAAGACCTAATAAGCAGGCATATACATAGAATGAAGGCTACTGCTAAGCTTGTAAGCCGCCCTGAGTCTTCGGAGAAGGGCGGGATATAAATGTAATAAAAATAAATAAAAATAAATAAATAAATATGTGGGGGCTCAAATTGGTCAGATCGTGTACATTTTACCGTAAATTTGCACTGGTTGCCAGTGTAATTCTGAACTCAGTTTAAAGTAATGGCATTGGCTTTTAAAGTCTTAGTTTGGATCCTAGTTTTTTGGATCCAAAGCATTTTATATTTTGAAGCCTTATTGCCTTTAAGACCGAAGAAGCAATCAAGATGGCAAGCCTGAATATGTATTTTCAACAGTGTCTCTCTGATTATGGAACTGCTTCAGTTTATATTCACTGAAATCATTACAGGACTTCAGGGAGACCCCCAATACCGAGCTCTTTATTTTGACTTACAACTCAGATAGGACTTTACTGAGTTTAATGCGATCTGTTAACTTGGATGTTTTTATTTTATCGTTCTTAGATTTTTATTATCATTGTGATAATAAAGCCAATTTATACAAATTCAAATGATTAATTAAAATGATAGCTCATTTCTCCATACCTTTTTAACGTAAATGGTTTAAATTGATTCACAATTCAAGAAAAATTGCCTTGAGTTGAACGGAGGTCAACTTTATTCTGTAATGTCACATGTCTACATTTTCCCTTGTGACTCTTTGTAATATTTCCTTTCATTATTTTACATATTCCGTCACCACCATTGTCGCTATTCCAAACAAATGACACTTCTATTAACGTTCTACACAGTAGGTTGCAGAATGAATTACAATTACTCATCATCTATTAAAAGGTTTTTACAACTCACAGTATCAAGACATGTTCATAACCCAAAGACAGGAAAAAGAAACAAAAAACCATAGCAAACTGGAGGGGGTATGTTTTCACTCATTGTATAGGAATTAAATATTTAATTCTATTGCTGTGCATTGTAATCAGTTTTCATGCAACAAACAAATAATACTAATAAAACACACTGTTGCTTTTTCTTATAATTTCCCCTCTTTTTCAATTGTTACAGTGTATATGATCTCATGAAATGTGTGTCTCTATGAAAATGGAATTGTTTATTACAATTATGCATAACTGATAAAAAAATTCCAGACTGTATTACAGAATAACAGAGTAACAGAGTTGGAAGGGACCTTGGAGGTCTTCTAGTCCAACCCCTTGCTCAAGCAGGTGACCCATTCCAGACAGGTGGCTGTCCAGTCTCTTCTTGAAAACCTTCAGCGATGGCACACCCACAACTTCTGAAGGCAAGCTGTTCCATTGGTTAATTTTTCTCACTGTTAGTACAATGTATTTATTACACAATGTACTTGTATTATACAATGTATTTGTACAGTACAATGTACTTATTTACTTATCAATCAATCAAATTTAAATGCCACCAATTTCATTTTGACTTCTTGTGGCTTACAATAGTTAAAATCCCCACAAAATGCATGACAGTATAAGCAACAAAACACCCACACCTACAGTACGAAGTAAAACATTAAAGTATTCACTAACATGTTCATGGAAAACAGTCTAACAAAGAACACAAAACAGTATAATGCCCTACCACTATAGTTAACTAAAATATACAGCAACAATTTTATGCAATCAAACAATTTAAACTTACAAAATAGAAAGAAGTCCATAGGCTCTCTCATACAGCTTGTCTTTCTTGCTTTTGAGAAGATGCTCACAGTGGGGGTTTACCAAATTTCAAAGGAAGCTGTGGGATAACTTTGATGCTACAGCAGAAAAACATCATGTCCTAGCCTGATCTCTTTTATCTCAAGAAAATGTGGGATTAGCCAGAATTTCTCCCATAATTAATCCACCAATCAGTTCTAACTGGAACACAGCCTGCTTTCTACAGCAGAAAGACTGACCATTTGTTGAAGTCATGTGTCCATTTCACATGTTGAGCTGGACAAAAGCATTCTGGCGTGAAAATAGTATTTTGTATTTTATGCTAGAACCAGACCAACTTTGTTGTGGATTCTTAGTTTGTTGAGGACCTTTTTGGAAATTGATGATTTGTTGAAATATGGCTGTGCCACACCTGGAATTATCAAGTTACAATCTATCAGCACTTGAAGGTCACAAGTTGCCAATATTTGAAAGTAGGCGAAGAGTCAAACCAATGGGTTGCATTCTCTAACCCAGTATTTTTCAGCCTTGGCAACTTTAATATACCATTTGTGGACTCCAATTCAAAGAATTCCCGACAGCATGCTTTAAGATGTGTGGATTTCAACTCTGCAACTGGGGAACTATGGGAATTGAAGTCCACACATCTTAAAATTGGCAAGGTTGGGAAACAGTGCTGTAATCCAAATCCCTATTGGAAGCATGCATAGTGCTTCACTGATTTATTATTTCCACTAGCTGCCTCTTTTCTCTATAGTGTTCTCTGTGGAGCTAATCTATGTATTTTTTTAAAAAATTGGAAGATAATAAAACTGGTCCCATTGTCTTGATAATCAGGACAAAGGATAAGAGAAGAACTAAGATATCAATTGTGCTGCTTTACAGATAGTTGTCAAGGGCATAGCATCAGAAATGGCATCTCCAGCTCAAGGCAAGAGAAAGCCATAGCTGAGATGAGAATATGATTCTGGATTGAGAATCCAGAGTGCAGAAAGAATAGATCCTCATATCATATGGCAATAAATATGGTTATAAACTTCCTCGGCGATGTAAAATTAACAGAAAAAAACCCAAGCTTATATGAAACATGGGAGACACCTTGTAGTTTATGTGCAAGGAAATGAAAAATTGAATGAGAGTCAATCAAGAAAAATATGAAATTGGACAGATGGATGGAAACTAGAAAAAGTATAGTTTAATGTGCACTAGAAAAATGCATCTGAACTACGCCAGAACAAATATTTTGGTGCTTTGCTTCTAATCTTAATTTATAGGAACATAATACCGGTACTTATACTACACTTTTGAATTAGTTTTGCCATTGCAAAAGCCTCTAGTCAGTTCAAGCACCTAAACTAAACAAATGCAGGTAGTCCTCCACTTACGACCACAAGCCCAGAATTTTTGTTGTTGAGACATTTGTTAAGTGAGATTTGCTCCATTATAGGACCTTTCTTGCCACAGTTCTTAAGTAATGCATTGCAGCTGGTAGGTTAGTAACATGGTCGTTAAATGGATCTGGCTTCCCCATTGGCTTTGCATGTCAGAGGTTTGCAAAAGCAGATCAATGACCCCAAGACATGGCAAATATAAACCAGTTGCCAAGGGTCTGAATTTTGATCATGTGACCACAGGGATGCTGCAGCCATGTGGAGGAACAGTCACAAGTCACTTTTTTCCACTGCCACTGTAACTTTGAATGGTCACTCAATGAACTTTTGTAAGTCGAGGACTACCTGTACCAAGTGACGAGCACTCAAACGGCCCAAGGGGTCAGAGCCTCTGTTTAAAAGCTGGAAAGAAAGAAAAAATCACAATTCCTTTCTGCAGAGGCAGAGTAGTCGTCTGTTTCATGACTAGACAACCTAAAGGTATCAGGACAAAGCACTTAATAGTTGCGTGTGGGGGAGCATGGGGGGGAGCATAAATTGCCCCATTCAAAGTACCGCCCTCTTGGAATGTCTATGCGCGTGAAAGGAAATATTGCTTGTTTCATTCTATTCTCCTAAAATCTTTATATTTCAGGGATGGTGACAACATTAAATCATAGTACAATTATAATAGAAATAAGCAGCTTCAAAATCTTAGTTCATATTTTGCATACCTATTGAAAACATTTTTTCTTCCTTCACCCACACAATTCACCCATGGGATACAGGATCATTGGCTGAGCCCCACGTTGCGCTACTATACATTGGGGCAAATTCTGTCCCAGCTGTCGGGTTAGTTGTTATAATGGCATTCTACAAATTGGTCATCTGTGCATCCGCTTGGGGAGGGGAGGGGGGGTAAAGAGTGATTTTTCATAACTTTCTAGAAAAACTACTCGACGGGGCAGAACAGGTGAGAATAAGCCAGCGTTTCCCAACCTTAGGAACTTGAAGATGCGTGGACTTCAACTCCCAGAATTCCCCATTGGTCATCTGTGCATCTGCTTGGGGAGGGGAGGGGGGGTAAAGAGTGATTTTTCATAACTTTCTAGAAAAACTACTCGACGGGGCAGAACAGGTGAGAATAAGCCAGCGTTTCCCAACCTTAGGAACTTGAAGATGCGTGGACTTCAACTCCCAGAATTCCCCAGCCAGCTATGCTGGCTGGGGAATTCTGGGAGTTGAAGTCCACGCATCTTCAAGTTCCTAAGGTTGGGAAACGCTGGAATAAGCCAAGTCCCCCTGTAACGTGGCGGTCGGAGAGAGTCTGCGAAGCCAGGACCTGAGGAAAGAGGCAGAAAGGCCATCAATCTACCGCTCGCCTTCGGGCGGGAGAAGCGCGCGCGCGGGGCGAGGATAAGAGAGAGAGAGCGGGAGCGTGCGTAGCGCGGTCTCTCCCAGCGGCGTAGTCGGGCGCTTGGACGCGCGTTTAGCACCGCGTCTCGCTTCGAGATTCCCTCCACTTATGCTCAGGCGCCTCCTTGTCCTTAGGCAGACGCGGAGTCCCGGTCGGAGGCTCACTCGAGCGGAGACGCTCTGGGACGCAGCTACTCCGGCGCTTCCTGGCTGCTCCGGCTAAAGCGGGCATCATGGACCATGGCCCCAAAGAAGGGGACGCTGCCGGGCCGACTGCTGGCGATGCCGCGCGAGGAAATGCCGCCGCCGCCGCCGCCACTGCCGCCTCCTCCTCCTCCGGCGGCGTGGTAGTGCAAGTGCGTGAGAAGAAGGGACCCTTGCGTGCCGCCATCCCCTACATGCCGTTCCCTGTAGCCGTCCTCTGTTTGTTCCTCAACACCTTCGTACCTGGACTAGGTAAGCCGCCCCTGCCCTTCGCAATTGCACGCCCGCTAGGCGGCGCTCGCGTGACTCCACCTGCTAGAAACAAAACAAAACAAAACAAAACTAAGCGGGAACCGGGACGTACCCGAAGCAAGCGGAATTCCTCTGTTAAGGCAGACGCAGCTAACCGCCCAGGTGCGAAGGTGTAGCCTTGGCGAGGCTGCTGGGCGGGACGTTCCGTCTTGCGTCCGTCTGTGCCTTTCCGTTTTGGACTCGTGGGGAACTTGCCGGTTAGGCAGACGCCTTGGCTGCCTCTCTCGGGCGGCTGCTTTATGTTTCGCCGTTACTTGGGAGGTGGGAAAGGGGGTCTATTCTATTACCAAGCGCTCAGTTGCAAACAAGTCAAGCTGCCTGTCCAGGCTAGTGCGAGCAAGTCGCGTGGAGAAGTGGAAAGTCCGCACAACACGTCTGGCGATTGTAACTCTTCTCTTTGGTAGTTCCACTGAAGGGAGCAGAGTGGCCAGCCTGCACTCCCTGAAGTTGGATTTCTTATAGGGGAAAGCAGGGGTTTCTGTGGGACCAGGACGAGTGTTCATATAGTATACAATCCAGCACTGTCTTTTTCTTTGGCAGTTAACCAAATATATACCAGCAGAGCCTAAAAGCAGTTTTAATTGATGTTGGTAGAGCTGCATCCCCCGTTTGATTATCAAAAGTTCTGGAGCTAAGAACTATATTCATCTTTATCCTCTGTGAATTTCTTTCAGCTACTGTTAAAAATAGCACTGATTTAAGCTAGTAACTGTTGCTAAGTACTGGGGGTTTTGAATTTTGTAAACCAATTTCGGTGTTGTTTATCCTGAATTCATTGTGATGTTTTAGAATGGAGCCAGGAGAAGTCTGTTCACAGAGTAATTAATTCAGAATCCCAAATAAAAGCTTTGCACTTCTCAAGTTCTGACATTCTTGTTAGGACAGGAACTAAATGTGGGGAAGAAAATGTAAGCATCTTTTGCTTTAATTGTATGAACATACGTAGTAGCATAATATATGCATTCCCTTTTAAAGTTGTTGAGGTTTATCTACTGCAGCCACCACGAAAAAACATTTTGAGTTTACATTATTGGCTGTTCCTTCAATTCTCTACAAAATTTCCATTTAGTGGAAATACGAAACTCTTTCACATGATGAATTGGGTCCATCTCGAGTGGAAAAGGAGAGGTGAAATGCTCTTGCATGGCCATTAGAATGGGAATATTTAGAGAGAAAAAAGTCAACTTCCAGAATCAGAAGTCAGTTTTATTAGATATAAGATTACTGAAACAAGCTTCATGTCATCTCATAGCTGAATTATACCTCTTCTGATAGGAAGATTCAGAGAAGCAAAAATCCCATCTGTTGTATTTCTCCTTGTTGTATCTGATATGGCAACCTGTCAAAAAGATGAGTTATTTTCTTCTTCTAGCTATATTGACTATTCATGAGAGGAATTTCTCTTTGTATTACCTTTGAGAAATGTTAAGTTTTGCAATTGTTTAAACTTGTAATGTTAATGTAGCTAGGATAGAACTAGAGGCTATTTGCAAAAAACCAGAAGAGAAATTTATATATATATACACCTTCAATTCTACGTGGGGAAAAAACCCGAATAACCAAAGATCCACATACAAACACCCCCGAAAACCTCAGAAAACACACACACACACACACACACACACACACACACACACACATATATATATATATATATATATGTGTGTGTGTGTGTGTGTGTGTGTGTGTGTGTGTGTGTGAATATGAAGAAATACTAGAGAATGTGGTTGGCAAAATTCCTCTTGAGTACAAAATAACTGGGTAATGTGTCCTTGAGCAGCACTGAGATAAGACTTTACATATGCTGACATTGTTAAAATAGCATGCTGTTTAATCCTCCTGTAAATATATTAAAAGCCAAAGGATAGTGCCATGGAATTGGCTCTAAATGTTCTTTTGCATGGTGTGATATTACACCAGTACATTGTTGATAATAATTCAAGCAAATAGTTGTTATATTTTAATTAAGTCTTAACTTTATGAAATACCAATCAGCATAAATGAGTTTCCTAAATTTTGCGCCCCTTCTTGATAGGAGCTGGTGCAATTTAAGACCATCCTCATATATCTCCCTGATGTATGGCATATATTCCAAAGGAAATACTGTGAAGAATGTTTTGTAGTGTTTCCTCTGGAGTTGCATTATAGACTGTTTTCCATAAATGAGAGCTTTCTTTTCTTAACCCCTTTCCTCTTGTATTATAATTGTATCATAGAAAACCATGCCATTCAAATCTCAGATTGTGCCCCAGCTAACAAATCTACCAGTTAAAGCTCCAGATTTGAGAAGGAGAGCCAAGTGATCCGCCCCTCGGGCTCTCCATACAGTATGGAGACTATGGGACCATCCTGGAAGCAAGTGCTATTTCAGAGTGGCCACAATTCATTGCAGCTGCTTCCAACGTAGTTCCCACTTCTGGGACGGTGCCACACTGCCTCCATGTAGGAAGGCCATGTGGCAGAGAGGCTATTTCTCAAATGACATCTAGAGAAAACCTAAGTGACTGAGCTGCGATAGGGGTTGGGGAGGAGGATGTGAGACCCAGCAGGGTGTGAAGCAGGCCCAAAGCCTGCAGTGATCTGACAGGGAGGGGGATGTGTGAGGAAGATAAGCAGGGGAGCTGCTGCAACATCCCTGCTATTGACCGTAAGAGCAGGTGGCTTGCTGAGCACCTGAATTTTGTTCATGTGACCATGGGGGCACTTCAGCGGCCATAAATTCAGGCAGGGCCCATAAGTCCCTTAATTCAGCACCATCGTAATTTCAGTTGGTCACTGAACGAAGGGACTACCTTCCTGTAAGGCATGACATCACACACAGACTTGATTATCAGATTCTGCAGTAGGTACAATGATACACCTGATTACTTCTTCAAATGAAGTGATGATCCTATAGGTTCACATCCTTTTGTTACACACAAATATATAGCTTTGGATCATTTTCTTCAATAAATCAATGAACAAGTATAATGTTTTTGACTCGATTAACTGTGCTCTTTATTTAGTTTTAGGATTTGTGTGGAGAACAGGTAAGATTTTAGGTCATATTTATGCAGAAATATTAAAGATGTTCACAAACTTGTAGGTACCACTGTTTTCAATATGAAAATGAAAAGGCACTAACCAACCAAAGTTTTAAAAATTCAGAGCATCAAAGCATCCAGACTGGGAAAATAAATGTTTCAATTAAATACAGTATATTGCCATTCAGCAATTTTAGGTAGGTTGTATTTTTATAGCGTTCCCAAAGTCTTAAAAGTAGAAGTAGTGATAAGCTAATTAAAAGTGTTAATTTTTTTAAAGAAAACTTTTCATGCACCATCTTTAAGTAAGAATTATTTTAGACCATGGGTATCAAACTCGCGACGTCACGTGATGTGTCACGACATAGCATGACTTTTTTCCCATTGCCGGCAATGGGGTGGGCGGGGTTTTGGCGTGATGCATCCTGCCCATGGGTCGGCAGTTTGACACCCCTGTTTTAGACAGTAAGTTTCTCATGAGAAGTATCAGATCTAAATCTTATTCCCAGTAATATGTCTTGGTGTTTGTTGTTTTCAGTAAAGTTAATTTCCAAACAAATTACAGCTAAACACCTGCCAGAAATTCAGAGGAGCCAAATAATAACTTTCTAGTTGTACCCATAGAGGTTCACATTCAAAATAATTTCCATTCCAAAGAGTCAGAAGTTAATGTATATACCAAATGGTATAATTAAAAATCAGGAAAATTAAAATTAGGCTTAGGCTTAAACTGCAGAGATCTTGGCTCATAATAAGTATTTTAACAGGAAAAAGCATAGGAAAATAATTGGAGGTAAGCCCACCCATAACTACTGTATACAATTGACCTGGCAACTCTTTTTTCAGTAGAACCAGGTCCCAATGTTACAACTTAGCTAGGAGAGAAAATTATTTTGAGTGGATGTTATATAAAATTGATTTCCTGTATCCACTACTTTGCCGGCCCCAAATAAGAGGTGGAGGGAATTTGGAATTGATGAGTAAAAATGATACCAGGATTTGAGAGTTGCTTGTTTCATTCTATTCTCCTAAAATCTTTATGTTTCAGGGATGGTGACAACATTAAATCATAGTACAATTATAATAGAAATAAGCAGCTTCAAAATCTTAGTTCATATTTTGCATACCTATTGAAAACATTTTTCTTCATTCACTCACACAATTCACCCATGGGATACAGGATCATTGGCTGAGCCCCACGTTGTGCTACTATACATTGGGGCAAATTCTGTCCCAGCTGTTGGGTTAGTTGTTATAATGGATTTCTACAAATTGGTCATCTGTGCATCCGCTTGCTGCTGGTGTTGCAACAATGCTACTGCCAGATGCACAGCAGATAGTGGAGTTCCTTGGGAATTGGTAGCCATTCCTGAAATTCTTCTCTTTGGAAGAGAGTGGGAAACTTGCAAAATTGATGTTGATTTCATGAGATAAACTAGATAAGAATCACGATCAGATAACCTATTTCTACTTTGTTGTAAAACTATATTGACAAAATCTTTCAACTGAAAATATATTCAAAATAATGTATTTTTATCATTCCAGCAAGGATTTTTAAGTTGCTAATTAAAAATTCTGGTATGATACCTTTATTAAAAATATATTTTAGCATTCTGAATGCTTATTTCTGCAAATCATTTGTGCAATTTTTATCTGTTGATTGCAAAACTTGTACTATAATGCAATTGTGGGAAGAATCCAGAGAAAGAAACATTTCGGTAAATATTAAAAAGGCAGAATATATTTCCCCAAAGGATTTTAAAGGTAGAAAGCAACCCCCCTCCCCCCAAGTCTCTCTGCCCCAAACAGAAACTTCAGAAATGCAGATGTGATAATCTTGTCAGGAAGATTGGAGTCAGGAAGCTTGGATTAGAAAAAACAATCCCTAGAATCAACAATCTCTCACACCAAAAAATCCAACAGTCATCAGCCACACCCCCAGGGAAGAAGGATATGGCCTTTGGGACATAATAGGATTAACCCACCACCATCAGAATACCAGAAAGCCACACTCAGACTCAGGTCAAAGTTCATGCCACAGGAACAACTCCAAACAAAGGCTCAAGAAGGTATAAAAACCCACTCCCTACTACATGTGGTCAGTTTTTCCAGAGCCATCTTTCTGTCTGGCTCTCCTCTTCAATAAACTACAACCTTCTTTCTAAAGCAGTCTCCATGTTTGTTTATTCCCAGCTTGGACTGGACCCTGATGAAAAAATTTTGTTCAACACAATTATTACTAGAACAAGAGGATTTTTTTTCAAGCTGTTACTAGATGGCATGTGATTAGTAGTTGCAGAATTGTATTTGTAATGGTATTAAAATCTCTCACGAATAATTTATTTGTATAATACAAGTGTATGTTTAAGATAACTATTACAGCCATTAATGATTATTTAAATGTAACAAGTATAAATTACATTTCATCTGAATCTGATAAATGAGTCCTGTAGTGGAATCTGGAGTTGAAGTGAGGGGAGAAGTAGGAGACTGACTAGCCTGGAATTGTGGAGGGAGGGGGAGGGAGCAGCGGAAAGCACATTCTCCCTAAATTTTGCAGTGTTTATCTAGTAGTTTATCTACTCAGTGCATGAATCTGGCAAGATTCCTGTTAATAGGCAAGTGGCAAAAACATACCATTCTGACCAGCTACCTTGTTCCTTGCATCTGACAATTCAATAATATTTTATAACTGTAAAAAAATAAAGTTTTTCTTGGAAGTTTATAAACAAAATACAACAATAATTGTTAATTGCAGTTCTTGCCTAGGTTAAAAGTTATAATAATTATCCAAGATGTTATACATAGTAAGCATAACAGCATAAAAATAGTTTAAAATGAGTATAACAAATTATTTACTTACTTACTTATTTACTTACAAGTAAGTAGTAGAATCACATAATCATATAATCATAATCATAATAGTAAAGTTAGAAGGGACCTTGGAGATCATCTAATCCAATCCTGCTCAGGCAGGAAACCCTATACCATTTCAGACAAATGGCTGGGGCACCCCACTACACACTTCCGTCCATGTAGATGCGGTTCCACTGAGTACGGCCTGTCAGCCAGCTACGAATCCATGTGGTGGTGATGCTGTCTAAGCCACATTTGTCTATCTTATCAAGTAGTAGTTTGTGATCTACTTTATCAAATGCCTTATTGAAGTCCAAGTAAATTATATCCACAGCATTCTTCTGATCCACTAATTTTGTCACTTGGTCAAAGAATGCAACAAGATTTGTCTGGCATGAACTGTTTTTGACAAACCCATGTTGGCTTTTAGTAATGACTTTGTTTGCCTCTAGGTGCTCGCTGATTTATTGTTTGATTATCTTTTCCAGAATCTTCCCAGGTATTGAGGTCAGTCTGATAGGTCTGTAATTTCCTGGATCCATTTTTTCCCTTTTTTGAAGATGGGAACTACATCAGCTCTTTTCCAGTCCTCTGGTAGTTCCCCAGTGCTCCAAGATCTTTGAAAAATATAATTCAGTGGTTCTGAGATCACATCTGCCAGTTCCTTGAGAACCCTGGGGTATACTCCATCTGGTCCTGGTGATTTGAACTCGTCTAGGCTGGACAGGTGTTCACTTACCATTTTTTTGCCTATCTTAACTTGCGTTTCTATTCTGTTTTTTATGGCACTGGTTTTGGTAGGTTGGACTGTTTTTTCCCTTTGTGTAAAGACAGATGCAAAAAATGAGTTAAATAGTTCTGCTTTCTCCCTGTTGCTTGTCACCTTCTTGCCACTTTCACCCACTAATGGACCAATCATTTCCTTTACTTTTTTGTTTTTTGCATGTTGAAAGAAGCTTTTTTTGTTATTTTTGACTTTGGTCGCAAGCCTTAGTTCATTTTGAGCCTTAGCTTTCCTCACTTTGTCTTTGCAGGCTCGGGCTATTTGCTGATATTCTGACTTAGTTACGTTCCCCTCTTTCCACTTTCTATACTTGTCCTTTTTATCTTTCAATTTATCAGAGAGTTCTTTATGCAGCCATGCTGGTTTCTTTTGAGAGCTGTTATTTTTCCTCTTTGGTGGTATTATGCTAGACTGGGCTTTTATTATCTCACTTTTCAAAATTTCCCAAGCTTCTTGAGTTGTTTTCCCCTTGAGGATTCTCATCCATGGAATCCTTTCCAAGCTCTCTCTAAGTTTATTGAAATTAGCTCTCTTAAAGTCCAAGACTGTAGTTTGACTGTATTCTATTGCTTGTGCTTCCATAATGTTGAATTCCAGTATTGTGTGATCACTTCCTCCCAAGCTTCCTGTGGCTTCAACACCTTCTATCATTTCATCTCTGTTAGTGAGAATTAGATCCAAAATGGCTAATCCCCTAGTTTCCTTCTCTACTTTTTGGGTGACAAAGTTGTCTGCTAGGTTTGTCAGGAATCTGTTTGATCTTCCACTTGGTGCAGAGTTTGTCTCCCAGTTGATGTCAGGGTAGTTAAAGTCCTCCATTACTATTGTGATGTGCTTCCTACATACCTTAGTTAGCTGACTACCAAAAAGTTCATCTATTTCCTCTGTTTGGTTGGGTGGCCTATAGTATACACCTATGGCAATGTCATTTTTTCTCCCTTTTATATTGACCCAAATGCATTCAGGCTTACAGTTTTCATCATTGTTGTGCTCTATTTCTGTAGAGATGTAGTTATTTCTTATAGAGAGAACAACTCCACCTCCTCTTTTATTTGGTCTGTTTCTTTTGAATAATTTAAATCCCTCTAGCTGTGTGTTCCATTTGTGGGTTTCATCCCACCATGTTTCCGTAATGGCGACAATATCATATCTGCCCTCATTAACCTGAATTAACATGCCTTGAATTAATCTTAAATGATTTTTAAAATGATTTAAATTTACGATGTGGCTTTCCTTTATTTTCTGCATACAGGGAAAGTGTATTTAAATATATTTCTGAAAGAATATATTTTGTATAAATAGTTCCTGTTAATTTGCTATTTTTAAAATATTTCTGAGTTCATTCTTGTTGCCATGACAATTTCATTTTCATAAACACATTTTTGTGGTGTCTATGTCTGCTCCTATTTGACATTCTGGAAATTATATAAAATTGAAGAAAACAAATCAGTAATTTTGATATTAAACAGATAATGCTATCAATTTTGAGTGGTTGTATATTTATGCATTTTATTGGGGTACTTTACACTACTTTCTGACCCCCAAATACTCCTACAAAGTAGCACAGTTTAATACAATAAATAGCTCAAATGCCAAACTCAAATGATAATACTGTAAAATTGGGACCAAAATAAAATGATTTACACATTTTCTTAAAAAGAAAAGCTGGAAAAAATCTTTACAGTTCATCTGATACTCGGAAAGAGACAGAATCAACTGCTACATAGAAAGAGTTTCTCAATCAGTTTCATTGAAAATGCTCTCCACCCCGCAATGCTGTCAGAATCTTGCACAAGTTTTTCATGTATTAGAAAAAATGATCGGGCTCTCGTACCCATGATAGGCTTTGTAAGAAGCTGAGTCTGTTTTTTAAAAAAACATAACAGAGAAGCCAAAAAGGATCTTTTTATAGATCTGCTAACACAGTGTCAATTTAGCAAGCTGCTAATAAACACAGAGTGGGGAGGGAACATTTCAGATTTCAAATTAATTTAGGCAAGATATTATCATAAGTTAAATCAAGAATAGAAGAAGAATAGAATAGAGCTGGAAGGGACCTTGGAGGTCTTCTAGTCCAGCCCCCTGCTCAAGCAGGAAGACCTATACCATTTCAGACAAGTGACTGTCTATCTCTTAAAAACCTCCAGTGGTGGAGTGCCCACGATTTCTGAAGGCAAGCTGTTCCACTGGTTAACTGTCCTCACTGTTAGGAATTTTCTCCTTGATTCCAGGTTGCTTCTCTCTTTGGTCACTTTCCAACCATTGTTTCTTGTCCTGCCCTCTGGTGCTTTGGAGAATAGTTTGACCCCCCTCTTCTTTGTGGCAGCCCCTCAAATACTGGAATGCTGCTATCATGTCACCCCTGTTTCTTCTTTTCTTTAGACTAGCCAAACGCAAGTCCTGCAGCCGTTCTTCATAAGCTTTGGTCTCCAGGCCTTTGATCATTTTAATTGCTCTTCTTTGAACTTTTTCCAAGGTCTCAACAACTTTTTTGTAGTATGGTGACCAAAATTGGTTGCAGTATTCCAGGTGTGTTCTGAAATCAGCTGCTGTCAGGCCTTCAAGATAGCCCAGACTTGGAAACCAAAGCCATAAATGCTAATGCTACCTTTACTGTAGTTACAGTTATAGAATCTTGCAAGTTGGAAAGTGCTTCCCCTTTCCTCTGCCTTTACATTCCAGAAAATTAGGGAGGATCAGCTCTGAGGTGCTTTGTCTAACTCCACTACTGGTTTGAATTCAGATTTCTCTTATGATCAGATCATTGTCCAGGCTGCAGCCCTTCCTACTATCTCTCAAGGTTATTCTGACAGCCCATTATAGTTGCACAGTTAAGAATTAAAGAGATAAAATACCTGTGCCAATATATACATTGTGTCTTATTTGATTTGCTGTTCTACAAGCATGCACTGAGACCATAACATGAGCAATCATGCATGTAAATACATAGAGCTTATCACCTCACTCTACCCCAGGAACTGCTGGAAGCCACATTTTTACCGCTTTACAAAAACCCAGAGTGGGTACCATATGAACTTCAGGGTGAATACTGTTCCACAGGAAAAGCATAGTGTCTACTGAGAAGACACATCTCCTAATTCCCACAAAATGACAGTGCTTTATAGCTGCGACCTGGAGTGTGCCAACTCTAGCAAATCTTACCGCCAGAGGAAAGTCAGCTGTACATATTCAAATTCTAAGCCATAAATTACATCCAAAAAGCCACTGATAATCAATGCACCTTGAGTTGAGCCCAAGCTCATTTCTTTCCCCCAAAAGAGGGGTCAGCAACCTGAAACAGTGAAAGAGCCACTCGGAACCGGTTCCCTCACAAAATGAAAAACTGGGAGCCGCAAAAAATATGTGCGCATGCGCATACATGCAAGCATGCGCAGAACAGGGTTTGACTGAAGAGTGGAGCCAAGGCGAGATATGCACCTACCCTGCATATTTGAATTGATTGGCTGAACTTTTTTAGTCCCACTTTTTTTTTTTTGGACTGCACATGGCAGAGCACTGGGAGCCACAGGAGACGGCTGAAAGAGCCGCATGCGGTTCTGGAGCCGCGGGTTGCAGACCTGTGCCCCAAAACTTTGCAGCATTCAGGCGCCAAGACAGGATCTCAGTGGCATTGCCTGTCCATCTAGGGGTCAAGATTTAAAACGGAGTATCATTCAAACATGGATGATGCCTGACAATCATGCCAATGGGTGACTTCACCCACTGGCCTCATGTAGATGTTGAACTGGAGTACATAAGGAAAGTGTCAATCTCTGTGAAATTCTATATTGCAAGAACTTTGCATTATATCACTCCTTATCAACACCAACTGGAACAAGCCCCAGAAAGTGAATCACTACAGTCCAGTGCTCCCTGCTCCTAACTCTCATCAATGGTCCAGAAGGATGCTTTGATTTTATTTTTATCCTGCCCCCCTTTTTAGTATTTTAGTATTCAATACTTTTTGATATTGAATGCTTCTGAAATATCAAACAGAACCAGGAGAGTCATGTCACCCCTATTCTGGTTCTGCCAAATAAGTACAACCAGTGTTGTCTCAGGGCTGTACTCAGACTGAAGGCTTGACCAAAATGGCTTCAGATAATCAGTTTCCTCCAGCCTCTACTTTATCCTTAAATGTTGCACAAAAAACGGAAAGTTGGAAACTGGTTCTAAATTATCCCACACTTGTCAGTTCCAGTTACGGCTTCATGAGGATGGAATGTACCATTATTCAAGGCAGATGGGATAGTCCACTCAGTCCAGAATGAATGCATCACTGTTTGAGCCCAGCCATTTGTCACCCCCTAGGAGGCCTTAACCAACTAGGAGGGGCAAGAGACAATACTAATATACCCAAGGACCTTTCTACTTTCTCAAGACCTACCTGACCAGGGTCCAACTTCATTAAATCTGAATGATCTTATCCATCAGATGTCTAATGTATTCATGATAGCAACTCTTCATATATTCATCTTGTCCTTCAATCTCCATGAGTCTGAGGGTTGCTTTTAAAAGAGCCATTGGACAGTGATAAGCATAGTAAAATAATTATATACTGCAATCCTTGTTATCATTACATAGACTGTAATGTGGGCATAGTCATGTTTAAACAGATTTATTCTTCATCTTTCTCTAGCAGTAATCTAGGCATCTCTTCTGGCTACTCTGTTTCCCTGCAGTCCTTAGAAAACCAAGGGGCTCAGTGAGATTAGCAGCAGTAGTTCATATGCAGTCCTATACAACACAACTGACACTTCATCATACTGTTCTGTACCAGCCTGCTACCGGCCTTGCAGAAAGGCAACCCCTGTACAAACGGCAGAGGCTGGAGAGCGTCTGAGGCTGGAAGGCGTCTGCCAAGTTTAATTCACAAGCAAAACAACAGAACAAGAAACAAAACACCGGAACTGTGATCCTCAAACGGAGCGGTTGCTTTCAGCAACCAGCCCTTCCCCAAACACTCCCTTTATTAGAGTTCAGGGCGTGGCCTCCCTGTGCCTCCTTCCGAGGAGTCCCACAGCCTTTCTCTGCTTGTTCCTGCTTGACTGCCTCCTGCGTCGGGCGTCCTTGAACAGGGCCAGCTGTGGGTCATCATCATCCGCACTGTCGGGCTCGCGCAGCTGAGGAGAGGGCCCTGGCTGGGGGCTCTGCGAAGCCTCCAAGCCATCATCAGCAAGTTCGTCTTCAACACCCTCCTCCTCCCCCTCGTCTGAGTCATCCGAGACATCCGAGCCGGCTGCCGGACCCACAGGCTGGCCCTGAATCACAACACATTTGTGGAAGCAACTAGGATTTCTGGTGAACTGTCAGAAAAATTTCCAAATACCAACTGAAAACCAGTTGTGGGTCCATCATGCATCTATTGCAGACTAATCTAAGAAGGTCCATCTTTCTTCAGGATGGAGGACATCAGAAAGTTTCAAAGGAACCAATTTCTGAACCGTGATCAGAAATTGATCTGACCATGACAAGGCAAAGTTACAGTCCCCTGCAATCTTCAAAAGCCTGGGCTTATTATCTAGGCAGGGTTTTTCAAATTGTGGTCTGCAGAACCTCTCTCTTTCTCATGTACAGCTCAACAATGTGAGGTTTTTAAAAAGTAACTGTATATCATAAAAAGGCGAGTGAAAAAGGACAATAGAAACAACCAGCAGCCAGATCTTAAGACCAGTAATGTGGGGGGCCTGTTATATAGTAACTCTTGATCAGGAATTCTGGATATATATATTTTTTTAAAAAAACATTAATAGATTCCACTCCCTAAGAAATGTTTAAGACCTCTGATCTAGGGCTAGGCAATATGGCAGCATTAAATATACCTCCTGGTAAACATATTTACTATGAATTTAAGGATTTGGATGGAAAAGAACAGATCAAGAGGCATTCTGTTATATTGTCCCAGATTTTTGCCTCTGAAATCTCTGAAAGGGGTGGGGGTAAAAGATGGGCAGTCAAGATCAAAGATGCTTTTAAGTCATCCTTCCTCTCACTCACCTGTATAGATGAGCCATATGATGTTGAAGTGATTTCTTTGGGTATAATGTCTTTGTGCTGTAACAAGACTTCAAAAAGAGCTATGAAGCCTATATACTGGGTAGAATAAGAGCAAAATATAAATGAAGGTACAGTGCACACATATTAACTCAGAGAGCTGTTTAGTGGATGGAAAAGCAATATTTTCCTGACAAGTTTGTTTTTAAAATCCTGGGTTTAAAGGCACAGTTGGGATTTGTTCCCTAGCAACAGTGTACATCTAAGGCTTGTGAATGATTGCCAATATTGTGAAAAGCTTCACGGAAGAGTGAAGCAATTAGGAATGTGGAGGGTGGGAACAGTTAAATAAAAAGTTAGTATGGTGAAAGAAATTGTCAAAGATCTTCTGGAGCTGAAAACATTTCTAAGTAATAGTCAGATACTTTAAAACTTAACACTTGAAGAAAAAATAATTATTTGATTGACAGCTTGTTCACATAACCACTTTTTCATAACCAAAAAATTAATATATTGTTGAAGCAACAGTGAATAATATATAGAATTATACAGCTGTTGAAAATTATGGAGAAATGAAGGTAGGCTATATTATTAACTCCCACTAATATGCAAGGAAAGCATTTTCTCCTTAGGAATAATCCTGATTTTCAGAAATGATTGTTGCAGGTGTGGAAGGATGTTTATATTTATATTTATATATTTATATTTATTTGATTTGAGAATGGTTCCTGAAAGCAGAATATAATTTGAAGGAATAATGTTCTTCTTTGTACAAGAGATATAAAGGGAAAGTTTATACGTAGCTTGAAAAGGGTCTAAGTTTAGTTTCTTGCTTCTACAGCTAAAGGGAATTAGATTCAGAAATCAAGTAATGGAAAAGATCCTCTATGAATTTTAGTTAGTTATATTTAATATAAGTTTTAATCATCCATTTTCAAATCCAAAAGATGATGCTTCTGGGGTGTAGATTTTTATGATACTATTTTTGGGTGGCTTGATTCTGTTTCATACATTTAACAAATTTGTCTAGTAAGATGAAAGGAAATACCTGTGCAGATAAGAAGCAAACTTCCTGAAGTAATTTTAAATTGTATTTTAAAAGCTGTATCTGCAGATTGAGGAAACAAGTGATGGGTTTCCCAGATTTGCATGTATTATATAAATCACAGAAGGAAAGTTTGACATAGTAAGCCCAAGAGATAAGAATATAATGGGATAATAACTCTAGGTTTGCACTATGAATGTAAAATTTGTATTAATTCATCATTTTTTCCTATCAAATATAACTATCTCAGTCTTTAGTATATTAATTTTCAGATTTGGTTCTTAGCAAACAATTCTTCAATCTGACTATGGAAGTACTACATTAAACAACATACTCTAACTTCCTTACAAGGAAAGATCAAACTTCTATTTTACTGTCTGTTCAATGTTGTATTATTTGCTAGCTATTCCATATATTCTATATTCTACAAAATATTCCATAATTCAAGCTGATTTGTTAGATTCATAAACAAGAAGAGAAGAGCATTGTTCAGAGGCTTCTAATTCAAGACAAAGGATTATAAGGTAGTTCTAAAAAAAGGAAGATTTAATATTCCTGTGATTTGGCTGATAACTGTGGTGGCTGAAAAATAAAATTTCCCCCTTGTTTTTGAGGGGGAAAAAAGATAATAAAGATAAAATTAGGAAATGCTATCGAATTGTAATGATCCCACAGTCTTTAAATATGTACTGCTTAATTTTAGCAAGTAATGCCAGTTTAGTCTCAGTTTTACTAAAAGCCCATGGTGGATTGTGTGCTTTAAGTACTGTGGTAGATACAGGTTACCCTCAATTTACGACCACAATTCAGCCCCAAATTTCTGTCGCTAAGTAAGACATTTGTTAAGTGAATTTTGCCCCATTTTACGGCTTTTCTTTCCATAGTTGTTAAGTGAATCACTGCATTCTGAAATTAGTAACACAGTTGTTAAGTGAATACAGCTTCCCCATTGACTTTGCTTGTCAGAAGGTTGCAAAAAGGTGATCACATGACCCTGGGACACTGCAACCTTCATAAATACGAGTCAGTTGCCAAGCGTCTGAATGTTGATCACATGTCCATGGGGATACTGCAATGGTTGTAACTGTGAAAAACAGTTATAAGTCACTTTTTTCAGTGTTCTTGTAACTTTGAACGGTTACTAAACTAACTCTTGTAAATTGAGGATTACCTCTAAAGGTAAAAAGGTAAAGGTTCCCCTGCACATGCGTGCTAGTCGTTTCCGACTCTAGGGGCCGGTGCTCATCTCCGTTTCAAAGCTGAAGAGCCAGCGCTTGTCCGAGGACGTCTCCGTGGTCATGTGGCCGGCATGACTAGACGCCAAAGGCGCACGGAACGCTGTTACCTTCCCACCGGAGTGGTCCCTATTTTTCTACTTGCATTTTTACGTGCTTTCGAACTGCTAGGTGGGCAGAAGCTGGGACGAGTAACAGGCGCTCACTCTGCTACGCGGCACTCGGGATTTGATCCACCAAACTGCCGACCTTCTGATCGACAAGCTCAGTGTCCTAACCCACTGAGCCACCGCATCCCTGGATTACCTCTACAACAGGCTTATAGATGATAGTTTGTAAATAGGGTTTTAACCATCCT
Source organism: Vipera berus (assembly GCF_964194415.1). NCBI lineage: Eukaryota > Metazoa > Chordata > Lepidosauria > Squamata > Viperidae > Vipera > Vipera berus. The sequence continues at coordinate 305,829,778 of NC_138202.1, read as the reverse complement.
GTACTTATTTCTGAACATAAGACGGGAACTCTAATGAAACAAAGGAGAGTAAGAATTGATATATATTTGAGGGATAGGTTCCACGTTTCTTGTTCTTTGTGGGTGGGGAGGATAAAACCCCATGTATTTGGTGCAGTATTTTTAGCCTCTCTTCCCAAAGATTCAAAATAAAAATTATTGATGGTTAGACAAGATTGAGATTTGACTTTACATGGATTCTGCCAAGGTACACAGAAAGAGAAAAACTTCAATATTACATCTAATGATTGTTTCAAAAATACATCAGTGCTACGTTAGGGTTTTTTATCACTTATATTTCAGTAACAATTGTAAATAATACCTTGCCAGATTCCCTACTCCACCCCATCTCAATATAAGCCAAAATAAAGACTAAAAGGTGGAAGTAAAGCAACATTCTCTTGTGCTTTCTTTGCATGACTGTTTTTAACTAAAGTGAAGGGGGTCACCAGTCTGAGCTTCCACCCTGGATTTTAGTAAGCCTGTTTTATTATCTTGAGTATTTGGATACCCAGAGTCCACATCACTCGGCCTTTTTAAAAGGAAAAGAGTTAATAATTTAATATTCTGAATAATACAATTGTCATATAATAATGATAGCCTTATTGAGCTCTATTGAGACCTGGCTCAAAAACAATAACTGTGGGAGGGACCTTGGAGTCCTAGTGGACGATCACTTGACTATGAGCCAGCAGTGTGCAGCAGCAGCCAAAAAGCAAATACAATCCTGGGTTGTATAAACAGAGGCATAGAATCAAGTTCATGCAAAGTATTAGTACTGCTTTATAGAACCCTAGTGAGACCACACCTGGAATGCTGCAACCAATTTTGGTCACCATACTACAAAAAAGATGTTGAGACTTTGGGAAAAAAATTAGAGAAGAACAACTAAGATGATCAAACGCCTGGAGACTAAAGCATATAAAGAATGGCTACAGGACTTGTGTTTGGCTAGTCTAAAGAAAAGAAGAAACAGGGGTGACATGATAGCAGCATTCCAGTATTTGAGGGGCTGCCACAAAGAAGAGGTGGTCAAATTATTCTCCAAAGCACCAGAGGGCAGGAAGAGAAACAATGGTTGGAAACTGATCAAAGAGAGAAGCAACCTGGAATTAAGGAGAAACTTCCTAACAGTGAGTAGAATTAACCAATGGAACAGCTTGCCTTCAGAAATCATGGAGGTTTTTAAGAAGAGACTAGAGCAGGGGTGTCAAACTGCCGGCACGTGGGCCGGATGCATCATAGTGAAACTGTGCCCACCCCATTGCTGGCAATGGCAAAAAAGTCACGATATGTCGCAACATGTCACGTGGCGTTGCAAGTTTGACAACCATGGACTAGACAGTCACTTGTCTGAAATGGTATAGGTTCTCCTGCTTGAGCAGGGGACTGGACTAGAAGACCTCCAAGGTCCCTTCCAGATTCTATTCTATTCTATATTCTATTCTAAGGATCCCTAATTTTGTATCCATGGGCACATTTCTATTGCTAAGAATCAGAATAGTTCTTACAAAATAGTTACTTTTACACAGCCAGGTTCTCATTTATTGATTTGTTTAATAAAATGTAAAATGAAAGGGTCAGATGGACCGTTGCAGTCATTGGAGGGGAGTAGATTGCAGTCATTGGAGGGGAGTAGTCATTCCATGTCTACAGCTTTTGAACTGTTCAGTATTTTAGATATAATACACTGAACTGATTTTGCCCTGAACTCAGGCCAACTGAGATACAGTATATTATTTCTTATCTTCTTTTGAGAATCTAATTCTGACCATTTAAGACTGTCTCAGCCTCATGATAACAGGAGGGGTTTTTTTGTTTTAAGAATAGTATCTGCATTAAAAGTCAAATTACCTTTTCCATGATTGCATTTATTTATCTTTTTTCCCCTCTTGAATGCATGCTTCCACTATCAAATTATCTTGAAAACTATAATATTGTTAAAATTATATTTATAATTTTATAGTGCAAGAATTGGAAACTGCATACAATGTAGCCAATAAAACTACACTTGGATGATTCTGTGATTCACATAAAAAACGTTCTGTTCTAATCAAGGAGTGAGGAAAAAAAACATGCTGCTGCATCTGTTGAAAACTTAAGACTACTCAGTACTTAAATGCAGTTTCAGTGCTGGCCTTACTTGTTCTCTTGTAATTACTTCTTCTAAATTATCATTTCTGTAGTTCATATCAGCTGTTTCCTTTATATTTCCAATTATTAACTGAGTTATTTCTATATTCTACTATTGTTTTTTTATGTTCCATTTTCACAATATTTCTGAATCAATTCCAGTTCTGCATTCCTGAATATTTCAGATCTGGTAATTAATCCCCTTTGATCTGCCAATTGTTATTCAATGATATTTGAATCTGGATAAATTCTTTTCAATGTTCAAACATTTGCTTTAGGTATTCCTGCTTTGTTGGTTCTCATGTATAATAGCAGGCCATATTGGCGTGATTTTCACACACAGGATACTTTTGCCTTTTCTGTGGTTTTTGTTCTTCCAATAATCCTACAGCCATAGTTACCCACCTTCAGCAGGTGCCCAGGAATTCTAATATCTGATGCAATATTTGTTGATCTGGACAATGTCCGATCCAATATAGAATTCCTTTTGTTTTCTCACCCCATTAAATGGATTGATAGATATCCTTAGTCTGGCTCTTTTGCTATGGCTGTCTGGCATAGGTGACCATTCTGGTAGACACAGTACAGCCAGCCTAATTCTGAACCCTACCAAAGCATCATAAGCTCCTTCCCTTTGGCAAGAAAGTATTATTTCCCTACTTACTTGCCTCTGGGGTTTTATCTTTTAGAGTGTGAAGTGGGGTGCATCATTTCATCATTACTTCAGTCACTTGAATCTCCTATGACTTGAGCTAAAACAACTAAGAAGAAATTTCTTGACAGTGAGAACAATCCATCAATGGAACAACTTGCCTCCAGAGGTTGGTGGGTGCTCCATCACTGGAGGTTTTCAGGAAGAGATTGGACAACCATATGTCCAGAATCACATAGGGCTGGAGCAGGAGGTTTGGTCTAAACTCTAGAAGACCTCCATGGCTCCTTCCAACCCTGCTATTCTATATTCCAATATAATCCCTTCTGTGCTTAAACTCTTGTAACTCAACTGATTGGAGAAGTTATTTTGAACCAGCCCCTTTCTGTTTACAGTACCAGGCAAATGTTAATAACTATTGTTCTGCAATACAAGTACTAGTATAGGTAGTTCTAGAAGGCATTAGAAACCAACAGGACAGTAAGAAACTAATTTTTATTTTAAAGCTGATATGCCTGTTTTCATGTGTGCTAACTTTGTATGTATAAATTTAGCTTACCGGTAACCTTCTGTTTGTATTTGTGTTACAAGACATACCTCCATGAAGGAAAGCATTTGGGAATTGTTTTCCCAGAATAGAAACTGGATGGCCGAGCAACAGGTGAATAATTCAGTTGGAGAACAAGGTAATTACTGTCTGGACTGAATATCTCGCAGGTTTTGCTGAATTATCTCAGTCTAGACAGGATTTTCTAAAGCATACTTGGAAGCAAATTATCCTGAGCATAATACAGGAGCATCTTAAGAATACAATGTGCTCAGAGGCTAAAAGTCCTGAAAACATTCCATTTCTGTAGGCATCGTAGCATTTTTAGCATATAAAATAATATATTCTGGAACATTTCTAATTAATTTTGTTATTAATCAGATTGTTTTTGTTTATGCAGATGCTGAACATTTTTCAGAAAGTTGAGCCAGCTATGCTTATAAATATGTACAGTATTCCAGGTGCTGCTTATAAAAAAAACCAGAATGATGACAATAATAATAATTTGTGCCTTTTATTTATCTTGAATTTTCTTAACCTTATTAGAATGTTGGTGCAATTTTAATACAGTTCCTCAGAATGGGTTTTCTTTTGTTTTAGTATCAATAGATGGATTACTATGATTGAGCTACATAATAAGCATATATGTTATGAAGCTAATTTTCCTCCAAATATCTGGGTACTGTTATTATATATTTACCCTCCAAATTCATACTTTGAGGACCAATACAATTACACAATAAGAGCCTATACTGTTTTTGTAAAGCCTTTTCCCATAAATTTTAGGAATGATATCAAGTGTATGATTTTGGACATAACATCTTTGTGCTAGTTCTGTAGCTTTTATGAGTCTATGCAGGTGTTCCAATACCAGAAAAATGTAGTGGTTAAGGTGAGGAACTAGGCATTCTAGAGAGACCCATGTTTAGTCCAGCTTCAAGCTTCTAGTCCAGAATTACATTGGGTGTCTTTGGGCCAGTCATTCTCTTTCTTCATATCTACTTCAACAGGTTGTTTGTGGAAAAATGCAGGTAGAAGTTGTGATTTGAAGGTTGGCCAATTCTTTAATAGGATAGAAACCAAATAAATAAATGAAATATGTGTAATTAATAACAGAATAACAAGAGTTGGAAGGGATCTCGGAGATCTACTAATCTAATTCAATCCTCTGCTCAGGCAGGAAATCCTATATCATTTCAGACAAATGGTTGTCCAATCTCTTCTTAAAAGCCTCCAGTGTTTAGTATGAAGATATTTCAGTACACCACTAATAAGGTCTGTCCATAGTTCTTTCAAAGCACTGGAGAAGACGAGGGAATTTCACAGTATCAGGTAATATAAATCCTACAAAATAAGGTTCAAGTAGCTTTATGACAAGGTTAAATGTAGGATATCTTTCTGACAGGATATTTTTTTCACAGCACTAGAGAATCCTGCCCCTTCATGGATTACTGCCTTGTCGTGGCGAAGGGGCTTGCGTAATTCAATGAAGCTATGAGCTATGCCGTGCAGGGCCACCCAAGACGGACAGGTCATAGCTGAGAGTTCTGACAAAACGTGATCCACTGGAGAAGGAAATGGCAACCCACTCCAGTATCTTTGCCATGAAAACCCTATGGACAGTACCAAAAGGCAAAACGATATGACGCTGGAAGATGAGCCCCTCAGGTCGGAAGGCGTCCAATATGCTACTGGGGAAGAGCAGAGGGCTAGTACTAGTAGCGCCAGAAAGAATGAAGCGACTGGGCCAAAGCCGAAAGGACGCTCAGCTGTGGATATGTCTGGTGGTGAAAGGAAAGTCCGATGCTGTAAAGATTTTTTCTCCATAGGAACCTGGAATGTAAGATCCATGAATCAAGGAAAGCTGGACGTGGTCAAACAAGAGATGACAAGACTGAACATCGACATCTTAGGTATCAGCGAACTAAAATGGACAGGAATGGGTGAATTTAATTCAGATGACCATCAGGTATACTACTGCGGGCAAGAATCCCTCAGAAGAAATGGAGTAGCCTTCATAGTCAATAAAAGAGTAGGAAAATCAATACTGGGATACAATCCTCAAAATGACAGAATGATCTCAGTTCGAATCCAAGGCAAACCATTCAATATCACAGTAGTCCAAGTCTATGCCCCAACCACCAGTGCTGAAGAGGATGAAATTGACCGGTTCTATGAAGCCCTACAGCACCTTATAGAAGTAACACCAAAAAATGATGTCCTTATCATCATGGGGGATTGGAATGCTAAAGTAGGAAGCCAAAAGATAACTGGAATAACAGGCAAGTTTGGCCTTGGAGTACAAAATGAAGCAGGGCACAGGCTGATAGAATTTTGTCAAGAGAATACGATGGTCATAGCAAACACTCTTTTCCAACAACCCAAGAGACGGCTCTACACATGGACATCACCAGACGGTCAACACAGAAATCAGATTGACTATATGCTCTGCAGCCAAAGATGGAGAAGCTCTATACAGTCGGTAAAAACAAGACCAGGAGCTGACTGTGGCTCAGACCATGAGCTTCTCCTTGCAAAGTTTAGGCTTAAACTGAAGAAAGTAGGGAAAAGCACTAGGCCACTCAGGTATGAATTAAATCATATCCCTGTTGAATATACAGTAGAGGTGACAAATAGATTTAAGGAATTAGATCTGATAGACAGAGTGCCTGAAGAACTATGGACAGAGGTTCGCGACATTGTACAACAGGTAGCAACCAAAACCATCCCAAAGAAAAAGAAATGCAAGAAAGCAAAATGGCTGTCTGAGGAAGCTTTGCAAATAGCTGAGGAAAGGAGGGAAGCGAAAGGCAAGGGAGAAAAACATAGATATGCCCAATTGAATGCAGAATTCCAGAGAATAGCTAGAAGAGATAAGAATGCCTTCTTAAATGAACAGTGCAAAGAAATAGAAGAAAACAATAGAATAGGGAGGACCAGAGATCTTTTCAAGAAAATTGGAGAGATGAAGGGAACGTTTAATGCAAAAATGGGCATGATAAAGGACCAAAATGGCAGGGACCTAACAGAGGCAGAAGAGATTAAGAAGAGGTGGCAAAATTACACAGAAGAACTATACAAGAATGAGCTTAACGTCCCAGATAATCACAATGATGTGGTCACTGACCTCGAGCCAGACATCCTAGAATGTGAGGTGAAGTGGGCCTTAGAAAAGCTGAGCAACAACAAAGCTAGTGGAGGTGATAGTATTCCAGCTGAGCTATTCAAAATCTTAAAAGACAGTGCAGTAAAAGTGCTACACTCAATTTGCCAGCAAATTTGGAAAACTCAACAGTGGCCACAGGATTGGAAAAGATCAGTTTACATTCCAATTCCAAAGAAAGGCAGTGCCAAAGAATGTTCAAACTACCGCACCATTGCACTCATTTCTCATGCTAGTAAAGTCATGCTTAAAATCCTACAAGCTAGACTTCAGCAGTATGTGGATCGAGAACTACCAGAAGTACAGGCAGGATTTCGAAGAGGCAGAGGAACTAGAGATCAAATTGCCAACATACGCTGGATCATGGAGAAAGCTAGGGAGTTCCAGAAAAACATCTACTTCTGCTTCATTGACTATGCTAAAGCCTTTGATTGTGTGGATCATAACAAACTGTGGCAAGTTCTTAAAGAGATGGGAGTACCAGACCATCTTATTTGTCTCTTGAGAAACCTATATGCGGGTCAAGAAGCAACAGTGAGAACTGGACACGGAACCACTGATTGGTTCAAAATTGGGAAAGGAGTCCGGCAAGGCTGTATACTGTCGCCCTGCCTATTTAACTTATATGCAGAGCACATCATGAGAAAGGCAGGGCTAGATGAATCAAAAGTTGGAATTAAGATTGCCGGAAGAAATATCAACAACCTAAGATATGCAGATGATACCACTCTAATGGCAGAAAGTGAAGAAGAACTAAAGAGCCTCTTGTTGCGGGTGAAGAAGGAGAGTGCAAAAGTTGGGCTGAAACTTAACATTAAGAAAACCAAGATCATGGCATCTGGCCCTCTCAATTCCTGGCAAATAGATGGGGAAGAAATGGAGGTAGTGACAGATTTTGTTTTCCTGGGCTCCAAGATCACTGCAGATGGGGACTGTAGCCAAGAAATTAAAAGACGCTTGCTCCTGGGGAGGAAAGCCATGGCAAATCTAGACAGCACACTAAAAAGCAGAGACATCACCCTGTCAACAAAAGTGCGTATAGTCAAGGCTATGGTCTTCCCAGTTGCAATGTATGGCAGTGAAAGTTGGACCATAAGAAAGGCTGAGCGCCAAAGAATTGAGGCCTTTGAACTATGGTGCTGGAGAAGACTCCTGCGAGTCCCTTGGACTGCAAGGCGATCAAACCGGTCAGTCCTAGAGGAGATCAATCCTGACTGCTCTTTAGAAGGCCAGATCATGAAGCTAAAACTCAAATACTTTGGCCACCTAATGAGAAGGAAGGACTCACTGGAGAAGAGCCTAATGCTGGGAAAGATCGAGGGCAATAGAAGAAGGGGACGACAGAGAATGAGGTGGCTGGATGGAGTCACTGAAGCAGTAGGTGTGAGCTTAAATGGACTCCAGAAGATGGTAGAAGACAGGAAGGCCTGGAGGAATGTTGTCCATAGGGTCGCGATGGGTCGGACACGACTTCGCAGCTAACAACAACAAAGAGAATCCTGGATCCTTTTTCTTATGAAAAAATGTAGAATTTCAATTCCAACTATTTTGCAGTGTTAATACATGGGCAGGTTGGGCGGGTATTGACAAGAAGATCAGAAGTACAATTAGTTCTCGACTTACAACCATTCATTTAGTGACCATTTGAAGTTACAATAACACTGAAAAGGGTGACAGTCGGTCCTCACACTTTCAACTGTTGCATTCCCACAGTCAATATGGTCAAAGTTTGGGTGCTTGGCAACCTACCTGCATTTACAATGGTTGCAGTACCCGGTCATGTGATCACCATTTGCCACCTTCCCAGCTGGCTTCCGAAAAGCAAATAGGGGAAGTTGTATTCATTTAACAGCCACACAATTCACTTAATAACTGCAATGATTTGCTTAACTATGGCTAAAAAGATCAAAAAACTGACCATAACTAATTTAACAACCCTTTGCTTAGCAATGGAAATTCTGGGCTCGACTGTGGACATAAGTCAAGAACTATCTGTATAGGAAGAATATCTCCTTTTGCATACCTCCACCTGTTCCATTTTTAATATCTTATTTGATAATGTGAGGATGTGTGTTTGCAAAAATACAAAATTCTAAGTATATAACTTTCTATGCTTTAATATTAATCCTGAAAACCTTTCTAATTCTTTTCCTATAAGTTATCCTGTTTCTAAAATATTTGTGTACAATATAAAGCCTTTCTCTGACTAATACAACTGTGTTATCTATTTGGGTAATGAGGTGCCTGCAAGCAAGCAATCAAGTTCAGAGAATACCAAGAACTGAAAAGTTCAACCCTGAACTACAAAATATTCTCTTACACTAATAATGCAGCTGTATTGCAAGACTGGAATATTAATAATGATATGTTGTCAAGCATCTTTAGGGGTTTTTCCATACAAATAATGGGTTTAATGGGAATCCCTCTTTCAAGTCCTTCTCTTCTCTGCATTCATTCACTCAGAAATACCAGGAGAAGGGGACTGACCTTGGGAGGTTTACTTAGGGATTTCTGTTTATTTTATAATATAAAATACTATATTTTAATGCAACTAACAATTTATTATTGCAATCATTCATATATTTTAATATTGCTGACATTATTCACAGATGAGGTTTTCATTGCTTTGTTGTTAGCACCTTTGATTTGCTTTTATCATTTATCAGTTTTTAAGCTTTTATTTAGCCTTGATTAGATGTTGCCCTGGAAATTGTTAATCAGAAAGGTTTTGATCATTTGCCATTGTGCAGAATCTGTGGAAACTCATGGTTGGGCTATTGGTCTCTTAGTATTCTCTGAGTTTGCTTCTTTTTTGTAGCAAAATTTGAAACTCATGGTGAGCATGAGATGTCCGTTTTGTAGGAAAGTGCCCTGTAGGTCTCTGTATTTTGTATTTCATGGTGATGACTTTTGTTTTTCTTTACACCACTTCCCCTACCGTGCAGCTTTTTCAGGGTTTTCTTTTCCTGCAAAAATCACACAAAGTGGGCAAAGTACTGGTTACAGTAGCTATTAATGCCAAAGGGGTCATGTTTTAAATGTCCCATTAAGAAAATAAGCAGCTGTCTTTGCTAATTAACTGGAAAATCTTTCTTGTCAGAGGAGAAGCAAATAGCACATTTCTACTACTTAGCTCAATCTTACATTGAAATGGCCCTGGAATAATAATAATCTTGAAACTATTTGTTACACTGGCTTGAACTTGTGTATAAAAGACAGAAAACTTCTGTTTTGGACTTGTTAGGAAAGAGGGATGTCCCTGGATGTGAAGGCTGGATTTTTAAAAACAACTTTCAACTGACATCTCTACATTTGTGATAAAGCAAAGAGGTTTACATTGTTTTCACACAATTTAAAAGAAGTTAAATAAATGAATCACAGAGCAGCAAGGGCTTTTTTTATATTCAGACTATCCTGTGGTGTTCTTATATCAGGACATTGTAGCAAAGTCTATTGTGCTCTCAGCAAATCAACCAGGCCAACCCTAACAGTGTGGCCAGGTAGGTTAACAATTCATTTCTGTCCATTAACTTTTAACCTGGTCCAGAAATAGTAGTTTCAAGAGAGACTTTGGATAGGATGTATTACAAAGATGTAGCCTGAAAGATAATGACAACATGAATAGCAGCTGTTTGAATCTCAATGGAAACACTGTCACATTCTCATTAGAGAAAGCAGGTGAAAAGCACTTTGTCAGTTATGGCTTGATAATAATAATCTCATGCACTGATCATGTTCTAATTAGGCTGAATTCCAGTAGTTCACTGGGTACCGCATATATTTTATTTTTTCAGTAACCCTTTGATTCTAAGGTAGTTGATACACCATGGTAAAAAGATGAAACCTTGAGCTAATATTGTGGAGTGAGCAGATAAAAAAATTAGTTCATGCTTTTCCTTCCCTGCATATTTATTACTCCTTATTAGCAGAAAAATTAGTATTTTTTCTAAACCATAAATTTCTGAGTTGGGTGGATTATGCTTTATAGCTAACCATAAACGAAAGCAATAAAAAATGTATTAACTAAGGAATTTTGCCTTTGTCTTCCCATAATGTTTGGTGGAAATCACCCTAAATTGATCCTCTGGAATGAGAGAGAAAGTGAAAGAGAGATACATTTATCAAATTGTTTTGCTGAATTGTCATGTGAAAATTGAATCTCACAAGATTTCAGTATATTTGCATGAGATCGCACACAGGATCCGTGTGATAAGATTTATTTATTATTTATTTGTAAAATTTGTTGGTTACCCATCTTACCATAAGCTAACTCTGAGCGGCTTATAATCATACAAAGATAAAAGCTATACAAAAGCTAAAGACATAAATAAAATACTGTGAAGATCCAAATACTGTGGCCCAATGAAAAAAATGGGGAGAGCAGGAGCAGGTGGGGGGAGGTAGGATCTGTTGTTAATGGATCATCTCCACTTTGATGCTTCCCTATTGGGGCCCCAAGCTAACTGGCAGAGCCAGATCTTTAGGCTCTTACGGAAGATTGGGAGGGTTGCAAGATGTTCCAAAGGTCAGGTGCAATGGCAGAGAAGGCTTTTCTCTTGGACCTGGCCAGGTGGAATACTTGGGCCAATGGGGTCTGCAGCAGGCCTCCTCTGCTGGCAGAGGTGGGGCAGGCCAATCCCACTGGGTGAGATGGTCCCTCAAGTAGCCTGTATCCATGCCATAAAGGGCTTTAAAGGTGGATTAACAACACCTTGAATTGCACCCAGAAGCAGACCGGCAGCCAATACAGCTCATGGAGCAGTGGTGTTACAAATTTCAGAAACTGAAATTTGGCATCTCTCAAGATTAATCCATTTTAAAATAAATGTTTGGAGGAACTCACACCATTTTATAAGATCACAACTCACATCCACTTCGTGAAAAGATTGCCGATCTATGCCATGATAGCAAGCACTGCGTTTAAATAACACTTGTCTACCACACTAAAATATACAGGACTATTTCTTAATCTCTTTTACCATTATCTTCCACTTGCTCTTTCTGGAATATATTTTTTTTATCAGAAAAATATTGTCAATAGTTCAGAATTATGAGAAAGGCAGCTTTAATTAGGTTTAATATCAACATTCTGGATTTTGAGTTTTTGAGTGTGAAGCCTTTTGTAATGTGAAGCATACTACAAAAGAAGATAATATACAATTCTGAAAAGTGCTTTAGAAAAAATCCTTTGAACCTAATATCCCCCAGGCAGTCTTTATTATTCTTTCTTTTGTGTTATTCTATTCTCCAATTTGATTAATGGTATTTGAAATTTAAGTGGGATTGTGGGAAGACTGTTTGACATAATGGGGAGCTCTAAAAACCTTGGTATTAACATCTGCTTTTAAAAGAACTATAAGAATGAGGCCAGAAATAGTGCAAAGATGCCCTTGACTTGCCTTAATTTACAAAACGTTTATTTCCCTAATCTGAAAAATAAAAGCCCAGGCAAATTGTATCTAAGTTTCAGTTCAGAATTTCTTTACGTAGTTTAATTTTGACTGATCCTGTTTAGAAAAAAATTGTTACGTTTATATCAAAACTACAGATACAGGTAGTCCCCAACTTACAACCATTCAATTAGTGAAAAAAATGAATTGTGACTCTTTTTCACACCTGTGTCCCTTGGAGCATTCCCATAGTCACGTGATCAAAATTTGGATGCTTGATAAGTGGTTTATATTTTTGACAGTTGCATTGTCCCAGTTTCATGTGGTCACCTTTTGCAACCTTCTGACAAGTGAAGTCAATGTGGAAGCCAGATTCACTTAACAACTGTGTTACTAACTTCAGAATGCAGTGATTCACTTAACAGCTCTGGCAAGAAACATCATAAAAATGGGACTCATTTAACAGCTCAATTGTTGACATAAGTTAAGGACTACCTATACCTGTTTTAGTAACATTTGGAATCCATCACATCTACTTCACATTTTTTATTTTTCTTTCTTTGTCTTTTTTTCCATGGTTGCCTGTATTTTGAGCTATTGTTAGATCCTGTATTTCTACCATAACTATTAGCAAAGGAAAATACGTTATTGATTTTATTCCTTCAATGATATTTTGGTTGTCTTTGCCATGAAAGTAGCTCATGTTATTGATTCTTATTTGCACACAGGATTGGGAGAAGTAAGCCATCTTAGATTTAACACAAATTGGTCAGTATTGTTGACAGACCAGCAGTATAAATCCAGGGTTCTATGCAAGTGCTCTTTTCATCCATGACTACATAAGCTGGTCTTCTGCATTTAAAGCATGTGCTGTATCCTTATGTTGAATCATCTCCAGTTATTAAATGAAGCAAGAATGGATGGATTCAAGTTAAAATAGCGATGAGTTGCACTGTTGGAAGACGTGAAGGACTAGGTTGGAAACAGATTATCATGGACAAAATCTATATGTGTACTTAACTTGAGGGCACATAATTTTAGTCAAGAAAAGGCTATTGTTTAAATGTGTGAAATCCTTAAGTAGTGGTTATTATTATTATTATTATTATTATTATTATTATTATTATTATTATTATTATTATTATTAATTCAGTGTATGTGACCGCCCATCTTGCCATATCAACTATAGGTAGCTAACAGCATATAAATGCATAATATAAAATAAAAACCATTTTATAGTAAAATCATAACAACCACTACATAGACTCAAACTAACCACGTGATCTCCATGCCCAGGAACACATTAATGTCTTCAAAGTCTTCCAAAAAGCCAACAGATCATGAACAATCTAAACTCAGGGGTTGTAATGTTCCATTTGATTATAGAAAATATAAGTCAAAAATTAAGATATGTCTTTACCTATTTAGATGTAATTTCTGCAGTAGAAATGTGTTTCTGAGCCTAGAATTGAACCTGAGCCTTACTGAAGCCATACCTCCTGACCAGTGGTGGGATTCAAATATGTGAACATCCAGTTCTCTGTGTGGATGCCGCTTCCGGAAGTCCATTCTTGGCCTGGGCAACAAAAAATTAGCTACCGGTTCTGCTGAAGTGGTGCGAACTGGCTGAATCCCACCACTGCTCCTGACCCTCCCAGCTTTATATGCAACTGTATTTTTTAAAAAAAGTAATTAAGGAAACTTTTATGAAATGTAAGGGCTACGTATTCTTTGACTCTCTCCCTCAGAAATCTAGCACATTTGAAGAATAATTAAAATATCTTAATATTGATTTGCAGGTTTTCTCTGTGTACTTTGTTTCTGTCGTCCAGATACAAACCTCCGTGTAGACTCAGAAGCAATACAGCCCAGCCAAGCCTATATGCCTCTGGCTCCAAAGCGTCTCCCACTGTTCTACTATATAATATCTCTTTATGATGGAGGCTAGCAGGGAACAATGCACGGATTTCTATTTCATTGTATAAAAGCAGAAATCAAAGTTTCTTTTTGGCAACCCCACTTGCTTACCGATAAATTATGTGTATGTAGAATCATGTATTATATAATTGAAGGTCTTGTAGTGCTTGGATCTGCATTAAGTCTAATGTAACTACAGGCAAGGCATCCAGAAAAATCACTGCTGCCATATTACACTTGCCAGCTTCAGAAAAATGCAGATTGAGACTAGTGGCATACAGTACTGTTTTTGTCTATGATATATTTAGCGTTTCACCTGAAAGTATGACTCCCTTTTTTTCCTTTCAGCTCAGTTAGGAAATAATGTATGTTTTCCTTGGCTTTCTTCCCTGCTTGTTACAAGAGGAAAAAAAATCAGACTTGATTTTGAGGTGAAATTAATCAGAAATATCCGTACAGTAATTTGTTAGTTGCACCCAGTCTGGGAAGAGCTAACAAGTAAAATAAAAACAGCAAGTTTTAACTCAGAGTGTGAATTCTGGTTTTCTGAGAGACAGATTTCTTCCTGTATCATTAGCAAAGTTGTCTACTTTTAAAAGTTTGTGTGTGTGTGTGTGTGTGTGTGTGTGTGTGTGTGTGCGCGCACGCCCTTGTTTGGCATGGATAAATACATTCAACTACTGTCTGCATCAGGTCTTAGGCATTCTAATTTGTATCTCTATTGGAGAAGTGTGGGGATGAACATTTGGAACAGTAAAGTAATCCAGAATAGTATCAAGCGAATGCTGAGATACTGAGCCAAAATGCACAGATCAGGCTTACTGCCAGAGCTTGAATCATCCAGCCACTCGACCACTATATTAATAATTAGGTACTTTGTTTTGTATTTTATTGACCTCTTTATTCTTTTAAAGGTATAATTTCTTTATTTGCAAAGCAATATACTGGCTAATTAGAAGTCTGAGACAATAGTAAGGTTTTAATCTGTTTTTATTTTTCAATCCCTTTTATTACTACTTTTTTGCTTGTGGAATAAATAGCTATTTCCTTATAAGGTTAGGAATGATGTGGTGCACTTTAAAACTTAATTTCTTGTCCTTTTAACAGAGGTTCCTCATGATTTGTTACATTATCCTCAGCATTTGTGGGCTGAGATCCATGTAACTTGGAGGGAGGAAAACATAAAGAACAATGACACTTAGTGGGTAGACAACCTTGGGAGCTTTTTACCAGGATTTTTTTTTAGGCTTTTAACTGTGTCAAGCCTTTTTTTTAAGACTTTTGCTATCACTTTATGTGCTTCCTCCTTTAAAATAATGGAAAAGCAAAATGTCAATGTTTGACAATCATTCTCTGGTTCTGTGATTTCTTGAATACGCTTTGGGGATGGGATAATTTTTAACCTGCTACAATGATTGCTTAGAACAGTTGTGGCGAACCTTTGGCATGCGTGCCAGAGGCGGCACTCAGAGCCATCTCTGTGGGCATGCGCGCCGTTGCCCCAGCCCCACCTCTCCTCGCAGCCCCCTTCTCACCAGCAGCCCCCCCTGGAGAGCCACACCTGGGCGTGGCCCACACAGACCAGTGCAGCCAAGGACATGGCAGCCGGGCAGCAGGGACAAGACTCCACCCTCGCGCCTCATTGCACAGAGAAGATGCTGCGGGGCATGGGCAGAGGGGGTGGCTGCCATGGCACTGCAGGGCTGCCTGGGCGAACTGCTGCAGCAGGCCATGAAGGCAGTAGGAGACCCTGCGGGCAGGTGGAGTGGGGGTGGGCGGGTGGCAGAATGGGGGTGGGCAGACAGCGGGGCAGACAGCAGAGTGGGGTGGTTAGCGGGGCGGGGGCAGGGCGGTTTTTGGGCACTCGGTGTTTAAAAGGTTCGCCATCACCCTGC
The DNA here is from genome assembly GCF_964194415.1 of Vipera berus. Lineage (NCBI taxonomy): Eukaryota > Metazoa > Chordata > Lepidosauria > Squamata > Viperidae > Vipera > Vipera berus. The sequence continues at coordinate 305,814,063 of NC_138202.1, read as the reverse complement.
TTAGAAACTAGGGATAGAATGTTGTTGTTGTTGTTAGCTGCGAAGTCGTGTCCGACCCATGGCGACCCTATGGACAACATTCCTCCAGGCCTTCCTGTCCTCTACCATCTTCTGGAGTCCATTTAAGCTCACGCCTACTGCTTCAGTGACTCCATCCAGCCACCTCATTCTCTGTCGTCCCCTTCTTCTATTGCCCTCAATCTTTCCCAGCATTAGGCTCTTCTCCAGTGAGTCTTTCCTTCTCATTAGGTGGCCAAAGTATTTGAGTTTTAGCTTCAGGATCTGGCCTTCCAAAGAGCAGTCAGGGTTGATCTCCTCTAGGACTGACCGGTTTGATCGCCTTGCAGTCCAAGGGACTCACAGTAGTACTATGGACAGTACCAAAAGGGATAGAATAAATTATTTATTTTCTATATTTTGAAATTTGGATTTTGCTTTTCATGTTTAATGTACTCATCCCATTACAGAGGCAGATTGATCTGTACCTCCTCTCCAGCAGCTGTTTTGGATTTCTTTTGGGGTTTTGCCATTTTTATTCTGTTATGGAATATGAAGTTGTCAGGCCAGAGATTTCTCTGGCAACTCTAGTTTTAAATACTGAATTTCCAAATAGTATATATATGGTTTTATTAAGAATTTTCATTATAATAGTAAAATCTAATAATTTTCTTTTACTGCTTTTTGTTCTCTCTTTCAGCTTCTTTAAGCTTATAAGTAATTGTTCTTTTGTTCAAAGCTTAAAATAAACTCATCAATGAAGATATTTGAAACATCATTCTGATGGTCTCTAATAGCTTTAAAGTTAATAAAGTTAAGGAAAAAAACAGACCCAGAAAACTATAGACTAACAGTCTAACATCAATACCTGGGAAAATACTTGAAAAAATAATAAAAAAACAGATAGCTGAAAAACTAGAAGCAAATATAACTAGTACCCAGCACAGGTTTGTTAAAAACAGATCATGCCAAACCCATCTTATTTCATTCTTTGATAAAGTGACTAAATTAGTAGACCAGCGATATGCCATTGACGTAGTATACTTAGATTTCAGTAAGGCATTTTACAAAATAGACCACAACCTACTTCTTGGTAAGCTGGAAAGAGGCAGAATAGACAACATCACCACCAGATGGATCTGTAGCTGGCTGACAAACCGTACTCAGCGAATAGTCCTCAATGGTACTACATCCACATGGAAAGAAGTAAGCAGTGGGGTACTACGAGGCTCCATCTTAGGCCCAGTACTCTTCAATATCTTCATTATTGACTTAGATGAAATAGAAGGGGAACTCATCAAATTTGCAGATGACACTAAACTGGCAGGAATAGCCAACACCCCAGAAGACAAACTCAGGATCCAAAAAGATCTTGGCAAAGTTGAACAATGAGCCCTATCCAACAAAATGAACTTTAATGTGGAGAAAAGCAAAGTTTTACATTTAGGTAGGAAAAAAATCAAAGGTATAAGTATACATTAGGTGAGACCTAGCTCAAAAACAGTAACTGTGAGAGGGACCTTGGAGTCCTAGTGGACGATCACTTCACTATGAGCCAGCAGTGTGCAGCAGAAGCCAAAAAAGCTAATACAGTTCTGGGTTGCATAAACAGAGGCATAGAATCAAGATCACACGAAGTATTAGTACTGCTTTATAGAACCCTAGTGAGACCACACCTGGAATATTGCAATCAGTTTTGGTCACCATACTACAAAAAAGATGTTGAGAGTTAGGAAAAAATTCAGAGAAGAACAACTAAGATGATCAAAGGCCTGAAGACTAAAGCATATAAAGAATGGCTGCAGGACTTGGGTTTGACTAGTCGAAAGGAAAGAAGAAATAGGGGTGACATGATAGCAGCATTCCAGTATTTGAGGGGCTGCCACAAAGAAGAGGTGGTCAAATTATTCTCCAAAGCACCAGAGGGCAGGACAAGAAACAATGGCTGGAAACTGATCAAAGAGAGAAGCAACCTGGAATTAAGGAGAAACTTCCTAATAGTGAGGAGAATTAACCAGTGGAACAGCTTGCCTTCAGAAATCGTGGGTGCTCCATCACTGGATGTTTTTAAGAAGAGATAGACAGTCACTTGTCTGAAATGGTATAGGTTCTCCTGCTTGAGCAGGGGGCTGAACTAGAAGACCTCCATGGTCCCTTCCAGCTCTATTCCATTCTATTCTAATAGGAAATTTCCAAAAGTGATTAGAAAGTGAAGCTTGTTTTCTTAATGTCCTTGAAAAGGTTCCACTGTGATTGTGAGCAAGATGGCTAATCCTTTGTCTCCCAGTGCTCCAATTCATAGAAAATGTCTTCCTGTCATTGGCTTGTGAGGAGCAATCATCCAGAGTTCATGTGATTGATCTTCCATCTTGTCCTTATATGGAGAGATTTCAAGAAACTCATAGTTATCTTCAGTTTGCCATTCCTCCCCCTAGAGTCTCTAAATTTCAAAATCGTATCTGAATGATCAAGTAAATTTTGAGTTAAATTCTAAATCAGAAATTCAAATGCAGTTTAATTCTCAACTGCCTGATTTTAGCCGTATTTAATTAATGCTTAAATAGGAAATTATTTTGCAAAATAATATTACAACCTTGCCTACAGTTTTTTAAAAAAATAATAGTGCTGTTCCATAAGCATTTTTAGCACAAATAAGGGAATGACACCCATCCTTTCCACATTATGCAATTGTAAACTGGCCCACCAATGGCAGGATGTTTTAATTGACTAGTCAATACACTATTAACATCTCTGCCATTCCTGCTGCTCCCTGCTTTGCTTTTGAACTGATTCTCGACCGCCATGGTCTTTGGGAGGAATGTATACAAAGGGTGGTTTTACATACTTGGGTGATAAACAAAATAATAGTTAAATATTAATGCCTAAACTCTTGCCTACTGTCCACATTAGTATCCACAAAATCTACTTGTATTAAGAAATGTACTCTGAATTTTCAGGAATGAATAAAAAGAAACTAACACTGAAATCTGGTGTGCTCTATTAAATAAGCAAATAAATATATAGCTCATCTTATAGCCTAACAGCACATATATTCTAGGACTGTTATTGAATTTAATTAGCACCTATCTTCTAGATTTTCTTACTATAACAATATTAATGATTATGTGGGCTGATCTGTGGAAATGGTGATTCTGATTTGTTATGTAGGAGTAGGCTAAAATTTGGTTGATTTGTTCCTTGCCAGTTCTGTGGTCCTACAATAAACTTTTTCTAAGCTGTAAATAATATGCTTTTTAATATATTAAAATTCTGCAAAATGTTTTCAAATGTAATGGATATTTTTATTTATTTATTTGTGCCTTTTGAAACAAATGCAGATAATTTCTGAGGCTGTGCCTGCCAATTATTCTACTGCTCTTATATGATGGTGTTTCGTGTGATGTGTCTGACCGTTGTTTTCTTCTGAGTTTTTAATGCTGATCTTTCTTCCTACAGGGACATTTGTATCAGCTTTCACAGTGCTGTGTGGAGCCCGGACTGATCTCCCTGACAGACACATTTGTTGTGTGTTCTGGTTGAACATTGCAGCAGCTCTGATTCAGATTCTTACAGCAATTGTGATGGTTGGCTGGATCATGAGTATATTTTGGGGGATGGACATGGTCATTCTTGCCAGTAAGTTGAGTACAATCATTTCTGTTTGTTATTCCAATAATTAAGAATTTAAAGTGAGCTTATGGGAAGGGGGATAAAAGTGGGCACTAATTAAATCAAATAATTCTCTAACAGCTGTGTGAGTTGATACCTTGATGGAATATCTTTGCAGAAACAAGCTAAAGAAAAAAATTGCTTCCTTCTCTTTTTTCCTAATTTTTCTTTGAACAGAAACAACATTAGGATATAATAATAATAATAATAATAATAATAATAATAATAATAATAATAATAATAATAATAATAATAGAAGAAGAAGAAGAAGAAGAAGAAGAAGAAGAAGAAGAAGAAGAAGAAGAAGAAGAAGAAGAAGAAGAAGAAGAAGAAGAAGAAGAAGAAGAAGAAGAAGTTGTTGCAAGGGACCTTGGAGGTCATCTAGTCCAACCCCCTGCTCAGGCAGGAAACCCTATACCATTGCAGACAAATGGCTGTCCAGTCTCTTCTTAAAAACTTCCAGTATTGGAGCATTCACCGCTTCTGGAGGCAGGTTGTTCCACTGGTTAATTGTTCTAACTGTCAGGAAGTTTCTCCTTAGTTCTAGGTTGCTTCTCTCCTTGACCAATTTCCATCCGTTGCTTCTTGTCCTGCTTTCAGGTGCTTTGGAGAATAGCTTGACTCCCTCTTCTTTGTAGCAGCCCCTGAGATATTGGAATACTGCTATCATGTCACCCCTCGTCCTTCTCTTCATTAAACTAGACATACCCAATTCCAGCAACCTATATGTTTTAGCTCCCAGTCCCCCAATCATCTTTGTTGCTCTTCTCTGTACTCTTTCTAGAGTCTTGACATCTTTTTTTACATCGTGGTGACCAAAACTGGATGCAGTATTCCAGGTGTGGCCTTACCAAGGCATTGTAAAGGTGTTGTGTATTTACTTATTGTTAGTGTTATGTATTCACACATTGAGTTAAATAGAAGTTAACAGGGCTGAGGTAAAACCGCGACAGCTTTTGACAGCTGTCAAAAGCTGCCGGGCGGAACTGCGCAAGCGCCAGCGATGACAGCTCAACACGCGCTACCGATGACAGCTCCGAGCTGTCAAATCTGGACGGCCCCGATTGGCGGAGACAAACGGCGTGGGAACGGACTCACCCCTGATTGGTCAAACTGCCGGCAGCTGTCAGTATAAATAGATGTCTTGTTCTCTTGTTTCTTTGCCTGGTTCAGAATAAAAAGTTAAACCGTTAACTTGCTGTCTCGCCTGCTTATTAACCAAAGCACTGGCGACGAAGGTGGGATGCCTGCTTGCCTAAGCTGAAGTCACTACCTAAGGGGAGAAGAGATTTTTCCCCTTAGCTGAGCTGGTCACTTGCTGAAGTCACTGGGAAGCCGAACTCCCATTCCACGCAAGCAGCGGCACCCACAATTACAGACAGCATGACGAACCACGGCCACATTCGAGAATTCGATACCCGCCACCCAGAAGGCTGGGAATCTCATCTGGGCAAGGTAGAAGGATACCTGGTAGTCAAGAAGATTACGGATGACCGGGCCAAGGCAGCCGCCCTCCTTTGGCTCAGCGGGCCCGCCGTATATGATGCCGCTGTGGGGATCTTCACCCCGGAGCCGATCACAACTATCTCCTACGCCGACCTTACCGAGGGGCTGAGCAAATACTTCATGCCCATCAAGTCAGAACTCTACTGGAGAGTGAACTTCGCACAGAAACTTCAGCTTCCTGACGAGCCAGCAAATGACTTCATAACCCGGGTCAGACACGCCGCACGTCGGTGCCGGTTCCCGGACTTAGAAGACCGAATCCGGGACCAGATCGTCATAGGGCTCAAAGACGAACGGCTGAGGAAGAAGCTGATCGCCAAGCCTGAAATGACGATGACCGATGTGGCGAGAGAAGTCATTGCATACGAGGACTGCCACGGAGACAACCGACGTGCACCTGACAGCGGACCCAGGGGGTCCGTGCACCAGGAGGACGGCGGGTTCAGCGGTCCCGAAGATGACGATGGCCCCACAGACATAGATGCGGTACAGCGGCGGTTCGAAAAGCTCAGGCTGCAACGCAACTACAGAGGGGGGCCTGCCAACAATCAGAAGGGCGCTAACTTCCAGCCAAACAGAGCAAAGTGTGCAAGCTGCGGCGGGAACCACCCGAGAGCGACGTGCCGGTTCCGCAGTGCCAAATGCCATGGGTGCGGGAAGACAGGTCACCTCAAAGCCGTGTGCCGCAGCCGGAGCCGGGAAAACCTGCATGATCTGGAGGTGACAACCGAAGGTATGACCCTACACACACTCAGAGCCAGGCACAGTCCCAGAACCCTAGTGCTTAATGTAAGGGGGAGGGCGGAGAAATATACAGTCCACAGCACTCTTAAGCCCAAAGTCAAGGTGGACGTTCTGATCCAGGGAATTCCCTGTGAGATGGAAGTGGACTCCGGGTCCTCCGTCTCACTCATCTCATGGCAAACTTACAGGGACATTTGTAACCGAAGTAGGAAACGGCCCGCCCTTCGACCCACCAAACTCCGCCTAGCTGACTTCCAGAAAACGCCCATTAAACTCCGGGGAAAAGCTTACGTCCCCGTAGAGTTCAAGAAATTTAAAGGATCCCTCCCTATTCTTGTGACCCAAGAAAACAGAATCAGCCTGCTAGGATTAGATTGGTTTGAGGCACTAGGGATAGCGTTGACAGGTGTCAACGCCATTCAGCTGTCAAACTTGGAATCCGTCTGCCTTCAATTCGCGGACGTCTTTGACAGCTCGCTAGGGAAGTACACGGGACCTCCCGTATCACTTAAACTAAACCCGAATGTAATGCCTGTCAGAATCAAGGCAAGAAGGGTTCCCTTCGCCTTGAGGGAAAAAATAGAAGCGGAGCTTGACAGATTAACAAACTTAGGGGTCCTCGAACCGGTAGAAGGGGCAGAGTGGGAGACACCCATAGTGACCCCAGTTAAGCCAAACGGCCAAATAAGATTATGTGCCGACTATAAAGCGACCCTCAACCTCGCATTGAATGCACATGCCTACCCGGTCCCGGCTGTCAAAGACATCCTCGCGGCCATTAAGTCAGGCGCCATATTTGCCAAGTTAGACTTGGCGCAGGCGTATTTACAGCTGCCTGTCACCCCTGACACCGCTTTGGCTCAAACAATTGTCACCCACAAGGGAGCATTCAAAATTAACCGCCTTCAATTTGGCATCTCTGCAGCCCCGGGAATCTTCCAGGAAATCATGGAAAAAACACTTAAACGGATTCCCGGGGTCTGCCCATATTTTGACGACGTCCTAATTGCAGGGGAATCAGAAAAATACCTAGCTGACAAATTAACTAAGGTGCTCCTAAGGTTCAGGAAGGCTGGTCTCAAATTAAAAAGAGACAAATGCTCCATCGGGGTGCCCTCAACAGAGTTCTTAGGTTTTAAAATAGACGCTAAGGGAATTCACCCCACTGACACAAAAATTAAAGCTATTAAAACAGCACCAACCCCTAAAAATAAACAAGAACTTCAAGCCTTCCTGGGGTTAGTTAACTTTTATCACACCTTCCTGCCTCATAAGGCCTCCATTGCTGAACCCTTACATAGGCTATTAGACAAAGGCAAAACCTGGACTTGGTCCTCTGAGCATGACAAAAGTTTTAATCTATTAAAAAACTTACTCTCCAGCAACACAACAGTAGCCCTGTTTAATGAACAGCTGCCCTTATGTCTAGCTTGCGATGCCTCCCCCTACGGCATCGGAGCGGTCCTAAGCCATTTAACTAAAGAAGGAATACAGACCCCTGTAGCGTTCTATTCCAGAACGCTGTCAAAACCTGAGCGTAATTACGCTCAGATCGACAAAGAGGCTTTAGCTATAGTAGCTAGCGTAAAAAAATTTCATGATTACCTGTACGGCCGACCCTTTACCATTTTTACAGACCATAAGCCCCTGTTAGGACTCTTTACAGTAAACAAGCTAACACCACAGATATTATCCCCCCGCATCCTGAGATGGTCCACCTTTCTGTCAGCCTATTCATACAAGCTAGAATACAGGCCAGGGAAAGCCATGGGCCATGCTGATGGCCTGAGCAGACTACCCCAACCAATAGTTGACCCAGACCCAGCACCAGCTGGAAGGATACTGGCTATCTCAGAGCTGCCGGAATGCCCATTATCTGTCAAAGATATCTCTGCAGCTACCGCTGCAGACAAGATCTTAGGCAGAGTCTTAGGATATGTCACGACTGGCTGGCAATGCACACCCCCAGACCCAGAATTCCAACCTTATATTTTAAAGCAAAAGGAATTATCCACCCATCAAGGATGTTTACTATGGGGCAGCAGGGTAATCATACCCAACAAACACAGACTCAGGGTGTTAGAGAGCCTCCACGAGGGTCACCCTGGTACCGTCAAAATGAAGGCTCTGGCCAGAAGCTATGTCTGGTGACCAGGATTAGACAAACAGATTGAGACACACGTAGCCGGCTGCTATTCCTGCCAACTGGTTAGAGCCGCCCAGCCACAGGCTCCCATACATAGATGGGAAACTACAAAGACACCCTGGTCTCGTATTCATATAGATTATGCAGGTCCATTCCAAGGACAATCATTCTTAATTGTCGTGGACAGCTATTCGAAATGGCTAGAGGTAGCGCCAGTAGCTAGCACAACTTCATCAGCCACAATACAAGTTTTAAGGGGATTATTCGCAACACATGGGCTTCCTGATGTTATAGTTTCCGATAACGGCCCCCAATTTACCTCCTGCGAATTCCAGAGTTTCACAACGGCGAACTCTATTAGGCACACCACCACGGCTCCCTTTCACCCATCGACGAACGGCTTGGCAGAGGTGATGGTGAAATCAACCAAGGAGGCACTGCGGAAAATAATCTCCGGCAACTGGCACCGAAGACTGGCACAATTTCTTTTATCACAACACACCACACCATGCACAACTACTGGAAAGTCCCCAGCAGAGCTTCGCTGGGGCAAAAGATTAACTACCAGACTAGACCGTCTACACCCAGACAGATCCCCTCCGGACCCAGAACCACCCCTCCAACATAGAACCCTCAACACAGGGCAAGCTGTCTGGGCAAGGAATTACGGGGGGGGCAACAAATGGACACAAGGGGTGGTCATCGAACAAACAGGCCCCCTGTCATACATCATAGACATTGGACAGGATATACATATCCACAGACACATAGACCAACTTCGGCGGCGCAGTCCTCAAAACATAGGGGGAAGGGGTAATGACGAAATGCTGACAGAAGCACCGCCACAAAGCCCCGCACGCCAAAATTCCCCAAATCGGAATATACCATTTCAACACCCCGCTCCAAGTGACGCAGAACCTGCGGAACCAGACCCCCCTGCCCCCGGAGCCAAACCTAGAAGCCCCTGGGGAAAAGGAACAACCAACCGAGACAACCCCCCGGCGCTCCGAAAGAATAAAAAGACCTCCTACCTACCTAAAAGACTTCGAATGGGGAAACCCGAAAAAGAAACAGTTGGGGAAAAATCAACTCAATCAGAGGGAGGGGTAAGGGGTGTTGTGTATTTACTTATTGTTAGTGTTATGTATTCACACATTGAGTTAAATAGAAGTTAACAGGGCTGAGGTAAAACCGCGACAGCTTTTGACAGCTGTCAAAAGCTGCCGGGCGGAACTGCGCAAGCGCCAGCGATGACAGCTCAACACGCGCTACCGATGACAGCTCCGAGCTGTCAAATCCGGACGGCCCCGATTGGCGGAGACAAACGGCGCGGGAACGGACTCACCCCTGATTGGTCAAACTGCCGGCAGCTGTCAGTATAAATAGATGTCTTGTTCTCTTGTTTCTTTGCCTGGTTCAGAATAAAAAGTTAAACCGTTAACTTGCTGTCTCGCCTGCTTATTAACCAAAGCAAAAGTGGTATTAACACTTCACGTGATCTTGATTCTATCCCTCTGTTAATGCAGCCTAGCACTGTGTTGGCTTTTTTGGCAGCTGCAGCACACTGCTGGCTCATATTGAAGTGATTGTCCACTAGGACTCCAAGATCCCTCTCACAGTTACTACTATTGAGCAAGGTACCACCTATACTATACCTGTGCATTTGATTTTTCCTGCCTAAATGTAGCACCTTACTTTTTTCACCATTGAATTTCATTTTGTTAGATAGTGCCCAGTGTTCGAGTCTGTCCAGATCCTCCTGTATCTTAAGCCTATCTTCTAGAGTATTGGCTATTCCTGCCAGATTGGTGTCGTCTGCAAATTTGATGAGTTCCCCATCTATCCCCTCATCCAAATCGTTGATGAAGATGTTGAAGAGCACTGGGCCCAGAACAGAGCCCTGGGGCACCCCACTACACACAGCTTTTGTGATGGAGTGACCTCTAAAACATTTTCCTTCACATTCAACCCAGGGCCTACTTAAAAAGCAAGGTCTTCAAGCCTTTCCTAAAGGCAGCTGGGTCACAAGTAATGCTCTTTCAGAGGGCAATGGCAGACATAGAGAAGAGAAGTCTCTGGGGTCCTGTAAGATAACACTCCTTCATCTATGGGACCTGGAGCATGCTTAGTCTACAATATTTACTAAACAAGCAAACAACCAAACCATAGATAGAAAAATATATTCATGTAGGTAACTAGACCTCAAGTCATGAAGGTGCCTACTGTCATGTGGAATTGCAACTGGAAGCCAACTGGTAACCAGTGCAGCTTGTGAACTAGAGGTGTCACATGGGTGCAATGGTCTGCAGCTACTCATGCTGCTTCATTCTAGACCAGGGTTAGGCAACCTTGGCTCTTTTATGACTCATGGACTTCAACTCCCAGAATTCCTGAGTCCAGCATAGCTGACTCAGGAATTCTGGGAGTTAAAGTCCATGAGTCATAAAAGAGCCGAGGTTGCCTACCCCTGGTCTAGACCAAATGCAGCTTCCAGGTGCAACCCCAACTGGAGCGTGTTGCAGTAGTACAAACAAACAAAAGTATCTAAAACCTGAAAGACTATTTGAGAAGGGCCTCCCAAATCAGAAAAGGGCATAATTGGCTGAGCAAATGTATTTGTGCAGGTAGCCCTCTTGGCCATAGCTGCCATTAACCCCCAAATTCTGCCTGGGTTACTGCAATGCAATTGAGAACTAATATTAGAAAATCTCTAGAACAGAAGGTCCTTGCATCTTCAACCATTCAGTGTTGCTAGGGTTGTGAAGAAAACTCAACAAGGCTGAGAATGAAAACAAAAGTATTTCAAAACATAACTAATAAAGAGCAGATGGTTGTTTCAGTATCAGGGTTATCTGGGGGGGGGAAATGAGTGGTTAGTGCTTCAGTTTCATAATCTGGAAAAAAAGGTTCAATAATTCAGTGATCCCATCTCAATGAATTCATTCCTAAATGTAGGTAGGAATTTTGCTTATTCTGTTTCCAAGATTCTATATTCTAACCTCTTATTTCCCAACAATAAGCCTAATTAAAGACATTCCATGTGACTCTTGTTTCCCCTTCTGCTAAGGGCTGGACAGGTTGACCCCGATCCTGTTCCTCTGTATCCAGATCCAATATCCGTGAGGCACTAGAGCAAAACATTGGCAATGCGGTCTATTGAGTTTGGGATTGAAATAGATGTCATCCACATATTGACATTCCCTAATCCAACGTTTCCAGGTTACCCCACATAATACCCTTATGTAGATGTTAAATAAGAATGGGGAATGCATTGAATCCTAAGGGTTCAAAAAAATGGGGGTTTCAGGTGTCAGGATGCTTTCCCTCCCAACACAACTGGAACCAATCCTAGAGAAACATGGAAAAATACAGTATGATAGCCAGCCATTCATTCAGCAACTGTTCAAGGTTATGTTGGCACTGAAATATGGACTTAAACTGGTTCTTAAAATTCCAGCCAACCCTGCGGTCACATGATTGCAATCCAGGCACTTGGGAGCCTGAGTCATGATTACCCTATTGCAGTGAGCTGTGTCATGTGATCACCATTTGTAACCTTTTCTGTTAGCTTTCCACAAGCAGAGTCCAGTAAGTTGCTCCCATCTCTTTTTGTCCAGGGAGCCCATTACAGAGATCTCATACTCCTTAGAACCCCTTCCTGCCTGCACTCCATAGTGCACGCCTGCTCACAGCACCCTGCTCACACCTTCTGCCAGCCTGCCCATGTTCTCCATCACCCATTGGAGACCCTTGCTGCCTTGCACACATTCCCTGGCATCCACCTGCAATTCTTATTAGCTCACTGTGTTCTCCACAACCCACCTTTCAGCCTTACCAAGTAGACTAGACAGGAAACATGACCAAATAAACTAATTCTACGTTATTATGAAGCTGCAGCAATAGAATCTTGAAAGTCTGAAAGTACAATTTTATCTTTACAGCCCAAGAGCTTGGAAAGGATCCCTTGTGATCCTCTTGCTTCACCTGCTATACGACTACAGCCTATGCTCTTTCTTATCTGACCATTCCTTGCATTGTATTTCTTTGTCTTGCCTCCCAAGACCATTCCCACATACCATTTCATTTCCTACAACCTCTGGTAACCCACCTGAGGCCTCTGCCAGCCCTCCTGCAGCCCTGCCATCCTGCCCACATTACATAGTGTCTGCCTGTGGCACCTGCCCCCTGCACAGCACCCTCTCACCAGCACCCCCCGTCCTGTGCTCTTTGCCTTGGACTCCCCTGTTTCCATGTAATGATTTCCACAGTCCTGAGGTTATGATGACAACTGGGACTGCCGGGATTGGTGTTGATAAGTGATCTGATCACATGTTGTTGCACTTTACAACTGTATCACTTAACAGTGGCAGTCCCAGTTCCAATTGCTGTTGTAACCTGAGGGCTACCTGTAGCACAGTCCCTTCCATTCCCAACTCTCAGACCCAGTCCGGAAGAATATCATAACCAATAGTATCATAGGTTGTTGAGGGGGCAAGGAGGGAAAGCAGAATTATACCTCCTACTGTATATCCTGCTATTGCCAGAAGTGGTCCACATGTATGATAGATGCCATCTCAGGCATATATAAAGCCTGAATTTCAACTGAAATTCCCACTAATGACAACTTCCTCTGATCCTGGACACATTTTATTAATATCCTGAGAAGTTGCCCTTTTATAATTATCTTAGTTGGGGGCGGTCATCATGTGATTCTGATAGTTTTAACAACTCGATGTGAAAAAAATACAACTTTAATCACTCTCGACTAGTTTAATGTCAACTCCTTATATATAGGAGAAATTTTTCCCCTCTGTACCATACATGACGTTGTATCACTCTGTCACTTTCACTATGCTAGCTAAAATAATACCTTTTGGTAGCACATTTAATCCATTAATTCCTCATTTGGATTGCCATTTTAATACCTTTTTAGCACTATAATATTCTTTTGGAAAGATAGCACTTACAATTGTACTTAGGGTACCAAGTATGGTCATGTTGTATTAATTTAAAACATTGTGATGTTGATGGTTTTATTCATGATATCATCTTTTTTGGTTTTGTGTTCAGTCAAAATTTTAATTCATCTGATCCCTACAAACCCAGGGTTATTTTCGTTCTCAGATTCCCTTAATGCATATCCAGGTTTATAAATGTGTCGCTTCTTAATAAATGCTTCATTTTCTAGAAGCAAATTTAAATTCTTGTTAGTTAGGAATTTGCAAAAGAAAAAAAGCTTCAGTTCTAAAATGCCATTCTTTAATAAACAGAGAGTAGCTAATCACCGTACTTATGTCTTTCCATTTGCTTTTTTGAATAATTCCTTATAATTATGGCTTTGTTTTTCTCTTTTATGGTTCTTTCACTCCTTCTGAATGATCAACCAAGTTTCACAAGGTATGTTTTTTTTCTGATATTTTTCCCCACAATTTAATCAATTTAAAGATAAATGTTTTCCCCCAGGGAAAATATTTTAAAGACTAAATTAAGCCTGCATTCTTCTATTGATTTAAACCACAACACAGTTGGTTTGTGTGGGGCTTAGGATATTGTGAACTAAGCCACCAATATTACTAAATCATCGCTTATAGCTTTGTGTAAAGCCAAAGAAGTGTGATTTATTCAATAAATCATGATAATAAAGCAAAGCCTACCATAATGCACGTGAACCCCCATCTTTTAGAGTTTGGCCTGAGATCACTGTGAACAATTCCATGATCCACATGGTTCAGTTTCTGAATCTCTGAATGAATTTTGCTTCTTCACGTTATGAAGCTTAAAACGAACTGCTTAAGCTTTAAAAAATAATAATAACTGCACTGCAAGGGTTAGGAGCATATTCAGAAAAAAAATCTGCAGAAAAATTAGGTGGGCAACCATTTCATAAAATATCTCTGTGGGGAGTTATTTCTTGTATACCAAATCTTGTATTCAAATATGTCCATTCCTCCTCCCCGCCCAAACTTAATGTTAATTTGCTTTCCAATCTAATTCCACATAAGAATAGATATATTCTGGGATCCTGCTGTATCTGATATATATTTTAATGGTGGCATTACTAGTAAATTAAACCAGAGTCCTTTTTTCTGAATTTCCCCACATCTGGTTTGCAGGCAAAAAACAATGACAAAAAAATTCTATAAAAAACGTATTTACTTGAGGTGAGTAACAATTGAAGGCAATTCTGAAGGGAAGAATATGTGCCAAGCACAAACACAGTGTCCCTCTGAGCTTCTGTCCTGATTTCTCAGCATGCAGACTAGAATGCAAAATATATGTCAGCTGTTATTTACATGATGTTCCTTGTGTCACAGAAAAAAATATATCCTTAAGCTGTGCTTAAGTTTAATCATGCATGTTTGAAACCTCACTTACATGTAAGAAACTTGGACTTTGGAGAAATAATGCTTGCAACGTCTTGACTCTCAGCTATTTCTAGACTCCAGGATGTAGAGAGCAGCAAATGGAAGCACCTTTAGAATATGAATGGAAACACTGTAGGCAATGTAAATGGGAAGATTTAATTTAATATATTATGCCAATGGATGCAGAGCAGTGGTACTTTTTGAGTGCCCTTAACAATTAAAATTCTCTGAAAACTCAGTTATATATCCTGAATAAAATCAAGGAAACCTTGTACATAATTTTTTTTCTTATTTCTTTCACTTGGCCTAGGAAAGGCAGTGACTAAAGTTGCTGGAAATCCTTACCTTCTATCCAGGTAGTTTAATATCAAACCTCCCCCCTTGCTTGTTTTTAATCAAATATTGTCTTTATGTTTGCATTTATACTTTGCACATCTAAGGCCTAAATAAATAATTTTCAATAAAATAAAATTAAAGATATGATTCCCCGGAGACTGACTTTGGTTGCTAATATTCATTTCTACACTCTTAAGCTTAATCACAGAAGAATATTCTCCTCCTTCTTCTCATTAGCTCTGAGCAGTAGTCCAAAAGTTTAAGATTTATCTTATTGCTAAAACAGTGCAGATTGTTTAACCTTCCTTTTCCACAAGAACCTAAGATACTGCTGGATTCCAATGGAACCCAACAATAACATCCTTTCTATCTTCTTTCTTTCTTTTGTGTGTGTGTGGTTGAGTATCCAGCAGAGCGGAGGTGTAGATCAGCAGAGAGTGACCTTCACTGATCACTTGGACAGTTAACACTGCTTATGGAGACTCCGACATGTGGATTTTTGAACTGGCACAGTCAACATGACAGAATGACAGGCAAGCCATTCCAAAAGTGGGAGAAAGCCAGTGATTGGGTAGGGATACAGCTGAGGAGGAAGATAACATTTGAGCAAACATCACTGAAGAAGTTAATTTTTTTCCATCTTGTGGGACGAACTACATGGGAAATATTTCACTTCCTTTGCGACTCCTTGAGGAAATGTCCTGATATAAATATCAAGAAGCAGAGAAAATATTGATAGATAATGTGCAATATATCAAAGCAAACATTTGAAGGGAGATTTCCTGCCCCCTCAAAGGCATTCCTTTGGTGCAGGAAAGTTCAAGTTGTGACTTACCTGCTTGTGTTCGTACCTGTGGAATTTTTTTGGTGCTCGTTTAATAACTCTTTTCTGCAACCAATTTAAGATTCTACTTACTGCTTTCGTAAATCCTGTCACTATTGCTTACCTGCTCATGCATTTTGCCACCTTTTACCTTCTGAATGTTGGAAAGAAGCTGTGAACTCTTTGTCTAACAAGAAGCAAGAATTTGGCTGTTGCTAAATTTTATTTTCCACCATTACTTTTACAGATGTTTTATTCTTAAGTGTGAGGACTGTTTTTAAGAGATTATTATATGGAGACACATTTTATTGTATACTATGGAAAATGAAAGAAGAAAGAAGTACTCTTATCTGCTCCCTCAAAGAAAACTGTACCAGTAAATGTTAACGTATATTGGAAATGTGTGTATAAATGATGGATAGTATTTATAGCTAAGCTACAGTAAAGGTGTGATATCTCTTTCCTAGTACATGTGCCCATAGGGTTAATTACAGGTAAAACAAGTTAATACTTTTAAGATACATACAAAAATATGGCTGACAATTTACTGAAGTTAACAGAAGCAAAACCTTGTGGTGGAATTTGTTGAGCAGAACTCCATTGTGTTGCTACTTATACATTCCAAGACCTCATAAGAACTTTTTTTTTACCAGCATCCATTCAGATTCTTGGTTATGACTATTGGTGTTTTTATTGATCATGATGAGAAGAGTTTAATAGACAAATTCCAGTCCTTGTTCACTCATGATGACCTTGGTTCACTTGCTTTTTCAGCCATAATGTCATTAGTTTGTTTTGAAGTAAAAATAGGTGTATGTGTGTGAAAATCATTAATGTTGCCTGAATGGTAAAATAAACATATTGTGAGTGAAACATGATGCTCTTTTCTGTTCAGAAAAATGTTTTCAGGAACTGGAAATCAACTACCATAAAGGAGGTTTGAAAGTTCTGTCAGTTGTGCTAAACTGTGACTTTTTTTGCTCATCCATTAACCAGTTAACAACATCTATTTTATTCCTCTACAGATAATCATGGGTGTTTTTAGTGTCAGATTTGAATTACTGCTGCTGTACTCAAATTATTCATTGCCTATAATTTTAAATGTATTATTGATTTGCTACCCAGCCTTGAGTTAATTGAAAGGCATAATAATGGAAGTATCTGTCATAAATGAGAGAGCTAGCATATGCAGAGAATTAAATTAAAAATCCAGGAATCTGTAATTTTATCACTTAAAACACTGTAGGACCAATTCTGATACTGCAGCCCACCTTATACCAGGTTTGTGAAAACTCTAATAAATCTCAGGTAGCCCTGAAAAGCTGTGCAATCTCCATGCCTGTGACAAGAAAAAAGGTACTTTGGAGGTTATGGTTCTGCCTAGCCTTTGAAAGTGAGCTTTGCCACAAAACAAGAACAAGTTCCTTGCAAATAAAATAGCCATCTCTTTTATTGAGCTCAGCCTCTTTTCTTTCACCCAGTGAAATCACTGGGCACGAACCCAAATCTACTTCGTAAGGAATAATCACAAATATCCTTTTTTTTATCGTACCTTTTATTTTTGCTTGTAAACAAAGAATCCTAGTTAATCTCTTGCAGTAAATCAAGGGAAAATTGTTTAACACCCTCAAGTATCACAGTATTGCCACAGATGGATTGACCAATCAGCCTCAATTTCTAGTCCTTAATGGAACGGCATCTACATGGAGGGAAGTATGCAGTGAAGTAACTCAAGGTTCTGTCTTGAGTCCAGTACTCTTCAACATCTTTATAAACAATTTAGATAAGGGGATAAAAGAGGAACTCATCAAATTTGCAGACATCCCCAAGCTGCCAGGAATAGCCAACACTCCAAAAGATAGGCTAAAGATCCAGTAAGATCTTGACACATCTGAAAACTAGGCCCTATCAAACAAAATGAAATTCAGTGCTGAGAAAAGTAAAGTGTTGCACTTAATCAAGAAAAAACAGGTATATAATAGGTAGTACTTGGCTCAACAGCAGTAACTGTGAGAGGGATCCAGGAGGTCTGTTGGATAAGCACTTAAATATGAGCCAGCAGTGTGCTGCAGCTTCCAAAAAAACCAACACAGTTCCAGGCTGCATTAACAGATGGGTAGAATCAAGTTCACATGAAGTGTAAGAACTGCTTTATAATGACTTGGTAGGACCACATTGGAATATTGCCAGTTGGAAGCAGTTTTGGTTGCCACAATGTAAAAAAAGATGTTGAGACTCTGGAAAGAGTGCAGTCAAGAGCAACAAAGCTGATTAGGGGACTGAAGGCTAAACCATATGAAGAACTGTTGCAGGAATTGGGTATGCTTAGTCCAGGGGTGTCAAACTGCTGGCCTGCTCGCCGGTTTCATCATAACAGCCTCACCCACCCCATTGCTGGCAATGCAAAAAGAGTTGTGATATGTCACAACACATCATTTGATGTGGTGAGTTTGGCACCTGTGGTCTAGTGCAATGAAAAGAAGGACTAAGGGTGACATGATAGCAATCTTCCAATATCTAAGGAGTGTCACAAAGAAGAAAGGGTCAACCTATTCTCCAAAGGACCTGAAAGCAAAACAAGAAGCAATGGATGGAAGCTAATCAAGGCGAGATTCAACCTAGAAATAAGGAGAAATTTCCTGACAGTTAGAAAAGGTATTCAGTGGAATGCTTGCCTTCAGAAATTGTGGAGGTTTTTAAGAAGAGATTGGACAGCCACTTATCTGAAATGGTATAGGATTTCCTGCTTGAGCAGGGGACTGGACTGGGAGATTCCTTCCAACTCAGTTATTCTATTCCTGTTCTGTTCTGTTCTATTCCTCATGTATAATACATTCATTACTCTTCATGCTGCTTTTATTTTATTATAATTCTAGTAGTTGGGATTGTATCATGGTTGGGGTTCAGTGAGGCATCCCTATGAAATAGTATTTCAGAAATAGTATTTCAGTAAAGATCAATACTTTACTGCCAAAATTTAGATCTTTCCTGCCTTACATTTTACCTCCTAACGGGACTAATGAAGCTTTAAAACTTAACCAATCTGACTTTTGATTGGCTAATATGCTAATTTAAAAGCAAGCCACCACCATATTTATATGCTTATTTTACAGTAAAATTTCCTTCAAGGAGAACTCAACTCCTGGTGACTATATGGAGACATACATTTAGTTCCCTTGGCAACAGTACAGAGATAAGTTTCCCATTAAATTCTGCCAGGGTGTTTCTCACCTTTCCTTACCCGGCTCACAATCCTAGTTTTTCTTGGTAATCTCAAATTCTCAGATAATCCAACCCTGTTTAGCTTTTTAATATGAGCCAAGGTCAGGTAGATGCTGCCACCTAGTTGAGGATATGCTTATTCGCTTTTTCTGTATTTGTATCACGTTGAATAGATTTGTCTATTCTTGAGAAGAAGCTCACTTTTAAAAACAAAGTTTATCTGAGCTGTAGAATTATTTGATAGATATTGATATCTCTGTTTTAAAAAAATATACGGGCAATCTATGACCTTCAGTTGTTGATGAACTAAACTGCCCAACCAAACCAGCTAGCAGATGAGCACTCTTTCTTCAGAGTTTGCCAAACACTTTCACTAAAAGTTCAGAAATATCCCCTCTTCTTGGGAATATTAAAATGGAAGTAGTCATATTATCAAAGACAATATTTCTGCACCCGTTCATACTGTCAAGATAGGATGATATCCTATTGACTAATTATGTGCCATCAAGTTGGTATCAATTATGTACCATCAAGTTGGTATCAATTGGTACCAATTCTTAGCAACCAAGAACATTTTACCAAGATGTTCATCACCAATCTGAATCTTTGAAGTGCATGGCTCACATGGTTAGGACACTAGATTGGAGGTTAGCAACCCCACGTAGGCCTCTGAAGTTGGACCACAACTTCCTTTATTCTTTCCACTGCCTATATTGACTTGAGCTGATGCATGTTGAATCAGACAGTGTCTGGAACCTTGCAAATTTTCCATTACTGGACTAGAAAGTCTTTTAACTCCTATCATTCTATTGAATAACAGACTAACAGAGTTGGAGGGGACTTTGGAGGTCTTCTAGTCCAATCTTCTGCCCAAACAGGAAACCCTGTACCATTTCAGACAAATGTTTATCCAATCTGCTCTTAAAAAATCTCCAGTGTTGGAGCGCCCACAACTTCTGGATACAACTCATTCCCCTAATTAATTGTTTTAACTGTCAGGAAATTTCTCCATAGTTCCAGGTTGGCTCTCTCCTTGATTAGTTTCCATCCATTGCTTCTTGTCCTGCCTTCAGAATAGATTGGAGTATAGATTGACCCCTTTTTCCTTGTGACAGATCCTTTGAGTTTTTGAGTTCCTTTCCTGTAGTGAATCATGTCATTAATTTACTTTTGTTATTTAAACACTAAAGTACTAACCCCTGCCCCATTTTTAATCTATTTTCCTTTCGTTTTAAAAAAGTAAAAATACATTAAATCAAAGTAATATATATGGTCATACATGCTAAGGAGGGGCATTAGATCCATTTAGACTAGAGCAATGTTTCTCAACCTTGGCAATTTTAAGATGTGTGGACTTCAATTCATGCTGGTTGGAGAATCCTAAGAACTGAAGTCCACACATCTTAAAATTGCCGAGGTTGAGTAATGCTGATTTAGAGAATCCCTGTATTTTTTGACTATGTAACATGAAGAGAGTTACTCTCTGAATGTCGCAGGAAGGTGTAAGAACTTGATCTGCCTGTTTGTTCATGGCTTTTCTGGGTGCCTTTTTATCATGATTTTGTATGTTCCAGCAAGCACACTGAATCGGGAAACAGTTGCTATGGAAATCTTGAACTCCAAAGGGTTGCCTGTGTATTGTGAGCCTATTTCTATCTGTGTCTATTTATGCTTGGGCATGTTAACTGCTTTCATTGCTTTAATGGTGTTGTCAAAGATCACTTCATATGTAATGTAAGCTGGCTTGAGGATATATAATTGGTATGTAAAGGTTATTTTATTGCTTTGGTTCTTTTAAAAAACCCCCACAATTGTGTAAATTCAGTGTTTCAATTGCTTATCTGAAGTGCAAATGGAATAAGAATCTATGAACTAATTGCATGCTTATTTCTTGAAGAAAAATACCTGTCAAACTGAATTTGAGTGTCCAATCAATTTTAATTAACAGTGGTTTAATCTTCCATGTTGTTAACTTAGCTATTTAAATATCACCCAAGATTGTTATTTAAAACCATAACAATAGCCCCATACAAACTTGAATATTCTAATTTTGTTTTAATGTTTCTTGCTCAACGTCAATTTGTGAATACTTACATGACAACATTTAGTTAGGGATAGAAATGGATTGACTTGTGATGGGCTGTTTGGAAGTTAAAAACACAAAAATCTGATGAGATTTTCTAAAAGTAGGGCAGCTGAACAAGTGAAGAGACTCAAGTGTCTGTTCTTCTGTGTCCCATAGACATGATTTATTAAGTGTGATTAGGTGTAAACTGTAATAAATGCCATCGCTGCTTCATCTTGAATGCTATTCAGACACAGATATTTGAATTAATAAAATCTGAGAATCTAATAATTTCAGCCTCTCTTCCCTGAATTAACTCAGTATGTGCTTTAATAACAAAATCTTTTCTAGTTCTTAAAGTCAAAAGTCTGTCTATACTAGCCAGCATAAAGAATTAGTGAAATGGGATATGAATTCCATCAATAGATTTCAACTAAGCAGAAACTTTCACAGTCTGCTTTGATCAATTCTAAAGTACTTTGTTTAGACCACTGGCCTGTCTAGCCTAACAGCAACATAACAAAGTCTCTTATATCAGGCGTCCCATGGTTTCATTGACTAATCCAAGACATAATATGGTTTGTTCAGCTCTGGCTTCGCATAGTATTGGAACCCAGCTATTCAAGGTTGTATCTTAACAGATTGCATGTGGTCAGGCAAATGTAACTTATTCAAGAACCATGGCAGAACAAGCAATGCAAGGAAGCGGTCAACTTTAGAATGAGCATGATTGCAGCCATCTTTTTCCTTCTCATTCCTAGTTGCCACAAGCAATGAGATCCCAGTTGATATGTCTATTGTAAAATAATGTAGATGAAGTCTTGGAAAGGAGGAACAGAGCAATGAACCACTAAAAGTGGAGAAAAGATTACTCAGTCCTGGGGAAATGGAAAGCATAAGAAAGAATTTTAAAATAGCCCCAGCATGGTTTTGAAATAAAATGTGGTAGAGAGAAACTGAGAGGCTTTCAAGATTTTATTTTATAACAAGGAGCTCTCCTGAAATCCAAGCTGTTTTTGTTTCTTGACCTTGCCATCCATGAAAGGCTGACATCCATGTAGCTCTATACTGTCCTCACTGATTGGCAATGGCTCCCCAGAATCTCAAACGGACCTTTTTCCTAGCTTCTGCTTACAGATCCTTCCTGCTGAAGTCATTGTAGTTTAATTTTGTAGAATAATTTTTCACCAAGTTGATCTTCTGACTCTTTTGCCTTGTAGAATCTCTATGGAGATTTTCAATCATTCAGGTCATAGTTGTCCCAAAAGTGCTTTTTCCAAAAGGCAACTGGACTTTCTTTTTTTTCCTTTTTCAGAATGCTTCACTTCTCATCCAAGAAGCTTCTTCAATTCTCATTTCGTTAGGACTGAAGAAACTTCTTGTTTCTTTCTCCCCCAAAGAAAGTCCGATTGCCTTTTGAAATATAGTATGGACAATGATCAGTAGGGCTTATAAATCATAAAGAGTGGAATGTTTGGTAATCAACTATTGCATGGTGAAAGTTGAAGGAAAGGTCACAAACCAATTTCAAATAGTTGGGATGAAGAGTATATTCATTATATATCTCTGAATAGTGCAAAAAATGAATGCAAAAAATGAACAGTCAGTGTTCATTTTAATGGTATGTTAAAGAACTACATGGGAAATATGTACTGGTTTGCACAAGTATTTGTTTTTTGCTGAAAATTTCCCTGAAAATTCAGCATATAAGATCTGGTTAAAACTTTACAAAGGAAAACTTATTATTATCTACCATAGTAATGCACTGACTTTTAACTCTTTTTTATTTAATTTTCCTTGAGGAGACATCTCCTTTCCCCCTCATTATAGCAGTCCCAATAGTATTTCCTACCACAGTCATTTGTCTGCAAGCACCTCATGTTAAAAGTTTTGACACGAAATAAGCACAATTGGAGAACAGAAAACACTTTATTATTGTTGTTATTGTCATTATATTAACAGATTCATACAGCTGCCTATCTACCAAAGCACTTTGGGCAGCAGACAACTAAAAAACAAGAATCCTTATCAGGAAAAAAATGGCATAAAAAGAAATAGCAACAGTGGTGGAGGTCCCTAAAATATCACAGGAATAAATCAAATTGACTTGCAGCTATATCAGAGCTCCATTAGCACTCTGGGCACTGTGCCTTGGGGAAGTGTCAAGTCTTTATGGTCCCTTGGAAAGCCAGCTGGTTAGGGCCATTCTGTCTTGGGGAAGGCTATTACACAAGACAGACGCATGACAGAAAAGTTCCTATGTTGCCACTATTTCAACTCCCCAAGCCCGCAAAAGCAATATGAAAATGAGGCTCTATGAACTGCTGGTTTGGACATTCTGAGGGCCAAGTGCACCTCATTGCTACACATCTAGCTGCCAAAGGCCCAACAGCAACAAATATCACCTCATCCCTATTCAACACAAAGGAGATTTTTTTTAACAAATCAAAGAAGTCTCATGCTTTGTAGATCTTTTTTTTAATATGGTATAGAGTAGGTGGTACCTGGCTCAACAGTAGTAACTGTGAGAAGTATCTTAGAGTCCTAGTAGACAATCACTTATATATGAGCCAGCTGTAGCTGCCAAAAAAGCCAACACAGTCCTGGGCTGCATTAACAGGGATAAAATTGAGTTCCTGTGAAGCATTAGTACTACTTTATAATACTGTATAAAGATCACATTTGGAATATTGCAACCAGTTTTGGTCACCACAATATAAAAAATATGTTGAGAGTCCAGAAAGAGTGCAGAACAACAAAGATGATGAGGACTGGAGGCTAAAACATACGAAGAATGTTTGCTGGAATTGGGTATGTCTAGTTTAATGAAAAGAAGGACTAGGGTGACATGATAGCAGTATTGCCATATCTAAGGGGTTGCCACAAGGAAGAGGAGGGTCAACCTATTCTCCAAAGCACCTGAACACAGAACAAGAAGCAATGGATGGAAACTAATCAAAGAGAGAACCAACCTAGAACTAAGGTGAACTTAACTAATGAATAAGTTAGAACAATTAGTCAGTGGAAAGCCTTGCTTCTAGAAGCTGTGGGTGTTCTTATCACTGGTGGTTTTTAAGAAGAAATTTATCAGCCATTAGTCTGAAATGGTGTAGAGTTTCCTGCTTGAGCAGAGGGTTGGACTAGAAGATCTGCAAGGTCCCTTCCAACTGTTATTTTAACATGGTGTTCAGGGAAAGCCAAAAAAGTAAGCTGATATGCTCCAAAAGAAAGTGCCAATCTTCATTTTCAAGAGCTCTTCTCAAAAGAATTCTTAAAAACAAATGCTTGCAAACAGCCCAGCATCTTTCTTATTTTATTGCCTCTTCTGCCATGTTATATTGGATCCGAGCTACATCTGCTGAATATCTGCCTGCCACACACAACTGTAACATGTCAGAAATAGAAAAGGACCCCCCCCCCCCATGATTATTATGTGCTTTCAATAAAGATTCATCACCAAGTTTAAAGAATGCGATGAGACTAAGTGGAAACTGACCTGATGGATTTCTGGGTACAAGGATTTGCTCTGTCCTTTGCAGATTGTGATTACACACCCACCCATTCTTCCCCTTAACAGAAACAACCTCTCCCATCAATCACTGCCAAGCATTTAAAGCATCCTCTGTAAAGTAAATACTGTAGAAGTATCATTTACTTCTCTGTAAATTAATCCAATGGGGTTAAGACAAGGATTGTAAAAATGGGTTTCAGTGCCAGCCCTAATGCCAGCTATGAAAAGGGCAGCAGCTGCCTGTGGAAAGAGGAAGAGGGGAGCCTGTTTTCATGGACCATTCTTGGATCTTGTTCAATACATCAAAGATGTACAGTGCATGGCCAAAATGTTCCCAGTCAAGATTCATTTCTAGAATAGAGCAGGGGAGGGGAGGGTAGGAGAGAGGAGGGGACAAGACAAGACAAGACAAGACAAGACAAGACAAGACAAGACTTTACTTGACTAAATATGTTTAGACATACAAGGAATTTGTCTCCTGTGCAGAAAGAAACAGCACATTGTACTGATATGGATCACAAATCTACGGAACAGAGAAATTAATTAGCCACTACTTTAAGTGCACTCCTTTCCAAATTCAGCCGTGACAACTTCCATAAGAACTCTCCCTCATCTTCCAAACTCTCAGGACTAATTGTTCACAAATATTTGGAAGTCTTAATCATAATCATAATCATAATAGTAAAGTTGGAAGGGACCTTGGAAGTCATCTAGTCCAACCCCCTGCTCAGGCATGAAACCCTATGCCATTTCAGACAAATGGCTGTCCAATCTCTTCTTAAAAACTTCCAGTGTTGGAGCATTCACAGCTTCTGGAAGCAGGTTGTTCCACTGGTTAATTGTTCTGTCAGGAAGTTTCTCCTTAGTTCTAGGTTGCTTCTCTCCTTGATTAGTTTCCCTCTGTTGCTTCTTGTCCTGCCTTTGGGCGCTTTGGAGAATAGCTTGACTCCCTCTTCTTTGTGGCAGCCCCTGAGATATTGGAACACTGCTATCATGTCACCCCTAGTCCTTCTCTTCATTAAACTGGACATACCCAATTCCAGCAGCTATTCCTTATATGTTTTAGCCTCCAGATTCTAATCATCTTTGTTGCTCTTCTCTGTACTCTTTCCAGAGTCTCAACATCTTTTTTACATCGTGGTGACCAAAACTGGATGCAGTATTCTGAGTGTGGCCTTACCAAGGCATTGTAAAGTGGTATTAACACTTCACGTAATCTTGATTCTATCCCTCTGTTGATGCAGCCTAGCACTGTGTTGGCTTTTTTGACAGCTACAGCACACTGCTGGCTCATATTGAAGTGATTGTCCACTAGGACCCCGAGATCCCTCTCACAGTTACTACTATTGAGCAAGGTACCCCCTATACTGTTATGTATGCAGGCACCTGCATAGCAACAGCCACCAGGGGGCGTTCGCCTGAACGGTTCGTGGGAAACCTAGTTTCGGCAGGAAACCTAGGGCCAACCCCATTGGCTGTCCGCTTACCTGGCTAGGTATTTAAGGAGGCCAGGTAACCCTCATTCCTCAGTATGCTACCCCCTTCCAATAAAGAGCTGAACACGTACTCCGGCTGGCGTCTCTTCCTTGCGTCGGACCCACTACACAATAGTGGCGACGAGGATGGGATTGCTGCCGACAAGGAGCTGAGGTCACTGGGGGAACGCTCTGCGAGCTGAAGGGAAAGGCATTTTCCTTCCTTCTTCCCCCCCCACAGACCGCCAGCCGACCGGACCACACCGGTCATCGCATCCGCGACTCGAGACCCGAACCAACACCGCGATGGCAAGAGCCGGACAACCCCGCGAATTCAACACCCGCCACCCCGAGACATGGGCCCGTTACCTGGCTCATGCCGAACTGTACATGCGGTTCAATCAGATCTCGGAGGACAGCGCGAAGGCGGCAGCCCTGCTCTGCATCGGGGGGACCAGCACTCCTGGAGGTCGCCGCGAACCTGTTCGCCCCGGAGGCCATCAACACCGTCGTGTACCAGGACCTCGTGGCCAAGCTCAACGCCAACTTCCGGCCCCGGCGCTCCAAAGTGGCCGCGAGGTCGCAGTTCGAAAAAAGGGACCAGCGCCCCGACGAGTCCGGTGCTGAATTCCTCGCCGCCCTACGAGAAGCTGCCGTCGCCTGCAGGTTTTCGAACTTGGAGGAGCGGCTATGGGACCGGCTGATTTGCGGCCTACAAGACAGGCGGCTGCAAGAGCGCCTGTTCGAGAGAGAGGAGGTTTTGCTCCAGGAAGCCGAGGACACCATCCTGGCCCACGAAGCAGCCTGCGGGGCCGTCCAAGCAGTCCAGGAGACCCGGACCGGCAGCCAGGCGGCCAGCATCCACCGACAGGTTGCCACAGCCAAGGACGACCAGAGCATCGACCTCCTCCAGCGAAAGTCGACCCCCGACCAGCGAGTCAGACGCCCAGACAAGCCCAGGCCTCCCAGCAACGCCGCCAACCCTCAGAAGTGCGCAGGGTGTGGTGGGAACCACGTGTGCAGCCTCTGTAAGTTCCAGTCGGCCACGTGTCGGGCCTGCAAGAAAACAGGCCACATAGCCGCGGTCTGTCGTAGCCGCTGCCCCCAAGAGGAGATTCACGAGCTGCAACCGGAGGAATCACCGTTCGAAGGTACTGGGGCCCCAACCAAAACACGAATTGGCTATGTTGAGAGCCGGCTGGCCATTAACCACACGGGTAGCCGCCGGCTGCTCAAACCCAAAATTAGACTAACAATCCGCTTGCAAGGCATCCCTTGCAGCATGGAGCTTGACTCCGGATCAGCGGTCTCGATCATTTTGGACGAGACCCTCAACTACATAAATAGCTGGAGCAAGCAGCAGATTAAATTACGGCCTACAAATTTAACCCTGACCGATTTTCAGAATTCGCCGGTCAAGGTAAAGGGGGAGGCTACCGTCTTGGTGGGGTTTAATGGTCACGAAGAGCACCTGGAGGTTGTAGTGGTAGAGGGCCGGAGAGCCAGCCTGGTCGGCCTAGACTGGTTCGAGGCCCTGGGAATCACAGTCTCCGGGATCCACCGAATCCAGGGGGACTCCGTCGAGGCCGTCTGCAAGGAGTTCGCAGACGTCTTCGACGGAACGCTGGGCAGGTACACAGGGCCCCCCATATCATTCAAGCTTAACTCGAATGTTCCCCCCGTTAGGGTCCAGCCGTGGCGAGTCCCCTTCGTGCTCAAACACAAAATCGAGCGCGAACTGGATAAGCTGGTGGCCCAGGGAATCTTAGAGCCCGTAGATGGGAGGGAGTGGGAAACCCCAATCATCACCCCCTCAAATCCAACGGGGAAATGAGGATCTGCGCCGACTACAAGTGCTCAGTGAACCGCGCCCTGAACCCGCACGCTTACCCGGTCCCCACGGTCAGCCACGTTCTCGCTTCCCTCCAAGGTGGCGCCATCTTTGCAAGGCTTGATCTTGCGCAGGCGTACCAGCAACTCATGGTTACTAGGGCCACAGCTGACATTCAAGCCATAGTAACACACAGGGGAGCGTTCCGGGTGAACAGGCTGCAGTTTGGGGTCAGCGTTGCTCCTGGCATTTTCCAGGAAGTTATGGAGAAGACAATCAGGGGCATCCCAGGAGTCTGCCCCTATTTTGATGACATCCTGATTGCAGGAGCATCAGCAGAAGAGCTGGCAGGTAGGCTCAGGGAGGTACTGTTCAGGCTGCGTACAGCTGGCCTCAAACTCAAGAGGGAGAAATGCAGCATAGGTGTTCCCTCCACAGAATTCTTGGGATTCAGGGTAGATGCCAGGGGAATCCACCCCACAGAGTCCCAGGTGAGGGCCATCAAACTAGCACCCATACCCAAGAACAAGGCAGAGCTACAGGCATTCCTGGGCCTGTTGAACTTCTACCACGCATTCCTTCCACACAAGGCAGCCATTGCAGAGCCACTCCACAGGCTACTGGACAAGCAGGCAGCATGGGTCTGGACTCCCGGCCACGACCAAAGCTTCAGGGCTTTAAAAGCACTACTGTCGGATAAGTCCACAGTAACCCATTTCATCGAGACGAAGCCCATATGCATCGCATGCGATGCATCCCCTTACGGTGTGGGCGCAGTACTCAGTCACCTCAAGCCCAATGGGGCGCAAATTCCCATAGCCTACTATTCCAGGACGCTGTCTGGAGCAAAGAGAAACTACGCCCAAATTGACAGGGAAGCCCTGGCAATCGTGGCAGGAATCAAAAAATTCCACGATTATCTGTATGGCAGAGAGTTCACTGTCTACACGGACCACAAACCACTCCTAGGTCTGTTCACAATGGACAGGCAGATGCCCCAAATTCTGTCCCCCAGAATGCTCCGGTGGTCCATCTTCCTTGCAGCCTACAATTGCAAGCTGGTACACAAGCCAGGGAAGGAGATGGGCCACACAGATCCTAGCCCTGTAGGAGCTACCAGAATGCCCACTCCATGCCATGGACATTGCCAGCAACACAGCCACTGACAACATCATGAGCAGGGTACACTCATGGGTTTGCACAGGGTGGCAGGACAAGTCCCCGGGGCCCGAGTTCCAGGCCTATTTCACCAGGCGCAACGAGCTCTCCATGCACAGGGGTTGCCTCCTCTGGGGAAGCAGGGTCATCATTCCCACCGCAGTCTGGGGCAAGGTATTGGACTTCTTACATGAGGGACACCCGGGGGTGGTTAGGATGAAGGCACTGGCCAGAAGCTACCTCTGGTGGCCAGGGCTGGACAAGGACATTGAGGAACGGGTCAAGGCCTGTTACACGTGCCAGAGATCCAGGCCAGAGATGCCACACGCACCCGTGCACAGGTGGGAGGCCACACACACACCCTGGTCCCGCATCCACATTGACTATGCAGGGCCTTTTCAGGGCCAACTGTTCTTAGTAGTAGTGGACAGCCACTCCAAGTGGCTGGAGGTAGTCCCTGTTCCCAACATGACCTCGGGTAGGACAATCCAGGTGCTCAGAGCTCTCTTTGCCACACACGGCCTCCCCGACGTAATTGTGTCTGATAACGGGCCTCAGTTTTCCGCTAATGATTTCCAGGCGTTCTTGAAGGCGAATTGGATTAGGCACGCCACCTCCGTGCCCTTTCATCCATCGACTAACGGGCAAGCTGAACGGATGGTAAGGACGACCAAGGACGCACTCCGGCGCATCATCAGCGGGGACTGGCATCACAGACTGGCCAAATTTCTACTTGCCCAACACACTACACCGTGCGTTGCTACTGGGAAGAGCCCAGCGGAACTGTGATGGGGACGGCGTCTCATCACCAAGCTGGACCATTTACACCCAGACCGAGTAGCAGCAGAGACGGATAGGCCACCATCATCATCATCGTCATCATCACCATCATCATCAGCATCACCATCATCACCAGCACACAGGGTTCTCAACGTGGGGGACCTGGTCTGGGCAAGGAACTACGGGGCAGGGTATCCATGGGTTCCGGGGACAGTGGTTGAGAAAACTGGACCCCTCTCTTACATCGTGGGGGTGGACGGGCACAGACACATAAGGCGACACATCGACCAGCTCAGAGGAAGGGTCCCTGAGTGCACCACACATGCCCAACAGGAAAGCCACACCCCAGGAGAGGTCAGCCCAACCGGAAACAACACAGAACAGGAACCAGAGGAGGAGGGCCTCCTGAACTCAGCTCTGTTCAACCCATCACAGAGGTCTCAAGAACCGGCTGCACAAGCCCAGGGCCAAGCCACGCCCAGACGGTCCACTCGGCCCCACAGGACACCTGCCTACCTGGCAGACTATGTGTGCAAGTGACCACCACACAGTTGACTTGCATCGGACACACAGTGTATATAGTTATGTAGCTAGTTGCAAATTGCTTATCGTTATGTGGTTTTTCTCTAACGGGGGAGGGGTGTTATGTATGCAGGCACCTGCATAGCAACAGCCACCAGGGGGTGTTGGCCTGAATGGTTGGCGGGAAACCTAGTTTCGGTGGGAAACCTAGGGCCAACCACATTGGCTGTCCGCTTACCTGGCTAGGTATTTAAGGAGGCCAGGTAACCCTCATTCCTCAGTACGCTACCCCCTTCCAATAAAGAGCTGAACACGTACTCCGGCTGGCGTCTCTTCCTTGCGTCGGACCCACTACACAATATATACTATACCTGTACATTTGGTTTTTCTTGCCTAAATGTAGAACCTTACTTTTTTCACCATTGAATTTCATTTTGTTAGATAGCGCCTGTCCAGATCCTCCTGTATCTTACGTCTTTCTTCTGGAGTATTGGCTATTCCTGTCAGCTTGGTGTCGTCTGCAAATTTGATGAGTTCCTTATCTATCCCCTCGTCCAAATCGTTGATGAAGATGTTGAAGAGCACTGGGCCCAGAACAGAGCCCTGGGGCACCCCACTACACCCTTCTCTCCATGTAGATGCGGTTCCATTGAGGACCACATACTGAGTACGGCCGGTCAGCCAGCTATGAATCCATCTGGTGGTGATGCTGTCTAAGCCACATTTGTCTATCTCATCAAGTAGTAGGTGGTGATCTACTTTATCAAATGCCTTACTGAAGTCCAAGTAAATTATAACCACAGCATTCCTCTGATCCACTAATTTTGTCACTTGGTCAAAGAATGCAATAAGATTTGTCTGGCATGATCTGTTTTTGACAAACCCATGTTGGCTTTTAGTAATGACTTTGTTTGCCTCTAGGTGCTTGCTGATTCATTGTTTGATTATCTTTTCCAGAATCTTCCCAGGTATTGAGATCAGTCTGATAGGTCTGTAATTTCCTGGATCCATTTTTTCCCCTTTTTTGAAGATGGGAACTACATCAGCTCTTTTCCAGTCCTCTGGTAGTTCCCCAGTGCTCCAGGATCTTTGAAAAATATAGTTCAGTGGTTCTGAGATCACATCTGCCAGTTCCTTGAGAACCTTGGGGTGTAATCCATCTGGTCCTGGTGATTTGAACTCGTCTAGGCTGGACAGGTGCTCACTTACCATTTTCTTGCCTATCTTAACTTGTATTTCTATTCTGTTTTTAGGGCACTATTTTTGATAGGTTGGTCTGCTTTTTTCCTTTGTGTAAAGACAGACGCAAAAAATGAGTTAAATAGTTCTGCTTTCTCCCTGTTGCTTGTCACCTTCTTGCCACTTTCACCCACTAATGGACCAATCATTTCCTTCACTTTTTTCTTGTTTTTTACATGTTGAAAGAAGCTTTTTTGTTACTTTTGTCTTTGGTCACAAGCCTTAGTTCATTTTGAGCCTTAGCTTTCCTCACTTCATCTTTGCAGGCTCGGGCTATTTGCTGATATTCTGACTTAGTTAAGTGCCCCTCTTTCCACTTTCTATACTTGTCCTTTTTATCTTTCAATTTATCAGAGAGTTCTTTATGCAGCCATGTTTTGTTCAGCAATTGAACAAAATGGGGAAGCCCAGGGACTGGGTCAAGCAGAATATTGGGACCAGGGCTCAACCTTGGCCGATGATGATCTGGAAGACCAGCAAGGACTGAGACGGTCTATCAGGACTCACAGACCACCGACATATCTTGCAGATTATGTGCAAGAGCCATTCACAGTATATGATTAATTTGTGTTGTGATGTACCATGCAAGCCAATTGTATTCTATATGTTTTTTTTCCTTTTTAAGGGGGAAGGGGTGTTATGTATGGGGTAGGAGCAGGAGCTCTGCAAGAACCACCGGGTGGTGCTGTGCTGTGGCTGGATTGGCTGAAGGGTTTTTGGCGGGAGATTCAGATGGATGGATTGGCCAGAGTGATACCTGGCTAGGTATATAAGGGGTCCAGGTAACCCCCTTTGTTCAGTACGCGCATACCACGAATAAAGAGCTGACATGCTGTACTCATCTGTCCTTTCATTGCCGTGCGGTCCACAACCCACTACACAATACCCTCATTAACCTGAATTTGTAGTTCACCCTGTTTATTGCTCATACTCTGTGCATTGGTGTATAGACATTTAAGTCCTTTATGACTGACCCTGTGTTTACGTACTACATGACCTGTGTGATGCCTGAGTTCCCCTATTGTCTTACCATCTATTTGTGTGGCACTCGCTATTAGAAGCTTGATTTTGCTTGACAGCGAGCCCCATAATTTTTAGATTGCCAGGGACAGGGATGTTTTGTATCAATTAACTCTCTGTCCACGCTGTTTAGTTTAAATATTCCTTCAGAAAGTCTGTGAATTTATAGCCGAGCAACTCAGTCCCTTTCTTTGATGGATGCAAACCATCTCTTTTGTACATTTTTTCACTGGACCAGCTACAGACATCGTGACTAATATATCCAAAGCCTTCCCC
Organism: Vipera berus; assembly: GCF_964194415.1. Lineage (NCBI taxonomy): Eukaryota > Metazoa > Chordata > Lepidosauria > Squamata > Viperidae > Vipera > Vipera berus. The sequence goes on along the minus strand of NC_138202.1, from coordinate 305,781,378 downwards.
TTTACACCACTCCTTTAGCCACATATTGAATTGTACTATACGCTGACCTTTTCCATTTTGCTCCTTATACACTGGTAAAACCTCTGAAAAAATAAGCCTACAGCCTATTCTGCTAAGTTCCTCCCCCAAGCTCTGGAAATCATTCTGCACAGAGAGTACATCTTTTTGGGACAGACCGTTAGTACCAAGATGTACAATAGCCTCCACATCACAGTCCTTGCTGGCATTCTTGATTATTTTAGAAATACGCTTCTTGTCCCTACTGGCAGTAGCATCTGGAAGACACTTGACCTCTTTCAAAACCTCTGTGTCCTTTCCTAAACTTACATCCCTTATAATTGAATCACCAACCAGAAGGTGGCTTCTCTTTTTGGATGCCTTTCTGTTCTTGCATAACTGATGTGTAATACCTGATTCGCACTTCTCCCTGTTGCAAACAAGTTCTTCATCTCGGACCACAATCCCCTGCTTATTTGAGTTATCATCACAGATACCTTTACCTGTCTCCTTAATGTCCCTATTAAGGTCAGCAAGGGCACTGTATCTGTTGTGCAGGGACACAGCAAAAGCTTTGTGTTTATGGTTCACAGCTGTCACCCTGCGTCAGTCTTTCCTCTCTAATACCCAGGCAACTGTGATGGACATGATGCTATATTTTTCCTATGGCACTTCTCAGCAATCTATTATCCTCCCTCATGGGCATACTTAGGCATAAAATACTCCCACAAGTAATTTCAAACTCATTTCCTTTTGCTCACTAAACTGCCTCAGACAAGACTTCCCCTTCTCTTCTATCCCTCCCTGCTTTGCCCACCAAACAGCATTTCCACTTAACATCTAATACCATCTGTCATCTTACTGCTCTGGATGGGATTCTATATGGCCTCATTTTAAGCTATGTTCAGTCAAAATACTCCTCTTTGGCAGGAAGATTTCAAAGGATTGGCAAAAGGAACACATTGCTCTGATGGTATCAGCAGAAGGGAAAATAGGCTCTCACTACTTCTCTGGGCATCAGAAGAGTAACAAAGCAAATCAAGCAGAGCCAAAGTTCCATTTAGATAGAATGACATAATTCATTGGCTGCAATAAATGTGGAGAACTTGTTAAAGCCTCTTCAGAACATTTCTTCTAAATCAGTGGATTCAGTGGGATGAGGATTCAAGCAGCATGCCATCAATATCAAGGGTGGGTTGCTGCAGCTATTTAAACTGGGGATGATTTAAACAGGTTGGTAATAGATGAACTCTAGATTCTCAACTTGGGAAGAAGAAAACCCAATTTCTAGCAACTTTTGTAGTGAAAATTAGACTACCAACTTGACAGAGCAGCCTTGGCACACATTGTGCTTCCTTTTATCATCATTCAGATGCAGGAAAAACAGTTTCATAACCTAATGACTGTATTTGAGCTAGTACTTTTGTTCTTTGTTCTCCCTGCTTTGTTTGCTTGAGTGCTTCTGAAGCTCCTTTGTTTCTTTTCCAAAAGGTTACCTCTTGTCAAAGCTGCAGTTTAAAAATAGATCTGGTAGAACCCAAGCTTCTGGTGAAAAGCAATATAAATAAAGATGTCACTAGCATGGAACATTATCAGACATTTTTTTCAAAACTGGAAAAATGCCATTTACCAGTTAGATTCATGATATTGTGACATACTGTAACAGGTAACAAATTTAAAGAGAGATTTTTCAATCCAATTTAGCTACTGTATCTATGGTCCTGCTACAGAAATCCCTAATATGTTGGTTGACATCTGAGCAGGCTTGATTAGATGTCTTGATCACTGAAAGTGCCTTAGACCACTATTAGCTTTTATTAAATGGATCTGCTGCTTCTATTAATCTAAAGGAAAAGTATGATATTCAGAAAACTTAAGTTTAAGTCTGTCCCAGGTTTGGCTTAGGAATGAGATGAAGGCAGTGACATGAGGTTATGGCAAAAAATTAAAATGGTTGCTAGGAGATATTTGTAGCATGGTTGGGTAGAAGTGGAGGAAGGCCCCTGATTTGCATTCAACTCCTCTTCTGAAAATTCTGGGCTCTGAATGCTTAAAATCAGAAATAGTTTGCCCAAATATTGGCATGGAAGTCTTTATAGTCTTTCTGCCAAAGGCATAAAACATAAAATCCCAACATTGAATGTGCAAAATCTTTATAACCTTTGACTAGTTTTCTGAATATCATAGTTTTCATTTAGATTAATAGAAGCAGCAGATCCATTTAATAAAAATTAATAGTGGTCTATGGCAGCGATCCCTAACCTTTATGGCTTTGTGGCCTGGGAGGGAGAGGGGAACCAGGCCAGGTGAGTAATGGGCTGGTGCGTGCATGCGCAGCTCCACTCATGAGTGGCAGTCTAGCATGTATGCACAAGCAGCACAGTCTGGTTTTGAATAGGCCATGGCCCAGGGTAGGGGGACCCCTGGTCTAAGGCACTTTCAGGTCCAATCAAGACAGCTAGGATAATTTAGTTATCTAATCAAGCCTGCTCAGATGTCAACCAACATATCGTGAAAGTTGTTCCAATTACTTTCTGCCTTTCAGCTTTCTAAATCCTGTTGAAAGTACTGTCACACTTTCAGCATTTTAAGTCAGATTGACTTAACCCCAGAATACATCTTTCTAATCTTAAAATGGAAACATTTAAAATAATAGACTGAAGCTTTATGGCAGGAGCAAATGGGGGATGGTTCTTAAAAATTAATCAACTGATGATCAAAAATCATTAATCAAATGAGAGGATGAAATCATTTCAGTGGGTGGTTCTATGATTTCCAAGGGTTGAGAGTTTGAAGAAGTGGGTCCCCATCTTTTGAAGTAGTGTTACATTTTTGCAGAGGCTTATGAACATTTTTGTTTGTTCCCACATTCCCCAAAGAGCCATATTTGCAAATTTTGGCTGTGCAGCTTTAGGAATACAGAAAAAGCCACACAAGGAATGCAAAATATAGTTTCCCTACTCTTGTCTTATAGACCAGTTAGAACAATTAACCAGTGGAACAACCTGCCTCCAGAGGTGGTGAATGCTCCAACACTGGAGGTTTTTAAGAAGAGACTGGACAGCCATTTGCCTGAAATGGTATAAGGTTTCCTGCCTGAGCAGGGGGTTGGACTAGATGACCTCCAAGGTCCCTTCCAACTTTATTATTATTATTATTATTATTATTATTATTATTATTATTATTATTATTATTATTATTATTATTATTATTTACCCTATGCTAAATCTGAAAGTAAATGCTAATATCTTAGTGCTTGAGTGCGGAAATGTGCTGGACCATAAAATACTTGGAAAAATCTGATGTTGCAAATCACTGCACCATCTATAACAATAAGAACCTCATAAAAGGCCTATTTCAAACCCTAGTGAATCCTAATGAAGCTCAAGGGTGACCTGTGACATGTTTAAGGTAAGCAACCTCCTCGCCACTGGATACCATATGTCCTACATGGCCTTTTGAATAATAATTATCATTAAATTATTGATATTACCAATAAATATTATTTACAAATAGAAAAATAAACAGCTAATACAAAGTAAGAAAAATATAAAACATAAAAACTGCAGAGAAAAAAAATTAAAGGAAAAAAATCTAATAAAGAAAAGAGAGATGAAGAAATGACTTCCTCCTTCATCATAACAACTTCAAACAATTTCAGTAATTTATTTCTCTAAGAATACAACAGAAGATCTCCTCTTCCCATATTTCATCTCCTGTCTATAAACAAATCTTTATAGTTACTTAATCCTGGTCAGCAAAAAATACCCCATATATTTTAACTTTTATCAAATAAAGCAAATTTATGTTTCTTCCCTTTGATTTTAATAACTTGCTCTTTAATTCCTTAAACAGTGTCCGAGAATTTAATTTCTTTTCATTTTCTTTTTTATCTCTCAAAAATGGTCAAATTAAAAACTTTAACGTGTCTGTTAAATCCAAAATAAGGAATTAATCCAAGTCACTCTTCTTGTTTGTTATTTTTATATTCCTTTTAATTATTACAACATCAGCTGGTTTTATTTATAAATCCAGTATAACATCTTTTCCCATATTATTCTTGTAAACTTGTCATTTTTAAAGCTACATTCAAATCAACCTCAGTGTCCATCTTGTCCAGTGTTCCGGTTCCTCTTCTATAACCTGTTATTAATTTATTTTTTTGATAGAAGATTAACTGCTGAGTGCCCTCAAATATCATTGAATTCTTCCCAAAGTAGAGTATCTGTATTAATGGGTCTCTTCTCCTTTAATTATATCCTTTAGTTCTTTCTGGTTTCCTTAGAGTCCAATCTTCAAATTTTCATGGTTTTCCCCCCCTAATCAATAGTATTTTCCCATTTGTAGGTTTCTTATACATAATTTCATAATCTTCATATATTTAAAAAGAATTCTAAACAACTCACAGAAGGGATTCTTGTAATTAATTTCAAAATCTTATTTCAAATCTATAGGACACCTTAGTCCATTTTCAAAATCAGTGTTCTAATCAATCTTTTATTGTGTTTTCTTTGTCCATAAAGTTGCATAAAACTTTTTTTTGTCAAAGATTGAAGGAGACTCACCTGTGTAATGACTTTTCCTTCTAAAGGTTCTTAATATGCAAAACCCCTGTTAACAAGTAATTTCATGAGTAATTCAGAAAGGAAGTATGTGAATACAGTATCTTTTTAAAGGCATCGACTTTGGCTTGGACAAAGATGGCAATCTCTCGGTTCCTAGACTTCCAAACCCACTGGAGACTTCTATCTTATAGACATGCTATCTGAAGCACTTTGTGCTATTCAGAATCTTCTGCAGAGGAATTCCTCCAGAGAAAAATTCTGAGAAGCCAGACCACTCATCAGCTCCTCATTTGTCCATGCTCTTTAGTTCATTATTGTGTCCCCACATATCATAGATGGCTTTGAGCTCCTTGGGAAAAAGTGAGCTAGAAATGTAGTAAGCAAGCAAGCGGGCAATAAATTAATATCTGTCAGGGCAAGGAAATGATAACATATCTGAAGGTTGCCATATTTGGAGTGACTCACTGACAAGTCTCTGCGAAAAGATCTAAAAAAAACCTCACTTGGAAGCACTGAGATGTTTCTTGAGTATGTAACTTTCCTCCTGAAATGACTTCAGGGAGTAGTTCTGTCCATCTGAGCTAGTGCCTTCCTTTCACTCAAGAGAACGCTTGTGTTTCCAGGATACACTACTACACCATACCAGGCCATAAACTAGTCCACTACTTGTTATCATATACCTCAAATCCAGATTCTGGTTAGTTCACGATTCAATCTGTCATGCAGAACCAGAAAAATGGGTTAGTTCCATAAACTAAGAGTTAACCATGGGTATGACATGCAAACATAGATGTTGAATTGAGCCCTTGCCAAGAGTATACTGGTTACTTTCCTTTAGGAGGAAAGGGCTGAACCTTCTTCTAGCTTTCTGTACTGTACAATTTAGTTTTAATTCTCATAACATGACTGATCTTATATTGGCTAATATTGGGATCCATTTTCTCCTCACTAAATTGAGATGGAAGTAAAAATGAAATAATGCTGTGAATAGTAGCAGGTCATAGCTTCAATGAGAACCTACCTTTTCAAGATTTCTGAATCTTTTTCTATTGCCCCAGAGACTCTTACGTGATTTACATTATCACTATTTTCTGGCAGCATTTCCCTTTTTCATCAGAATTATTATATCAGAAATATGCGATTATGGCAGTTCTGTATTAGGGAGCAGCCATCATTCACGAGACCACGTAAGTGTTACTAAGGTAGTTCAATTTTCTTTGCAGGACTGACTTGGTGTACTTATTTCTGAAATTTAAGAATAAATTACCATATTGTTACCATAGGAAGAACTGATGAATTATTATTCCTATTGATAATTTTGTTGTATTTCTGCTTTTGTTGTGGGTTTAATATATTTGATTATGTTTTACTGTTAATTGTCTTGCATAAATTTATATTATTATTAAGCCATTGTAAGGTTAGATAGCAAGATAGGATATCAATATATTAAATCTCTGAAATAATCAGAATAAAGTAAGATGTACATTTTCATTTTTTATAACATCCAGATTTTACTTATGCAGAGTAAAGTGGTATACAGGGATCTGAAATTGCTAAAACATTATTTTTTATTTTATTTTATTTTAATTCCATTTATATCCCGCCCTTCTCCGAAGACTCAGGGCGGCTTACAAGCTTAGCCACATGTTTCTGAAACCTATTGCTTCTTTCTTATGAAAGAGGCACTTGCTCCTTAGTTCTATTATGAAGATATGACTATCATTAATTTTGAAATGTTATTAAAAAAAACTAATTTGGATCAGATCTTTTTTATTCTGTTCTTGCTAGTGTGTCTAAACAAGAGAAAATGTTTGCAAGTCTCATTTTAAAATACTGCCATCTCTTGGCTACACAGAGCACAACCATCTCACTTTAGTGTTTGTAAGTTGTTTGTAAAGGCTATTTTGAAATGCACAGCCAGATCTTTTGTCTGAATTAAATAAAAAATGCTGAGAGCATATTAAGCTGATTATGCCATATGTGACAAATCCCGATTACTTTTAGCCCTGATTACTAAGAATTATAGGTGGTGAAATCCAAAAATCTGGAGGGCACCTAGTTGTGTAAACCTGTTCTGTTTCAGTTTGCCTGTAGTGGCTGTTCTTAGTCTCCAGACCACTTAAAAAATTTCAGAGACATAATTACAAGCTGGCAGCTAGAAATATTGCTGTTTCCCCCAGTAATGAATGAGAAATTACCAGGAGAGGAGAAAATATTGAAACTGAGCAGAATCATTGTGTAAAATTTGCATGCAATGAATCCCCAAGTACAAGAGTCAAGAGATCAGCAAGATGGCCATTAACTTAGATCATTTGTGAAACTCCCTTAGTGATTTCTCATCCTTTCTTTTTAAAATATGAATGCTGAACAAACGTAGTTGGTTTCTAAGAAAAGGCAACGTTGAAAAGCTAATAAAACTTGACAAAATTCAGCAGGGCTTTTTTTGTCATAGAACGCCCAGATTGGAGTTCTGGCACCTTTTTTGGATGGAACCTTGTAGGGTAGGCAAAGCAGGTTGTACGACATGTGTTGAGTTCTGGCACCTTTTTTTTTTAATAAAAAAAGCACTGGAATTCAGTAATCCATGTCAAAAGTTCACCTCAGAGAACTGAAGCAATGAGCCTGTGCAATCTTCACTAAATTTGGAACATCTTTCCCCACTGCTTAATGTGCTATTTTGAGATTAGTTATGAAATTTCCACTTATCCTGAATTCAGGAGTTATGTAATTATATTAGACAAATGCTTTAACATTTTTTTCTGACTCTTTTGAAAACGGGCAACTGTGATTTCTGAGGTAAATGCTTATTTTTAGGTGTGAAAAATATCCAAGAGTTCCATAGCATAGCCTCCAGTCTTGTGCAATTATTTTGCATTTATACAAGGGCAATTCGGAAATAAACCTCCATTTGGTTATCAATGACAGACACTCACAAATACAGAACTTTTATTATACACATTAGAAAACTGCAACATTACATTACTTTTTGACATAATAACCATTCAAATTGAGGCACTTGTCATAATGTGTTACAAGTTTTGACATTCCTTAGTAGTAGTTGCTTGGCGCCAAATCTGGGCTATGGGGGAAGAGGTGATCAAAAACATCCCAATGGAACTGCTTCAAAAGTTCTTGGGTGTGTCTAGCAGTGTTCGGGCGAGCATTTTTGTGAACCAACAACACACCGGAAGTCAGTGTGCCCCAACGCTTGTTATGGCTGTCTCATCTGAGTTTTTGTAATGTTTCACAGTAGCCTTCTGAATTGATGGCCAAACCACACTCCATGAACTTCAGTAGTAGTACTCCTTTGGCATCTTCACATTTGGAGGGATTTTCTATGGCACCACTTCCGGTGTGGTGTTGGTTCACAATAATGCTTGCCCGCACGCCACTAGATGCCCCCCAAGAACTTTTAAAGCAGTTCCATTGGCATGTTTTTGATCACCCCGCTATAGCCCGGATTTGGCACCAAGCGACTACTAAGGAATTTCAAACCTTGTAAATCATTATGACAAGTGCCTCAACCTGAATGACGATTATGTTGAAAAGTAATGTAATGTTGTAGTTTTCTAATGTGTATAATAAAGGTTTTGTATCTGTGAGTGTCTGTCATTGATAACCAAACAGAGGTTTATTTCCAAATTGCCCTCGTATTTGTCTCTATAATTGCCTGATCCAATTCTGATATGTAACTGGAGTTGCTCAGAAGGCTAGTTCCCACCTCATAATGAAGATGATGAACCAAGGTAGTTTTGAAATACTGTCCCTATTGTTAGTTTGTGTCTGTTTAAATGTGACTAAATTTTTTGCATATATCAGTCAAGCTGTCTACCACTCAAAGAACTTGGTAGACTGTCTTACCTAATTCTGGGATATCAGAATAAAGTCCAGTCGGGATAACTGGAAAGAGCCGGAACTCTGAGAAAAAAAGGTAACTTTCTACTACAAACAGTTTAATATAAAATTGCCTTCAATAAGTCAGTATGCTATTTAAGTGACAGCGCTGGGACTTATTTCCAAATCGATTAATATGGTATGCACAATCTGATGTGCATTTTAAATAAAGACCATACAGAAAAATAGAACACTGAGCTGATTTATATTTTTCTGTTACATTCATATCCCAATGAATACTTATACTATACCTCTCACCTTGTATGGATATGCACGTAATTGTTAAGAATGGGCAATTTGTTTATTGATATATAGTGAGAGGGAATAAAAAATACGCGTGTGAAAAATGCAAGATAACTGGTTTTCAACAATTCATTAGCATGCTTAAATTCAAGATATTAAGTATCTCTAAAACATTGTTCTTTATTATATTATAGTTTGAGTTGAATAATTCATCAACTTGTTAGGTAGGTAGATTTGGAAATCTTAATAATTTTAGTATGATAGAAATCCTAGAATTTAGGACTTTGATTGTCCCACATTGTCAAAATTGAGGTACCAGTCAGTAGATCAAAGTATTGTACATTAAGAAATAGCTCACCAATTCCATTTATACCAGTCTCTCACTATCAGAATATCTGAAGCAAATGTTACACAATTAGAAAAGATAATCTATCACAACAAAAAGTTAAGTTGTATGTTTTTATTTTAAGTTGTTTGACTTACAGACACTGTGCACTCGTGATGTTCCATAACTCTGCAAGTTCCTCATCTCCTTGCTAATCAAGGGGAACGGTGCGGAGAGTGTTAGGAGAAATACCTCACAGCAATAGTTCCAGCCTCCAGAAAGATCCAAAAGATATCTGGAGAAATATTTCACTTCTTTAAAAGTCAAAAAGCAAAGAATCTTATTTTACAAGCAAACCAGCATATATATATTTTTTAAAAAGTATGTAATAGAAGTAATTTAAAAGCTAAATACATTTTTAAAATAGGATGAACTGATGCTGTTTCATGGTCTTCCCCTTTCCATAAATGTGGAAAGAGATTTCAAACCCAAGCATTATCCTTTGAAAAATCCCATGCATTAAGACTTAGTGTTCTAGATAACTAAAAGTATGGCAATAAATAGCACTTTAAAAAAACCACAAAATTTTTTTCATGACACTGAGTGGAACAGACACTAGTCCATAAGGCACTTTCAGCATAGGCTATTATTAAACAGCAGTAGGAAGCCTGAAGGGAAAAACTTGTAAGCAAAGCAGTTATTTACAACACCACTAAGAAAAAGCAATATTATCTTAGTGATATATGAATGAAGCAACACTCAATGGGATAGAATCTTTCTGAAAAGCTTTCAAAGGGACTGTATCCCAATGAATAGCCACCCCCTAAAACAAATACAATTGTTTCAAGGACAGCACATCTGGATGCAAGAAATAGGATTACAGCATTACTCTTTGGAAAAATAGTAACAACAGGCTATAGAGGGATATGGAATACATTATAAATATGGTAAGGTTTAAAAAAATAGCCAAGAAATGGCTCAGAAAAAAATGTAACATAAAGTTATAGTCTCAACATCCAAGGTTTCTGCAGTATTATGAGTTCTCCAAGAAAATTAAATGCACCAATAAACTTTCTCTCCCAGTTGCTGACAACTTGATTTCAGCATTCAACATTCAAATGTTCCAGGAACTTACATAATAACTTCTATATCCTAAATAGACATTCAGATATATTTGCAAGACTGAAAGTGGCAAATTCTTATTTAGAGAGTCTGCCTAGATTACCTACCAAATTACCTACCATCTCCTTCCATATCCCTTGCCAGGCATGCAAACACTATGAACCTTTACCATTATAATACACTGCTTGCTGATATGTTAGATCTAGTTAATGTCTCTTCTTACAACGGGAGATTTGGAATGATTTGCAGGAGCTCACCTGAGAATGTATTATCGTTTTCAAAAGGGACTGCAGTGCTAACAGAAAGACACCCAGAGGATGGGAGTCGGTGCCTTCGTCATTCTGCACCAGCCCCTTTCCTGCCATGTGACCAGGTCATGCCAGGCTAATGAAAGGGTAGAAAAGGGATCAGACCCTTGTTCTCAGTAGTCCAGATAATTTCAGTAGCTAAATGGATGCACCATGTAATGTAACCCGCAAAGGCAAACTTTTGCAGTTGCTACAACCATGTATATATTGCACAGTAAGCCAACAAGAAATTACATGTAGAAAAGTCTATCTGATGTTAATTATTCCTATAAACTATTATATTCTAATTCTTGTATTTAGGAAAGTTAGTAAATATAAGTTGCTACCATTCCTTTTGTGGGACATTCCCACAAAGAAAAAAACATCTATAAGAAATATACCAATATAAGCATGCTTTCAACATCAGTTGCCCAAAATAATGCTAGCTTTGGACATGAGAGGGCAGCAGATAACTACAAATGCATCCTTCACTCTGAAGATTATTAGCTGGATACAATTTAAACAAGGCATTATATTCCTGGTGCTCAGGATATAAGAAATTTATCAGCTTTTTACACAAAAATATTTTCTGTTTTAGGATGCAGGAGACCTAACTCCTAAGGCCAACATTGCTATCCGGCTTGTGTAATTTCTAACTTCTTGTTCAGTGTTTCTTCGGGCACATCACATTTTATTTACACTTTAAATAAAAGAAAAGGAGCTTCTAAATTTTGGAACTGGAAGAGAAGGTGGAAGAAAAGTGTCTTGTAGTGCAGATCAGAAAGTCAGTTGGAGGAACTAGGTTGCGGACTGTGGACCCTTGGCTTTAATGCAGATCTTCACATTGAGACAATTCTGTTAGGATCTCAATAAGATTATCCAGCCCCCACAGGTAGCCATCCTCTCTGTTCCCTTCTAACCAGGGCACATTGTGCTGCAGAACTTGTCCCTCTGGAAGTGGAATGGTTTTCCCAAAATCAATCATCCATACTTTGGCCTGCTCCCTCTTGTCATGGATGAAGAGAAGGGAACTCCCAATTACCTGCAAAAGCAAACGTAAAAGAACTGAGTATCCCAAAGCAGGAATTAAGCACAAATGTTCCAAATTCTGCTGAAGATAAGATTGCAATTTTTTTTAAAAAAAATATACATCTCCATAGGATATTAGTATTAAAAAAACTAAAAACTGGAATTTTAAGTTCTGATTTTTTAGAAGTAGAAATGTTTAAACATGTGAGGCTGTGAAAATGTTTCTTTGGGTTCTCAATGCATACAGTTGTGATGTAAAGGTTCCCCCGCACATGCGTGCGAGTCGTTTCCGACTCTAAGGGCCGGTGCTCATCTCCGTTTCAAAGCCGAAGAGCTTGTCCGAGGATGTCTCCGTGGTCATGTGGCTGGCATGACTAGACGCCAAAGGCGCACGGAACGCTGTTACCTTCCCACCGCAGTGGTCCCTATTTTTGTACTTGCATTTTTACGTGCTTTCGAACTGCTAGGTTGGCAGAAGCTGGGACGAGTAACAGGCGCTCACTCTGCTACGCGGCACTCGGGATTCGACCCGCCAAACTGCCGACCTTCTGATCGACAAGCTCAGCGTCCTAACCCACTGAGCCACCGTGTCCCCACACAGTTGTGATGTACATGCATTCTTTTAAATTTTCATGAACCATATACCCAGTTATTCCCACTTGTGTGTTTAGGTGATACGATACGATTTGATGTAGCTCTAGTTTTTTTTAAAAGGGAAAATGAATAATTTTACCTCATGGGTCTTGAAGAATGGTGATGTTTCCAAAGTATCACGTATCCCCTTTAACCGGTTACAATAACTGTTCTGAGGTTGCAAGAAAAAAAATACATACTGTGTTTGCATGCATATACGCATGAACATAAACACACATACAAAAGTCAAGGCATTATTCCTGAATCAGATGAGTTCCATATCTCAGCCCAGATACCAAATGACTTATAAAAAATGAATAACAGGTGAGAGTAGAGAATGCTGTAGTTGGCTCTGAAGCACAGACTGTCCACCTTTAACATATCTGGATTATGGAGTTATTCAATCATATTTTGATTTTGTTCACATCTTTTTACAAGACAGGATTGCAAACAAGATTATTTGCATAATGGTGATTTTGCATCAAACACAGCAATATCCCTCCAAGTACTGCTCAACCTTATTTCTGGGGTGGTGATGGAGTTACTCAGGTTTATGGTTTGGGTGGGTTTAGGTTGTCCATCTGGGTTGAACTTTCCAAGGTAGCCCAGGAATTCATGGCCACCTTGTACCAAGTCATCTTGGCCTCAATCCAGTTGGGAGGCCACAAATTAGATCCGCTTTTTGTCTTGGATTGAGAGAAGATAGCATTTGTACTTTGTCATGGTCACCAGAGTCTGTGATGTCATCTCTGCCACTTGTACTCTGTCACCAGAACTTGCCTTTCCTGACTGGTGAAAGCAGAAAGCAGGGTGAGGGCCAAAGTGATGGTTAATACATCCTTGAGAAAGGAGGTGCTGTCACTGGTTTCAAAGTAGTAATGGCCCATCCTCATAAAATCACTGCTGAATTTTAAATAACTACTACAGTAAAAAAATACCTAGAAGAAATAGATTTAGATTTAGATTCATTTCAGTTAAAACTGGGCTTGAATATGGCACTGAAGCCACTTTGATCATACCTGCAGAGGACCTGTAGTGAGACTGGCAATGATAGTGTGCCTCTCTTGGTCTTGGTCAACCTCATGGTGTCCTCCTTGACTGCCTACACGGGTTAGGTTTGTGGGAGCTGTTTTGCAAGTTCTCTTCCTTTTTGAGCAATGGAGGAGAACTTTTGTTACGATGTCTTACAAGGCTTGCTTTTCTCACATCTCCTTTTTAACATCTCCTTATATGAAGCTATTCGGAAAAGTCATCTGGCACTCAGGGTTGAGTATCTTCAGTATGCAGATAGAACTGAATTGTATATCTTGATTCTGGGCCAAACAAGAGACATGGCTAATATCCTCTCTTGATGGCTGGAAGCCATCAAGATATGGGTGGAAGAGAAGAGGCTTAATCCCAACAAGATGGATAGCTAGTTGCACTATCCTAGACAGAAGTGATTTAAAATCTAGGGCTCCTTCTGCACTCCTAGCATATTATCAAGGAGCGGGTGACATTGTGGCTAGTTGGGATCTTTGCATAATTACATCTTGTGTATCAGGTACAACTTTGCCTGAAAAAAAGTCTCATGCCTTAGTTACCTCTTTTTGGAATATTGCAATATGGCCTGTATTGGCTGCTTCGGAACTCAGTAGCTTGAATAATGATAGCTATTACAAGGTATTCTTGTGTAACACCACTATTTCAGGAACTGTGACGGTTGCTAATTAGTTTCTACTAACTACCAAAACTAGAAAGATCTAAATGGTCTGGGATATGGATATCTTGCTCTTACTTCCATCCCTATATTAAGTCCTTTTTTAAGAGAATATCATCCACAGAGATTCTGAAGATGAGGCTTCTTTGTGAAAATTGCCCACCCACCCACCTCTGCAAGATTAGACGAGGCCCTTTCCTGTTAACATCCTGAAATGTCTCAAGGTCTGGCTATTTCAAAGCTCTTGGATTTTTGTGATGAAGCAAGCTCCCTACAGTTGTGCGTGTGAAATTTATTACTTTGTGCAAAGTTTATTGCAATGGTAATTTATTGTTTGTCTTAATTTATTTGCTATTTCAATATATTATTTTTAATCCTTTTACTGGAAAGGGGTTTGTAAACTGTTCTGAGTCTGTGGATTAGAGTGGTACATTAACTCTAGAAAATAAACCTAGTTTATTTCTTCTCATCAGGAAAACAGTTTAATTAAAGAAAAGAAAAGAAGAAAAGGATTCCACTAAATCTGATTGGGGTTGAAATTAATATGTTCAATAAAGTAAAGAGATAACACAATTTTGATTATGTATTCCAATTTTTATATGCTTCCTTTCAGAATCAAAATCAATTTCTTCTAAGGAACATAAACAAACCTTTTAAAAATCTTTGTTTATAAAGTTTATAATAAGGCTGAAACAGTTTTAGCAAGATGTCATAATTTAAATCAACCTATTTGGGATTTAGTTTAGTTAAAGCAAAATTTAGGTGTTTGTTTTTTTTTTGCTCAATGGCAACACATTTTGGATCCCTGCAAAAGCATATTGCTATGACACCATCAACCACTGCAAAAGCCAGTGTTTTGGGCTTACTTGACTGTGGTGTCTGTATTTTTTTTAATTAAAAATGGGTGTTAAGCCCACAGATGTATCAGTTATTTTAGGGGTTCTTAGTAAAAAGATTCCCACCCAAATACCAACATTTTGATGCTGCTGAATTCTGGCAGCACAATATTGGGGTGGGAGGGGAATTCAAAGGGGCATAAAAATGGATTTGGGGCAGTTGTGGCCTGCTAATCCTTGAGTGAAAGTATTGCCCATTTCATTACACATCTCCCCTTCTCATTTTGGCATGTAATTTTTGGATGTTAAATTAATCCAAAGTAAGGAATGTCAAAGGAAATAGCTGGAGTGGCTCACTAGAATGTTATGGTTTCCTTTTGTAAATTCTCTGAAGGCGTCCATGACTTCTTCCTTTGTCCGAGTCTTCTTGAAATCCCTGTTCACGGTGCCATCTTCTTTCTTTAAAAAACAATGATAAAAGCATGGCTATTACTCAGAAGAACCTTTTTCTATTAATAACACTTGCTGTTCACTAAACAGAATGTAGTATATCCTATGACAAAATTTAGGGAAAATTTGAAACATTAATCAGAGCTTAATAAACAGTCACGGGGGTGGGGGAAGACTGTTCTTGGGAGACTGGACAAGTCGTTTCTAGGTTTATAGCTTTCAATGAAATCAGTTGTGTCCAGCTGCTGCCATCAGAGGCATTTTTTTTTCCATTTGAAATTTTGTTTGGAGGGTTTGATGTGGATTATTATGGATAGGGTTGCAAACAAGGTGAGAAAAATTCATTTCATGAGCAGGTATCATATTGACTAATGCTAGATATGTAGCTCTTCAACACAATGCATTTTGGCATCATGAAAATTATAAAAGCTGGAAGGAATCTACTGTATATGTTCACCCCAACTTTTTGTCTTACCAGTTGTTGCATTAAGGCTTTAATGTAGTGAGCTATTGTTAGGAGATTGCATTCAGTGCAACCAGTGGAAACTGTAGGCCATTATTTCACTACACTCAGTAATGTTCTTCCTAAACCTACTGCCTAATATTCCTTTAAACCCATGAGATTTATCACATAACCCTCCTCTTAAGCTTTAGTTTAATGAGCTCAGAGATGCCTGAAGTTGGAGTTAATATAATCAATCAAATATAACCCACTAGTTTAGATCTGGATTAGAATGACAAAATTTGGCACCATAGTTCCTCTATTCCAAAACATGTACAGCATCATATTTTTTACTCTTGCTATCTCCTTCCTGAAAATGGGATATTTGCATGCTTGGGCTCCAATACTTTTTCAGATAGCATTTTTTAAAAAAAGTATTAAAAACAATAGGTAGAATAAAAAAAACTTTTTATTGTAGTTTCTATAAGAATTTAATATTTCCTTCCTAGCGGTTTAGCTTTACTAAGAACTGGTATCTGAAACCGCCATAGACACAGCCAAAAGTCTGGATGCGCTAAAACAGGCATGTCAAACTCGTGACGTCATGTGATGTCACGTGACGTATCTCGACTTTTTCCCCATTGCAGGCAATGGAGTGGGCGCGGTTTCGGCATGACGCATCTGGCCTGCAGTTTGACATGCCTGCGCTAATGTCATTCCAATACCCTTTTTGTACTTCACCAGATAGCCAAACAACTAATTGTAATATCTGCAATATCCAGTAAACCATTTACATCTGAGCTTTTAGTGTTGCTCACATAGATAAGGAAGGATAAGGTATGAGACACATTCCACTTATATGAACATAAGCGGTGCCCTGCTGAATTGGACTCTGGCTCATCTGGTCCAACAGTCTGCTCCCTACTAGTTTCCCATTGATCCCCATGACTTCCATGAATCAGTCCATTCCTTTTTTGAAGGCAGGCAAAGGGGCTTCATGACAACCATGAGGGCATAGCAAACCTAAGCCTCTGGAGAATTATACTGGCTTGCACTATTCAGAGTTTCTTAGGAAGAATTCACATGCTGCTGTATTCTTGATTCATAAGACCAGTCTCTTGGTTGAATAAGTAGGTTTAAAGCTACCACTATATGTACCTTTATGACTATATATTATAATATAGTTGGAGTTTCTATGAAAAGCAAGGCAGGAAGTTTTACATCTGTCAGCTGCCTGTGCCCAATGACTCATCACAAAAAGGAGGAGGGAAAGAGTTAATGCCACAAAGAATTCCATGATCCTGCCACCCAAGTTGATAATGGGAAGTCACATCTGTCTCCAAAGGAACCCGCCTCAATGACAAGTACTCTGCAAGGATATATTATACATAGAATGGTTAAACTTAGACAAAAGTATTTCACATTTTACATGATGTGACAAGTTAATCACAGACTTGTTTCACGCGCACTGTTGCCACTGACAAATCTGAAAGCTTACTTTTATTCCTTCAATCCGGAATCCTAACGTTGCTGTAGAACTTATGGTTTCTCTCCACTGCATGTATCGAGGCTTGGTCACCGCACGTTGAGAGTTCTCTTCCTCCGTCGGAGCCTCGGGATCTACTTCAATCATCTTCTGATACATGTCTTTCCGCAAACTTGGCTTCTTTCTGGCCTTTGATAATTCCTCTTCCAGGTAGGTCCTGCAAAGGCAGTATGTGTTCACACTATCATAATTGGAAACTGATCCATTACCACCGGATCACTGATATCTGGGCAGGTAGACAGATTCCTTCCTATCTCCTCTAGAATAGGACAGGCAAAATGCAGTCAGTGAAACACAACTTTTATTGTTGGTCCTCATGGAGGAATACAAATTACTCGTCCATACTCTAGAGCGTCTTCACTTATTCCAATATTATGGAAGTCAACATCATCTATAATCGGTACAACAATAAGGGCAATTTTTGTTGAGCGATTCAAGTGAACATATTGGAACCAATCAGATCTAAATATTGGAAGCACTCTATAATGCGGACACAATTATCCTCCAAGGACATGATCCTTCCTGTGAAGCCTAGTCTGAAGTGTTGAGGGAACTTTAGTTTCCAAACTACATGGTATGAAGAGTGCTTATGTGTAAAAACTATTGTTTTCTTCTTCAGTGATACATAGAGTAAGTAGCCAGAAATGGTCTGAGTCACTAGTTGTTCTGAAAGCTCCATGATAGATGTGAATGGTTTCCTTAAGATATTAAATTGTGTATTTTGGAATGTTCCCCATATCAAAAGTGCTTCTACCATCTACTGGCAAGTAGACATGAAAGAATGCTACTGACACTTCCATGTTATTTGCAGTACAATGAACCTAGGTATGGAATACAGTAGATTGAACAAAAATGTTTTTCTAAATTAATTTTCCCTATTTGCCCACTAGAGAGCTCTATTCTCCAATGTTGACAGCTATATTTCTTGAAATATCACAGCAGAGTACTCATTCAACAAAAGACCCTGCAATTTTTTATTGTCCTTTAATCTTAAAAACTAAGATTCTGATTACAGATCTTATAAACTTCTACAAATTCAACTCCACATTTGCAGTACACTCCTAGTCATGATAGCTTCTATTTCTTAGCAGTAGTTTTGTATCTCAAACATGAAGGGTTCCATGTTTACATAGGAATATCAAACTGAGAACAGCATATGTGCAAAATGTTCATTGACATATTCATTGATCTCAGAATGATAACATCTTAAATCATGGGCAGACAGCCTTGTCGACTAAGCTACCTAGAACTGAAAGGTCATACACTACTATCTGAAGAGTCAAATAGGTTGCTTTTTGCTTTCTTAAACCTTACCGTGATAAGTAGAACTCTACCAAGTTACATTAAGTGATCCCATAATCTGCTGTCTTCCTTATAGCTTTTAAGGCCACAAGCAGAGCATGTTTCCCAGCAGCTTTGGTGCAGTCATATTTTAAACCTGATCTTCAAAGTCAATATATCTGTATTCACTTATTTCCTTTGAAAATTATCTCAATCAATGATTATATAACATATAGCTCTCTACATGGGGCTGCCCTTGAGGACCACCCGGAGGCTTCAGCTGGTGCAGAATGCAGCTGCGCGAGTCGTGATGGGGGTCTCCCGATACTCCCATGTAACACCTCTACTCCACGAGCTGCATTGGCTTCCGGTTGCCCTTCGGGTGAGATTCAAGGTGCTGGTGATGACCTATAAAGCCCTAAATGGCGAGGGTCCGGGATATTTGAGGGAACACCTGCTGCCAGCATCAAGCTCCCTTCGTCCAGTACGCTCCCACAGGGAGGGTCTCCTCAGGGTGCCGCCGGTTAAAGATTGCCGGCGGGTAACACCCAGGGGTAGGGCCTTCTCAGTGGGTGCGCCTGCCCTGTGGAACCAGCTGCCTGCGGAGCTGAGGACTGCCCCCAACCTCCATTCGTTCCACCGGGACCTGAAGACCTGGCTCTTCGAGCTCTCTGGCCCAGGCTGAGAATTTTTAAATTTTAATTTTAACTGGGTTTTTAATTTTCTCAGGGTTTTATTTAATCTTTTTTAATTTGTTTTAACGTTTGTATTTTCTTTTAAATGCCCTGTAAACTGCCCTGAGTCCTTCGGGAAAGGGCGGTATATAAATCTAAATAAATAAATAAATAAATAAATAAATAAATATGTACGGAAATGATGCCTATATGTGTGTGAAGAAACAAATTTAGTTTGTCTACTGAAAATAAGCTTAAATGTGCAACCTTGCTTATGTTTGAGATAAAATAAACTGAACTGAACTAATTTTTTTCAGCACTCTGCTTTCTGAACATTGGCACCAAGGATTCCCCTACACCAGTGCTTTTTTTGTAAAAGAAAAAGGTGCCGGAACTCACACGTGTCATACAACCCGCCTTGCCTACCCTACAAGGTTCCATCCAAAAAAGGTGCTGGAACTCCGTTCTGAGCGTTCTATGAGGAAAAAAGCCCTGCCCTGCACCAAAGTATTCAATAGACTAGAAATACATTCTAGGATTGCATTCTGCTAATCATGGGTATCAATTTCATATCCTCCAGTTTTTTTGAATTTTCTCCAACATTTGCTTTTTTTTTTACCAACCTAGTTAACAACCTAGTAACTCTTAAAACTATGGTGTCTGAAGTTACTAGATAGCTTTGCCATTGGCCATGATATCTGGGAATTTTTGGATCTGCAGTTCCAACAAATCTGAGAGACATCAATTTGCTTGAAATATATAAATGGAATCACTGATCTTCAATACATATTGTTAAATAAAGTATTTTCTGTATATTTTATTTTCAATAGAGCAGCCAAGGTTCTATATATAACTGAAGAGCTATGCTAAACACACTCTCAAACACAGATACAGAAGAACAGCAAATTTATAGTTGTTTCTAGATCAAGTAAACTGTAGTAATCCCCTATTATCTTTCTGACGAAGATGTACTTTTTTGGAAAAATGTGCTGATCAACCCAGACTTTGAATGTTTTTCCATTTGTTCATGCAGTTAATTTGATTTTTGCTTTCTTTAAGTGCAAGAAAATTCTAAATCAAACAGCAAACAGCCTTTCTCACAAAGAGTAAACTTATGATGACATAGAGCAGTGAATTTCCTTTTCTATCATGGGTTTGGGGTGGCTAGAGAACACAATTCAATACCAAAAATGCTATTAAAAAGTAGTGTATGGAGGACCCTTTTTTCCCCCCAAGAAACTGGAAACCATGATTCTAATTCCACCTTAAGCATGAAAGACAGCTGGATGACTTGGGCCAGTTACTCTCTCTAAGCCCAACCCACAACACAGGGCTGTTGTTGTGGGGAAAATAGGAGGAGGAAAGAGTATTAGGACTTTTTGCTGCCTCGAGTTATTTATAAAAATAATGGCGAGATAAAAATAAAGATCCTAGATACACTACTAGCCCAAATGACTTAGAATTCCCCTTTTGTCAAACTTCCATGTTTTAAATTATTTAGATAAGAACTGCAGACCATTCATCATGTTAGACATCAGAAGTCTGTTCTCTCCACTGAATAACAGAAAGAACAATCCAAAAGAAACTCTTATCAGTCAACATGACCATCCACTTTCCTGGTTCAGGGTAATGGGAGTTAATTGAAAATCCGAATGGCGTTAGATTAGGGAAGTTTCTTTTGGACTGTTCTTTCTGTTATTCAGTGGAGAGAACAGACTTTTGCCTACAATCAGGCTTCATTGGTCTGTTCATGGTTAAACTTAAACAATGAAATCATATGCTTTTTCCAAAATAATCATCTCTGCCAGATTTCAAACAGAGATAAAAATCAGCTTGATCTACAGCGATCATGCAAGAACATCTGATGTAAAATTGAACTTCAGATTTGCATTAGAGCAAACCAATTAGTAGATTTTTCATTGTTAACAAACTCTCAGCAGGGTTATGGCAGGGCAAGGCTAAATTACTCTGCTTGCCTCACATACAGGTAATAAAATCTATATTTGCCTCACATTTCTTTTCAAATATTGTAAGAATCAGGTTACTCTATATTCTTGTCTATAAAGAAAAGCTAACCTGACTCCCATCTTGCAGTCCATGACACAAGGAGAATCAAAATCAGCTAGGAGATCTTCCATCTGATTATACCTCTCCCCATCCTTCACAATATCTCCATGATAGGCAGGAACATAAGGCTTAAGGACATCATTCATCAAACGGTCTAAACAACGCTGTTCAGACTCACAATGTTTCTTTAATATCCTCCCATTTGCAGCAGCTTTGAAGCTACCTGAAAGACAGACCAAAACAAAGTTTGTTTTTTTAAAATGCAAATGGAACCATTTTTAAAAATTACCACAAAAAATATTTCACCCTGTTATGGAATGCCTCGGCTGTCCTGCCTGATACCCTCCAGGTATGCCGGATTTCAATTCCTATAACATTCAGCACAATCTGAACAGCAACAATTTGGGATCAGCTAGAATTCTTTGCTTTTTCTATTGTATTTAATCAAATGGCTATATACCCTGAAATTTTATAGATGCTACTTGCAGGGTAAAGTGAAAAGGCAAACAAGATTATTCTTTTGTTTTCTGACACTGTACAAATAGACACTTTCTGTTATGATATTAAATGAATAGCAATAACATAGATCTGCTTCAGACAAAACAGCATAAAAAGACCAAATAGAATATTTTGTTAAAATGTTTTTCCCCCAGTTAATGTGGGAAAGAGATACAAAATGAGACTGAAAAAGCATCACATCCTAACTAATGAAAGTGCTTCAATGGTCTCCCTTGTGCACAAGGGGAGCTGACCTAAAATTACTCTCTCATGATTATGAAGCTGATAATCGACTTATCTAAGTCATGTCCATATCACTGGCATATGAAATATATGCAGCTCATGTGCAAGTTTAATGAGTACAGAGGAGAATGTTGTTTATCCCACATATACAAATACTATTATATAATTGACTTTCTTTCTGGTGAATTGTTTTCCTTCAAACACAGCTCTTTTCCTGCTTTTTGTACTAAAAATTATCTAAAAGTTGCAAAGGAGTTTGTATAAAGGATAAAAAGGGTAGGGGAATGTCAATGAATTACTCCATGACACTTTTAAAGCATTTCTGGGCTCCTCATTTTGTTTTGTTTTGATCAATCCTGTATGTGTGAATAAAAAAGTGAACAGAAATCTATATCCACTACATTCCTGCTTGATTTAGGACAGAGACCCCTGTTCATGTGCAGATCATGCAGTTTTTCCCCTGAGTGGTGGTGCAACTTCATTGCATCAGGAATGCTAGAAGGGAAAATAACACATGCATTCATTACCTACACTTTAGTGCAGGAGTGACAATATTTGCTCATTTTAATGTTATGACTAAAGGGCCAAATAATCTCCCAGAATGTCTTCTGAGGCCTCACCCACAGAGGACAGCAATCTAGTCTGCATTTCCCTCTCTTGCAATGAATTGTGCACGGAATACTGCTGATATATAGCCATGGAGGAAAAGCCGGTGTCTCTTTTCTTATGACATCTTCACTTTGTTTCTGTAGACAGGATTTGTGTAGGGCAAAAAAAGATTCCACAAGAGCTTTGGTGTTAATGGATGTGCAAAATTTACAGACTCACAGGCCAGAGGTGCCCCACCCCTACTTTAATAATATAAGCTGTTTGGGTAGATAACTGGGAGCTCTGTGGGAAGGATGGCTCCTATCACATAGTAGCAGATGGAAATTAGAGGGAAGGCTAACATCTAAGAAACTGCATAGGAAGCCAGGAATATTGCTTTACTTACAAAAACAACGTTACAATTCTCTATAGGGGACATACACAGGATATGCTCATTATGGGGAAGGCCCTATATTGTATGGATCATTCTGACGGAGTGTTAGAACCCTATTTTTTCTGAGGAAACACAGATGATTTGCTTTGTAAGAAATTCAGACAGAGTTGTCCATAGCAGAGACATAGACTTGTTATGTGCCCAAACTGCTAAAACGACAGGACAAAGAAAGGATGCAAAATATTAGTCCTTGGCTCAAATATTTCAAGTAGCATTACATTTGCAAGACTTTATACATAATTCAGAGTTATTTTGGAGTTGTTGAGCACAACTGGAATTTTACGAGAAAATCATGGGTGATCACACAAAGCGGCTGTCATAGGAAGGTAGGCATATTTGTAAAATGGTTGTCATGACTAGTTTCAAAACTACTTCCCAAGGATGAGTCTCATGATCCTTTCTAGCCCCCAATTTATTTTTGTAATTTTTCACGGCAGGTGACACATTTCCAAACAAATACTAGATTGCAGCCACATTATTTTTATTTTCTAGGAATGTTTAAGGAGTCTATATAAGGTAGAGTCATTCTCATTAAGCAAAAATCTCAGAAATCCTAGAGCAGCTGGGAGTTGGGCAGCATGTAAATTTAATAAATTATTATTATTATTATTATTAATTAAAAATTATGCTAGAAGCTGGTGTCTTGTTGCAACTGTAGCTTTGCATTTATTGTAATCTTTTAATTAAAATAGTTTTTAAAAAATAAAATCAGAAAGTGAATTTCTTGGGCATTACTGATTTCCTCAGGTGCCTGCTGTACTATGTTTAAAACAAACCAGCAATTCTAGTACAAACCTAATCTGAAATTATAATGATAAAACAGTAGGAAAAAAACACAAGTACTTATAATTCAATTTACAGAAGTAATTTATGTTGAGACTAGCTAATTATCTTAAATTCCCCAAGAGACTTTCTGAGCATTTTCCTTTCAAGTTTCCCTTTGAGAGGGAAATAGCACAACTTGATCTTTAATACCTGCATGCCCTGCTAATTGGATCCAGGGATATTTCTTCTTAAAAGACATAACAAAAGGGGACCAATGCACCATGTTCTTGATTTTCCGCCACGATTTGCTCTAGAAAAAAAGAAGATAAATTAAAGAGACTACAGAAATTGTATTTATAGCAATACCTAATTTAAAAACTCTGGTTAAATATGAATAGTGAGATATTGGTGGTAGAATAAGCTCAACCAGGCATCTATGCTGAAGAAAACACCAACTAAATAACTCAAGATAAGCCAATTTCTTCTTATAAGACCTGTTCAGATGTTCACACTTTCATGATTTGCTTCCAATTCCCGCCATTAAATTTGTTCTCTCTATATATCTGGTAGATTAAAAAGAAAGATATATTTGAAAAGTAAGTAAAGGAAGCTATCTAAACATGTTTAAACTCTTTCCTTCCATTCCCCACACATAACTGATCTTTTGCTTTTGCTATGCTCAGAGATCTGCTTTATTTATTAAGTCTGGACTGAAATGTCCCATTATGCAAACACCGCACATCAAATGCAGTCCCACCTTTGATTACATCATTGTAATTAAGTCTCCCCTATGCAGATATGCTAAGAGCCCACTGAATGGAAGGAGCAGTGAAAATCAAGAGTTGCCCACTTCTTTTCCAAACCCAGCTAGAGCAAGGAGCACCATTTCTGCTGCTAGGAAATATCCATGGCTGCAGAAAGCAATGACAAGATATTAGCTAAGACCAGACAGAGTTGTATATTAATTACACAAGAAGTACTTTGAGTATGTACTGCCCTTTTTCTCTTCCAAAATACCTTCAGGGTGGAGGAGTCCCTGAATAAGTTAGTCTTGTTATTATCTTTTAGGAAGAATTTCCCCCCCTCCCAAAAAAGGAGAAACTTTAGCTAACTACATCAGCAAAGCGTCACTTAGAAAACAGAGGAAAGCCTCAGTCCTTCCTGAAGGAAAACAGTTTCCCACAATTTACAGAAATGGAACATGTGGCTAATTAAGGCCGAGGTGTTTCTTATCTCAAAACCAGAAGGCAAAGCAAACTGTCTAAGAAGAAATATGAAAACAAAAAACAACGGGTGAAGTGGTTAATAGAATAAAAGAAGACAACCACAAGGATTTAAACTCTAAGCAATCAAGTATCATAGTCAAAATCCACACTAAAATGTCGAACAGAGGGCAGAATAATGTAAGACGTATAAAAGGAACAAACTATGAAATTGCCATTATGGCCAAAAGAATTACATATGAAATCTGATACAGTGGATAAAACTGTCTTGTGGCACAAATGAAATGTTTTTAAAATTAAAAATTATTTATAGTTAAAAACATGATAATTTCATTTGTACTAGAAGACCAAGGAAAAGCTCAGCCATAAGCAACATGGCAGTAGTTTTATTCAAAAATACAATATGTGCAATGTACAAAATTTTGAATAATTGTTCTCTTATATTGGAACTTTATCATTCTTTGCAGTTTGCTGTTTTTCCACCATTGCAAAATCATATGTAATCTATGCAAGTTTACCTAAATTTCTATAACAAACTATTGTGTAGGCACCTTCTGGCCATGAAAAATTTAGGAGCAGCTATGACATGCTCAAGAAGATAAACAGAGGAGTGAAATAATTTCAGGGGGCCCTTTTCCTTTTTCATCAAGTTCATGTTTATCCAGACTTGTAGCTTTAGTCAATTTACTGTCAACATTGCTAAAGGCATCTTCCTATACCAACATGTGGGTTTCCAAGAAGAATGCCAGGAGCGCTGTACTTTAGCTTTTTTGTTCCTTGTTGGCAGAAAGCACTGTTGGATTCCCCTTTACTAAAGTGTTTCTTTGCTTCGACTCATGTTTGCTTAATTCTTTTAAAAGGAAAGCCTCTTGGGGAATTTGGGTTTCCACATCAATAAGCCTCAACTTGCCCAGAAGAGGGATCCTCCTATGAAAATGCAAACATTAAGTCATTCAGTCCCAGGATAAAATGTTTCTGAGAGAAGTAACTGTTCTAGAGCCAAATTTTTCTTTCCACAGTGGTTAGTAATCACACAGCAGAAGAAAACCTGAGCTACTTCAAAGCCAGAGTTAAATGAAACAAGAATAGTACATATTATCATAATAGCTTCCCAAGTGCTGTTATAAAAATGCTCATTGTCAAGATTAATATTTCTATTCTACACTGATAATGTTCAAGACATAAAATTATTGAAAAGTACATGGATCTGGGAAAAATGTGTATTAAATGGGTTGAAATTTACATTTATGATCTCAAAAATAATTGTTATAAAATGATGTACAGTGTCATTGGAACATGACATCAAAACATTATAGAACATATAGCACTTCAAATGTATGTTTGAAATGACAACAAACAGACATTTTATCATGCTTGGTATATGTGTAAAAAAGCTAAAACATTTGGATTCAAATACATATTTTGATACAGAGGATTTTCAAGATCAATTGAAGCTGGAATTTTTCCTTCTAGGATTAAGAATATATTGCTAACAGTTCTGCTGACTGGAAGCCTGTTATGGGCTTTCTGAATAAAAATGAAAAAATAAACTTGTGACTTACAGTTTTGATAATTAGACAAGTTAGATTATAGAAAGAGTAATATGATGTAACTTTAGAAAGAGGTCAGAATATATTTGTAGTTGTGAACTGCTGTAAACAATATCAAAAGCCACTACTTTACAGGGCTTTTTTGTCATAGAACGCCCAGAACGGAGTTCCGGCACCTTTTTTGGATGGAACCTTGTAGGGTAGGCAAGGCGGGTTGTATGACATGTGTGAGTTCCGGCACCTTTTTATTTTACAAAAAAAGCACTGCTACTTTATATTGTCTTTCTTTTCTATTTTCCTTATTTGTACATTTTGCTTTTTCTTTTTTCTTTCCTACTTTCTATTAGTTTGTATTAGTTTTATCTTCTGTGAGGGTGTGTCTGTCTGTTTGTGTGAAAGGGAAGTACAGGGATCTAAATTAACCCATAACCAACAAACGTTCATCCAGCCTTTGACTGAATACATCCATCAAATGGAACAATAACTTAAGATTATTGTTCTCTGTGTTGTGCTCTTTAATCTTCTTTTCAAGTGCTGGAAAAATGCTTTCATATCCTGATTCGGTTATCCTTTCTCAATACTAAACATACCCTATTCCCCCATTCTCTCTTCCTAAAACTTAATGTCCAACTACACTTGTTGACTGTATCTGTTAAGTTTCTCTGAAACTTTCTGAAAATGTGGAGCTCGGAACTAAACATAGTATTTTGAGTCTGACCAATACAAAATAGTAGAACTATTACTTCCTGTAATTTGGAAAATAAACTTTAGGATATAGCCTAAAATTAGTGATTCATATTCACTTATGATATATTATATTTCCAAGTGCGATTAGCAAGTCAGGTGCTCCCCGTCCTATATCTCTAAATATGATTCCTTGTTCCTTGGTTAAGTATTTTGTAATCTGCATATTACATTTTATTTTGCTATTTTCAGCCCCTTCTTCAACCTTGCCATTAACCCTAATAATACATTTTGGAAAGTAAGCTTATGTTTCTAGTAATGTACAGAAAACCTTTTATACCATGTATTAAGGGGAACAAAAACTAATTCTTATGATCTGACAAAGTCTTCCCTTTCAAGCCACATGTGAAAACATATTATTTTAAGGAATCCTTATCTATGCATAACCTATTAATGTGTGAAACATGCATACCTGTACTTATTTCTCTGGAATATATACACAATTCACACATAATTAGATAATACACAGAGAGTCAAGTTGGTGTAGTAGTTAAGGCACCAGACTAAACTATGAGTTCTAGTCACACCTTAGTCTTAAAGCCAACTGGGGGGACTTCACTTCTGGACCAATCACTTACTCTCAGCCCTAGGAAAGAGGCAATGGCAAACCCCTTCTGAAAAACCTTGCCAAAGAAACTGTCCATGAATTGGACACAATTAAATGGAGGGGGGGGGAACCACATAGCTAAGTTCTTCAACACTAACATTTCAGCATATGCTGATGAAACTGGGAAGGATTTTTAAGTTGCCTGAGCATAAGAAAAATAAACTTTAAAATTATTACTGTAAACTCAAAAGATAAGACTTGTTATAAAGAAATCAAAGCATCTACCAAACTTTGTGGTTTTCTTTTAGTTTATATTAAAAATAGTAGAAAAAATAAATCTTGTTTTGCCCACATCAGGAACATATCGAAGTGGCTTAATGATATTTGAATAATTGGAATTCATTCAACTGAAACACTATTGATACAGTTCTCTGATAGAAAGAAAAAGAGCATTGAATTATCTTTTAGTAGATGGAATGAAGACTATAGGATCTTCTAGAGATTGCTGAGTACAATTGAGTACAATTCCAGCACTTCTAATCATTAGTCATGTTGGCTAGGGGTCTCCAGAAGTTATAGTTCATAATATGGACCTCTATTGCAGATCATATATAGTGAAATGAAATGAACCTTTATTGTCAAAGTACAACTATGTGTACATTGAGATTAGCTGAGCCTCCCTTTGTGCTCCCACCCCCCAACACACAGTGACAACAAACCCTCCATCTTACTGCACCATGTGAACCAACTACACCACACACCGGCCTCTCAAGTCAATTCTGCATAAAATTCACAAAAGTTCACAAAAGTTATTTCTCATTCAAAAGCCTAACAGCCCACGGATAAATATATAGTCTTCACTGAATGGCAGGCACTGATATTGAAGTAATAGGTTGGTAGGAGTAGGCTTTCATGCAATTCCCTTGCCTACTCAGCAGCTGGGCCTTTTTATAGAAATCATGATACTACCTAAATAGAAACTAAGAATTTCAAATATGGGCAACTAGATTTTGAGTTTAAAACCAAGTTAAGTAATCCAGTGTGTTTTCTCATCCATGTTTGTGTCCAAGAAGTTTATGGATTTTTGGTGTTTTTGTGATTCTATTTTACCTGATTTCATTTCTAAATTATGTGGAATAGCAATCCAAGATACTAACTTTTGCACATGTTTTGAGTCTGCATTCCCATTTACTATAGAACAATTGGGAGGGAATTCACGGCTTATGAGGATTTTTCTACTAGCATTTTTCTAGCCAAGGCTGAAAAGGAACTAGTGTAAGATAATTCTCAGAAGAAAAAGTATCATATTGATCTATCTGCCTTAGTAGCTGAATTTTGTTCTAGTAGCGATTGATATCTCTTACTTGGGCAAAAATCTGAGTTTTGAATGTGAAAAATTTGGTAAGCTTCTGTGAGAATATTCTTTTATTTGTCTATCCTTTTAAGTAAATTTGTATTCAGCAGGTAAGGAATGGTACAGTATTCTGCCAAGTTTTCTCAACTGTTTATTTTTCCAAAGGAAAGTGAGGAAAAACAGAAGCTAATTTAAGTTATTTATTGGCCCAGGTATATGGAGCAACATATAGACTGGAAAAAGCATTTTGCTGTGCAAGCATAGCTTTCTTTCTTTTGTGTAACACGAATGAATTCTAAGAATAGTCAAAATAATTTTAAAGAAGGAAAATTCTATCTGCCAAATAAGCCATTTTTAAAAGCTTATAATGCAAACAGTCAAGAAATTGTATACTTTAGTAGTAAGCAAAACTTTCATCCTTACAGAAAGTTAGATAGTTTTTTAAAGAATGAGAGGCTTTAAATAAAATGCAGGAAAAACAAATACATTCCCTCTTCCTGTACGCAATACAGGAGTCTATTTTGGACAAGGAACACTGGACTCCTCTGTTTGCAAGCCTCGGCAGGTAGAAACATCTGGTTGAATGGCTTACACCAAAGCACAGCTATTTCAGACATTTGGAATTCTCTGAGAATACATAGAGAGAGACGCTTTAATTTACAGAAAACCCATTTTGGTTAGTTGTAAGTGCTCTAGTCACATCCAAGGGCTTCATTATGTGCCGCTGCTTTTGAAAATTTGGAAACTTCAGCTAATGTGGAATAAAATTATTTGGAGCTTGTTGGGGCTTGAAAGTCAGATCCCATTATACCAATTTGTCAGTTGGTTTCCAAACATGAATCAGGGTACTGTTTATTGTTTATTTACAACGTTCCCCTATTTTGGATACAGGTTATTTGAATATGCTTGGATGCCAAAATCAATTTTGGAAGTGCTGTCTGTTGTCCTGCTACAAACATTACCCCAAAAAGTTGGATAATACTTGAAATAGGATCTCCTTAGGACGGGTCGCCAACCTAAAAAAGTATCTTGAGCAAGGCATAAATTGCACCTCTATGTTGTTGCTTTTAAGAGGGTGTTTCTTCCAGGCTTTTAGTTGGAAATAAACTGCAAAAAGAGCCAATCAGTCAGTCCTGGACTAAATAATGACTTGAGGTGATGATCAACAAGCAAAAACTCACATACTGGGCATGCAGTGTGAGGGAATGATGCTTATGCTTGGCATTGTTGAGGGAAACAGTAAAAGGGAGAAACAACAGATAAGGAGAACAGATGGATCAAAGAAATTATGGGAAAATCCTTTCCTTGGAACAGCTACAAATCATTACAAGACAGAGATTCAGATGGCAAGTACCTCTCTACCCAGTCACCCAAGACTTGAATCTGGTTGAATGGCACCCAAGGTATTTTTGAAAAACTGTGGCATTGAAAATAACTGAAAAATAGGCTGACTGAATGAATAAAATTACCTCTCATCCTCAGAATTTATTTTCCTATTTTGCTTACTACATATGTTTCAATTCTAAACTTCCCAACTGTAACTAAAGATTCTGATTGGTGTAAAATATTCTGTACTTTGTCATTTGTTATCTAGTGACCGGTATTTAGAGAATGGATAATAGATAAATGGACTTTTTTAAAAAAAGGCGTATAAAAATCGAGTGAATATCAGAGTTTTGGCAGCACCTAGGGCAATCTCTGATTTTTAAATCAACACGTTAGTTCTCTGAACTGTTGTGATTAAAACGTTCTTTCATTGTGCATTTGGGAATCAATGTGGAATGAGGTTGTACAGGAGCTTGAGATATATTTAGTTGTTTTGATATTATATGGTGTCATGATTTTTATGACTGTATTATGATTTATATAAGAACCTATGTACTAAATAACATTTAGGAGAACACCTAAATTTCCAATGGGATAAATTAAGCTACAGCTCTAAGAAGCCAATGCAATCCTGCTAATAAAGTTAGTGTTTTAGCAGTTTTCTTTTAAAAATACAATTGTTTATTCTTCAAAATTCATTTAGAAAAACTATTTCTAAACACATCTCAGTTTTTAATAACAGAAGTCACTCTAACCAACTTATTTAAAAATGTCTTATGGTTGACAAACTACTGCTTTTAAAATCAAATAAATACTGCCTAACAATCCTGACATTTTAATTCCTTTCAGTTCCTCTTAATTACTTCTGGTTTACATTTGTCATTTAGTAATTTAAAACTCTGTTTGTAATATTACTGTTTTGCAGACACTGGAACTGAAATTGAATGTTGGTAAGAGGGTTAATGAGCTCTCAGTGAGCAGCCCAACAGCAATCGAACACAAGTGTCAAAGCGATGTATCTCTAGAATAATCCGAGAATATAACTTTTTTAAAGGATTTATTTTTTGCAGGTAGCATAGATTATAGTTTTAATAAAAGGAAAGTGTTCGTGGTGCCAATTTAAAATTTAGGGAATCAATTGTATTTTTGTACATTTACACTTTTTTGAAAATGATGAAAGCTTAAAACTGTGTTTTCAGATGTGGTACAACACTAAAACTGATTCATTGTATAAGGTAAAGAAATATCTTCTAAACTAAAAGGGAAACAGTCATTGGAAACAGGAAAATGGAACATTTTAACATTAATTATGGCACAGCATTTAAAAGACATGAGCATACTTGCAAATGCAAAAGAACAATGCTGAGATAACAGACGAGAAACAATTCTTACAAAATCTATTACTTTAGGCAGGATGTGTCCATTGTCATTTACAGTGCGTATCATACAAAGCCATTACATTCTTATCTGGGCTTCCTCCAAAGAGTTCATGGCTTGTAAATGGAATCACATCCATGTCTCTAGGACTCTTTTTTGAGTAACAGTCCTTATATTACTTCACACCCTTAGTCATGTACTGTGTAAAGGAGCCTGTACAAGAATCTCATAAATGCAGAAATGAAGAAACTTTTTTGGAATCTGCAGGATGCAGCATACAAGTTTAATAAATTGTGATATCACACAAATGCTGAACTTTCATCAGGCATCAGAACACAAGTATATAAGTTGAAGTATTTATATTATAATACCATTGTATTCATCTTGATGAATATAAATCTCCAGGACCTGACAGATTCCATCCCAGAGTTTTAAAGGAGCTGGCAATAGATTATGCCAAACCAATTTTATTTCATTCTTTGACAAAGTGACTAAATTAGTAGACCAGTGAAATGCTGTGGACATACTATACCTAGACATCAGTAAGGCATTAGACAAATAAATCTCAAGCTACTTTTTTGTAAGCTAGAAAAAAGTGGGATAGATAGCATCATCACCAGATGAATTTATAACTGGTTGACAAACCATACTCAACAAGTAGTCCTTAATGGTACTGCATCTATATGGAGGGAAGTAAGCAGTGGGGTACCACAAGGTTCTGTTTTAGGCCCAGTACTCTTCAATATCTTCATAAATTACTTGGATGAGGGAATAGAAAGGGAACTCATCAAATCTGCAGGTGATACTAAGCTGGCAGGAATAGCCAACACCCTAGATAATAGACTCAAGATCCAGATGGATCTTGACAAACTTCAATACTGGGCCCTATCTAACAAAATGAAATTCAACTTAGACAGAAGCAAAGTCTTACACTTAGGCAAGAAAAATCAAAAGTACACATATACAGTAGGTGAAATCTGACTAAATAACAGTAACTGTGAGAGGGATCTTGAAGTCCTAGTGGACAATCAACTACATATGAGCCAGCAGTGTGAGGCAGCAACCAAAAAAGCCAATGCAATCCTAAATTGCATTAACAGAGGGATTGAATCAAGATCACATGAAGTAGTAATACCACTCTATAAAGCCTTAGTAAGGCCATACCTAGAATACTGCATCCAGTTTTGGTCACCACAGTATATAAAATAAGAGAAGAGCAACAAAGATGATTAGGGGCCAGGAAGATGAAACATATGAAGAATGGTTGCAAGAACTGGGTATGGCTAATCTAGTGAAGAGAAGGACCAGGGGTGACATGACAGCAATATTTGAGGGGCTGTCACAGAAAAGAAGGGGTCAACTTATTTTCCAAAGTTCCCAAAGGCCAGACAAGAAACAATGGATGGAAACTGATCAAGGAGAGATTCAACCTAGAAATAAGGAGAAATTTTCTGACAGTGAGAACAATCAACCAATGGAACAGCTTGCCTTCAGAAGTTGTGGGTGCTTCATCACCGGAAGCTTTTCAAGAAGAGACTGGACAGCCACTTGTCAGAAATGGTAAAGGGTTTCCTGCTTGAGCAAGGGGTTGGACTAGATGACCTACAAAGTCCCTTCCAACTCTGTTATTCTGTATTCTTGGTTGAGGCAAAATATTTTACGTAGATTAAATATTGTATGCAGAAATTTTTCTTTCCTATTAAAATAGAACGTCAGAAGCCACTGAATTCTCAAATTGTTTCCAGGTCCCTAATAATGAATGTTTACTGCAAAGCAACTTAAATGGCTCTTAGATGTTAAGATGAACATGATTCACTAGCAACAGGAAATGCTACTGTAGTTTGAAGAGGCTTAACTCCTCTGAACCAATAACCAATGGCTGAACATTTTCTGCTGTGTTTAGAAAGCCAGTTAAATTCTTGGCATAGCTCACAAAGTATCTTTCTGTTGGCACAGTACTAGTTGCAGTGACACCAGGAAGTTCTGGTATTTCCCTGTTCTTCAGCATTTCACTCAGTGGGGGATGGTGGGGAACACAAATTGCACTTCAAAGCTCGTGCAGAAACTGAAAGGCAAGTCTGACTATTAAGAAGTGCATTACAGTGGTTGGTTGCTAAGTTACCACATGACGTACATGCAGAGCCCGGGTCTACATTTTTCCATTACATTCTCCTCAGTTAGGCTAGCCAGCCTGAATCAGAGATGCCCCTCAAACAAGCCAACTTTATTGATCTCAAACTCTTAAGGAAAAAGTATTAACATTATTTGTGAGCATAGTATGACAACAGATGTCTTAACGGCCTTGCACAACATTTCTACCATGGGTATGTGTGAAACATAAAAGAACAGAACTGTCTGTCTTCCCACCTGATTTGAAGCAGTATACTTTAAATAACAGTTTGATAAACAAGCCATAATGTCTGGTTTATATAAAATGCTTAGTCACACTGAGTGGATTCACATGTCATGTGAAATAAAAAAATCACCACATTATATCTTAGTATAGAGTATGAAGTCATTAAAATTGTGACTCCTATTTTTAAAAAAGAAGTGTATAGGGAAAAAAATGCTTCACACAGGGTTTGTTTGATTTGATATTTTGGACTTGACTTTCCACATTAATGTAGAGATGAATCACAGCTTCACTTGAGAAATCTGTCTATTGTCTATTTTGTTTACTGTTCAAATGTCTTCTTAAATAGAAGACATACACACTTGTATTCTTTCAAGAGAATTTTTAAACATTCTAGAAGTATACGCTAAAATTATGTTGATGGGAAGTACATGTTCTCCAGGTATAGTCACAAAGGTACATTGAACATGATACATGCACAATCAAAACTATTTTGATGTGCAATCAAAAATTCAAGTATCACCTAATTGGGGTGTGTGTGTCTACTTGACACTTTGGAAGATATATAAATTTCAAGTTCTTGACATGATGAACGTCTCTAAGCAAAACTCATGCAATTCAGTGAGAGAGTGTGTAATGGCATATTTTATTCTGCTTTAATTAGATCTCAACAGGGGTAAGGTGTCCAATTTGGGATATTACACTCCAAAAACATCATGAGGTACCTATGAACCACGTCTTATGAAGAAAAGCTGGATGCATTAAAAGGTTATATAATAGCCATCTTCAAATAATCTGAATATATTACACAGATATTGATATAAATACATTTTCTTTCACTCTAGAAAATAGAATCCATGTCCAATAGGTTCAAATTATAAGGAAGGGAATTTCAATAGAAATTAATCACAGCTTATTATTAAAGTAGACTTTGAAGGGTCACCTACTGAAGATACTGTATGAAAAGTTCTTACAATGTTATTAAAAATTAAATATACTAAAGTAGTATATTTCAAAGCTGGTATTTGAATTAATTGTCATTGGGAGGGTTTTTTTTGTAAATCACAGATTTAAATAGATCTTTTTCACCTATGTCAACGATTGTTTCCTTATATTTTATATTAAATAAAACTAGGAAAAATTCCCTGCCCCAGTACTAATTCACATTCATAAAAAAGAAATAGGCATGTCCACTGGGAAAAAAATAGCAACAATAATTTGAATGGCCATAACTATATTGTTAAGGTAATATTGTTTAAGAATTATAACCTAGGAAGGACTGTGCCTTCCAAAATACCACTTCTTTTCATTACCTTCTTCTCATACAACCCTAGATAAATGGGGAAAAAGCTTCACTTTGAACATGTTTTATTATTTTTAAACCTTGATTCATAGTCAAGAGTACTTGAATGCTATATTCACTGCTTATCTGTCTTCTGCAATAGGGCTTTTCAACCGGTGGTACGCATACCATTGGCGGTACTTCGGCACCTGGGAGGTGGTATGCAACCTAGACAAGTGTGCCAGGGGGATGAGCTGAAGTGGCAGCAGCACTCCACATGCCTGGGAGAGATTCAGTTGGAGCTGCAGTGTTGCTGGGGCTCTGCTGAGGGCCTAGGATCAGCACACACAGCTCCAGAGGACCAGCACTTCTGGTGGCCTTGGGGGTGGCCCGCAGCCACATGCAGTCTTCGGGTGGAGATTCAGCTGGAGCTGGGGCTCTGCTGAGAGCCCTGGATGGGTGCACGCGGCTCCAGCTGATCAGTGCTGTGTGCAATGGCCAGCCAGAGAGTGGGTGACTGCATGGGGGAGACAGACTGGGGTAGCAACTGATGCTGAAGCTCTTCCCTGAGCCGCAGAAAGTGGCGCACCCAGAAGAGAAAAGGAGGATGAGGGAGGAGAGAGGAGAAGGAGGTTTTGGCAGGAGAGGGAGAGAGAAAAAAGACTTCAGGAAAAGAGAAGGGGATGGAGAAAGAGAGAGGAGCTTCTGTGAGAGAAGCAGTGAGGATAAAGAGAGAGGGAGAAGAGGAGAGGCTTCTGTGAGAGAAGCTGTGAGGATAAAGAGAGAGAAGAAGACAGGCTTCTGTGAGAGAAGCAGTGAGGAGAAAGAGGAGAAGGGGACAGGTTTCTGTGACAGAAGCAGTGAGAAAGAGAGAGGGAGAAGAGGAGAGGCTTCTGTGAAAGCAGCATTGAGGATAAAGAGAGAGGGAGAAGAGGAGAGGCTTCTGTGAAAGCAGCAGTGAGGATAAAGAGAGAGGGAGAAGAGGAGAGGCTTCTGTGAGAGAAGCAGTGAGAAGAAAGAGAGAGAAGAAGACAGGCTTCTGTGAGAGAAGCAGTGAGGAGAAAGAGAGAGAAAAAGACAGGCTTCTGTGAGAGAAGCAGTGAGGAGAAAGAGAGAAGAAGAGGCTTCTGTGAGAGAAGCAGTGAGGAGAAAGAAAGAGGAGAAGGGGACAGGCTTCTGTGACAGAAGCAGTGAGAAAGAGAGAGGGAGAAGAGGCTTCTGTGAAAGCAGCAGTGAGGATAAAGAGACAGGGAGGAGAGGCTTCTATGAGAGAAGCAGTGAGGAGAAAGAGAGAGGAGAAGGGGACAGGCTTCTGTGACAGAAGCAGTGAGAAAGAGAGAGGGAGAAGAGGAGAGGCTTCTGTGAAAGCAGCAGTGAGGATAAAGAGACAGGGAGGAGAGGCTTCTGTGAGAGAAGCAGTGAGGAGAAAGAAAGAGGAGAAGGGGACAGGCTTCTGTGACAGAAGCAGTGAGAAAGAGAGAGGGAGAAGAGAAGAGGCTTCTGTGAAAGAAGCAGTGAAGAGAAAGAGAGAGGGAGATGAGGAGAGGCTTCTGTTAGAGAAGCAGAGGGATCAACAAAGGTGTAGGCTATGAAAGAGAGAGGAAGAGGAGAGGAAGAAAGAGGAAGAAGGGTTGACCAGCCACCTGACCACAAAGATAGTGGTGCATATTAATAAATATGGATAAATTCAAAGATCTTTCAAAGATCCTGGAGCACTGGGGAACTATCAGAGGACTGGAAAAGAGCTGATGTAGTTCCCATCTTCAAAAAAGGGAAAAAATGGATCCAGGAAACTACAGACCTATCAGCCTGATCTCAATACCTGGGAAGATCTTGGAAAAGATAATCAAGCAACGAATCAGTGAACACCTAGAGGCAAACAAAGTCATTACTAAAAGCCAACATGGGTTTGTCAAAAACAGATCACACCAGACAAATACATTGCATTCTTTGACCAGATGATAAAATGAGTGGATCAGAGGAATGCTGTGGATATAATTTACTTGGATTTCAGTAAGGCATATGATAAAGTAGAACACAATTTACTACTTGATAAGATAGAAAAATGTGGGTTAGACAGGATCACCACCAGATGGATTCGTAGCTGGCTGACTGGCCATACTCAATGGAACTGCATCTACATGGAAGGAAGTGTGTAGTGGGGTTCCCCAAGGCTCTGTTCTCGGCCCAGTGCTCTTCAACATCTTCATCAATGATTTGGATGAAGGGATATAGATGGGGAACTCTTCAAATTTGCAGACGACACCAAGCTGGCAAGAATAGCCAACATTCCAGAAGTTAGGCTTAAGATACAGAAGGATCTTGACAGACTTGAACATTGGGCGCTATCTAACAAAATGGAATTCAATGGTGAAAAAAGTAAGGTTCTACATTTAGGCAAGAAAAACCAAATGTACAAGTATAGTATAGGTGGTACCTTGCTCAATAGTAGCAACTGTCATGGTTCCGATTAATGAGACAGATCAAAGAACACTGCATGATTGTTTATTCCAAAAAAGTCTATAATAATGAGAACGGAGCATCGGCACACATGGATGGATGCCAGAATTTGAATCCTCCTCCCCTTTACACATCATATCATACAGAATCTCCCTCCCTTAATTACATGTCATGAATCACATTCACCAATTAGTTTAACACACGAGGTTTCACTTCCCTTCTGAAGTGTGCTCTTATCGTGTCAAAAAAATCTGGGTTGAATTCCTCCCATGCTTTAGTGATTCAAAGCCAAACAGTTAAAGCAAAAGGCTGCCTCTTACATTGTCAGTGCAAAAACATGTCAATATTTGCAGCATTGACAGCAACTCTGAGAGGGATCTTGGAGTCCTAGTGGACAATCACTTAAATATGAGCCAGCAGGGTGCTGCAGCTGTCAAAAAAGCTAGCCCAGTGCTAGGCTGCATTAACAGAGGGATATAATCAAGATCACGTGAAGTGTTAATACCACTTTACAATGCCTTGGTAAGGCCACACTTGGAATACTGCATCCAGTTTTGGTCACCACGATTTAAAAAAGATGTTGAGACTCTAGAAAGAGTACAGAGAAGAGCAACAGAGATGATTAGGGGACTGGAGGCTAAAACATATAAGGAATGGTTGCTGGAATTGGGTATGTCCAGTTTAATGAAGAGAAGGACGAGGGGGGACATGATAGCAGTGTTCCAATATCTCAGGAGCTGCCTCATAGAAGAGGGAGTCAATCTATTCTCCAAAGCACCTGAAGGCAGGACAAGAAGCAACAGATGGAAACTAACCAAAGAGAGAAGCAGCCTAGAAGTAAGGAGAAATTTTCTGACAGAACAATTAATTAGTGGAACAACCCGCCTCCAGAAGGTGTGGATGGTCCAACACTGGAAGTTTTTAAGAAGATATTGGACAGCCATTTGTCTGAAATGGTATAGGGTTTCCTGCCTGAGCAGGGGGTTGGACTAGATGACCTCCAAGGTCCCTTCCAACTTTATTATTATTAATTCATCATAGGTTAGTCAGTGCAAAGGGAAAGTGATTCAGCAAAGGAACCACCACCAAAGAAATTGAAACCAGTACTTTTTTCTTTTTTGGTCATCATGTTTTTGACACCTTGCTAAGCACTGGTGGTACTCAAATACTGTCATGTCCTAAAAGTGGTACAATCTGTAAAAGGGCTGAAAAGCACTGTTCTACAAGACACTCAAGCATACATATCCAAGAATCCCTCCAAATAGAAATAAACGCAGTGGGTATATCTGTAACTGAAACAAACAAACTTAGGAAATGCATTCATGCATCTGATAGCACTTTTAAGCACCACTAGTCATTTCAGGAGAAAAGGTTACAATTTAATACTCTACTTCCTTAATTAACATGATATGCCCGAATGTCTTGCTGAAATGAGGTTCTAGAGAATAGTAAGCAAAAATAGTTATCAGCTGTGATTAGCTGTACTGGAGATAGAAATAAATACCAAGAAGCAGCTATTTAGAATAGGACATTTTAAAAAACAGAACATTTGGATAAAAATTATTTGTATTTGAATAGATTACCTTTGCATTTATATTTACCACTGACAAGCTTTCACTAAATGCAACTTCCCTCTGCTACCAAAACAAACAAACAAAAATCAAACAAATTCTTGGTGTAATGAAGGCAAATCCCAGTTGATTTACAAACCTTATATGGCCATATTCCTTGCACACCCTCTACAGTCCTTTATCATCTTATAAATATATTATCTATAGCCCCTAGATATCCAAAGTTGAACATGATCCAAACATATAGATACAGATAAATGTGCACACACAGCAAATTATTAATGATTTAAATGTTGCAAACTGGAGTACGGTACCTTGGACTGCAAGGCGATCAAACCGGTTAGTCCTAGAGGAGATCAACCCTGACTTCTCTTTAGAAGGCCAGATCATGAAGTTGAAACTCAAATACTTTGGCCACCTAATGAGAAGGAAGGACTCACTGGAAAAGAGCCTAATGTTGGGAAAGGTTGAGGGCAAGAGAAGAAGGGGACGACAGAGAATAAGGTGGCTGGATGGAGTCACTGAAGCAGTAGGTGTGAGCTTAAATGGACTCCAGAAGATGGTAGAGGACAGGAACGCCTGGAGGAACATTGTCCATGGGGTCACGATGGGATGGACACGACTTCTCAACTAACAACAACAACAATAACGTTTGCTCAAACCATCAACTCTTGAAAATAATCATAATAAAGTATCTAGAGTTCAAGACTGTCATTTTATTATATTCCATCATATAAACTGCAGATACAACATAACTACTCTGTTCTACTTAAACATCTGTGATGTAGGACAGCCTGTTTCTATACAATTAAGTTCATAATGCAAACATAACAGCTCGGGACTTCATGTTCTACCCTAAATAATCATTTATTGACACAACAGTTCACAAGAAAAAAAATGCCAATAGTTTAGAGGTAATGTATGTCTAACACTTAAAATAAGTGAAATAATACTAATACTAAAATTTAAGCAACAGTAGGAAAAATAGCTGCAGGGC
This sequence comes from Vipera berus, assembly GCF_964194415.1. Lineage (NCBI taxonomy): Eukaryota > Metazoa > Chordata > Lepidosauria > Squamata > Viperidae > Vipera > Vipera berus. Next base: position 305,740,956 of record NC_138202.1, on the reverse strand, counting down.
TGTTCTTTACAAGGTACTGCAAAAGCTAACAGTTACATTATATTTTTAGGATGATGGTGTTAAATCCACAACCTGAGAAACATCTTCATTACTTTCCGCAGAGTTTTATGAATTTGCAATCACTGCAATGTTTTTTTCCTTCAGGGAGTTGACTCAAATTGAGAAGAACCACCTTATCTCTGAAAGACCCTATTCATTGACTGGCTGTTTTTCATGTGCCTTTTAAAATTAGTTTAATAAATAAGCTATAATATCTGTATTTAGATATACCATGAAGCCTTAAACTATGGTTTAGAAATCACAATGGCTCAGTTCATCCTTCTCTGAAGAGTTGTTATATATAATTATTGAAACTTATTTTCTATTATCATCTTTCTTGTCTTGCATGTTAAGAAAAAAAAACACAGTCTCATTAATCGAAGAGGCTGTTTTCTTACCTTAGATAAAATGCTTTTGGGAACTAGCTCTTGCCCATTGTTGCTGTCCAACTTTGGAGCCTCTGGCATTGCCATTCAACCTTCATAAAGAGTTCTTTTTTCTACTGAGAATATAGTGCCTGATCAGAGTAAATAGTGCCAGCACTATATTTAGCTCTTTCTTGTTCTTAATACTTCTCAATGTGATTTGTGTTACTTGAATAACACTCCAGCCATACCATCAGAGACTTCCCACCTTAACTGCATAGAGATTGGCTATGGCCACTAATCAATTATTTCATTCCAATTTGTGCCAAGGTGGAACTATTACTTCATAGCACATACTGTACTAGATAGCAGTTGGTTCCTGTAAACTACCTGCTCCAATTCAAATAAAACACTTCCTTTTTTGCATGACAGAAACAAACTTAAAGCCATATAAAAATTATGATAAAAGAGAAATAGAAGTGAGACTAGCAAGGAATCCCAGAAGTCTATGAAGATTATCTCAAAATGCAACCGTTGCAATAAAACTGAGGTATCTGGCAAATAGAGATTGCAGTATATATTACTGTTATTAAGCTTTTGGGGAAGGTTTCTTAACCTTTTATTGGAGAAGAATCCTTGCGTAAAAATTATTGTATATAGAGTGTGTTTTCTTTCCTGTCATGATCAGGGTAGAACAGGGTGGAACAACGGCTAATGACCCTCTTTTACTGGTCTACTATAGAGAGCGTCGTACTGTATTGTGGTTTGGTATGCTGGTCTGACAGCAGCGGATAGGAAAGTATTACAGAGGGTGGTGAGCACAGCACAAGACATTGTGGGCTGTTCCCTGACACCACTGGATGACATCGCCAGGGCTCGCTGCCTTGGAAGAGTGAGGAAAATTCTCAGGGATGACTCACACCCTGGACGGTATCTCTTTACTCTCCTACCTTTGGGTAGGGGATATAGGAGTATAGCCAGCCATACCAACAGGCTGAAGAACAGCTTTTATCCATGGGCTGTTAGGCTCTTGAACAGGAAATAATTTTATGAACTTTTATGTATGATTGAATTGCGAGGCCGGTGTGTTGTGCAATTAGCTCACATGGTGTAGTAAGATGGAGGGTTTGTTGTCACTGTGAGTTGTGGGGGGGCACGAAGGGAGGCTCAGCCAATCTCAATGTATACATGGTTGTACTTTGACAATAAAGGTTCATTCATTCATGGAACCCTTATTGATCTATCCTTTTGTTCCATAGAATCTCAGCTAAGAAAGGCTGCCTTTTGGACATTCACTGTATAGATATAAAAAAGCTTTACAAATAATTCATAAAAAGGCAAATGGCATTTTATAGAAATTAACTTTCGATTACTGGATCTTTTGATTAAGAAAGAAACTTTAGATCAGGATTGCATCAACTATTGTTATCATTTTGAAGAGTGTGCAAAGTGTTAATAAATTAATTAGTTAGGTTAACCACTCCCTAGAACCTCCCCATTGGGGAGAGAGTACTCAAGGTTTAGTCTATCAAGATTCTGTCTATTGGATTTAAGCAAATAAAGAACTGATTGGCTGGACTGTTCTAGTCATTCTTGAACTTGGTTTGACATAGATCTTGCCAGACTCAATACTCCCAGGAAGAGAAAGGAAAATTCAAGCATGGCTGTGGATCTGCAAAGAACATTGATAACTCAATAGCACCTAGCAGCAGCCTTACTACAGCACCAGCAGTGGTAGTAGCAAGGCAGAAATTATTGATTGTGCATCAAGTGTATAGATTTGATGCATAACTCAATAATTTAAAAGCCACAATAATGCAGTTGTTGCAGTAGGTTGGACAAAATGCCCAGCAGCCTTTGGTGGCACTCCCATAACAGCTTGCTAGAAAAGTATGGAGCAATTAAGAACTTTTCTTACTCAGTGTGAGATGTTCATGAAAGCAGACACGCAGAGTTCCTGACTGACAGCACCAAGATGACCTTTTTTCTTAAGCTTGTTGAAAGGATTGGCAACATTGACTGAGAGCAAAAATCTATTACAATTGCCAGAACATCCTTGGGAGTTTTAGAGTCTTTTTTGGGAATCCCAGAGAATCCCAGATAGTTGGCAGATCTGGAAACTTAAATAGGCAACAGGACAGTAAGATTGTCCATTGCAGATTTTAAACTGTTGGATGGAGATGTTGGATGAAACGAGGTAACCTTTACTGACCAGTTTAGAAAGGAGTTGACCAATGACCTTCAAGATGAATTGGTAAGGCAAGGAACTCCAGACCCTGGATGAACTATACCAGGGTCTGTTGTAACTGACGCTTGAGTAAAGGAATTTAAACAGAATCGTGGTAAATGCAGAAGTGGCTATGGGTTGACATTCAAGGTTTCTTTCCTCTGGCTGCTGTGGTCCCAGATCCAGGAGTGGAGGAGCCGATACAGACTGACTTTGGTTGCAGAAAGCTGGCAGGAAGTTGCTTTATCTAACAACCATGGGATTCAGTTAACAATAGCAACTAAGACTGCAAGGATTGCCATTGCTAAACAATGCCATCATGTTTCATGGTCTCATTGCTTAGTCATGGAAATTCCAGTCCAAATTCTATCGTAAGTCAAGGTCAACCTGTACTGTCACATATGCAAGGAATATATAAACACAAAGACAGCATGCAAATAATCTTGAATATGAATGTGTTCTATTTACACTGGTAATATATAAGCATATACCAGTAAATCAGAAGTTTGACTAGCTAATCCATCTGCTTTATATGAATAAATGTATAAACAGTAGTCTGTCTAATCCTGTTGGAAAGACCTTTCTGGGCATATAGAACACATTTTCAGAGGTGTAAGAAATAGTCCCAGTGGCCATAATAATTCTTCAAAAAGATGTCGCTTCCTCAAATGGTTTGCTCTGTCTTAATAAACAGATGCATAATTTTCACAATCCAGTGGTGTCACACCCAATGTTTTGCCATAAAGATAAAAAAAATGTCTAACCTTGTCTTTATGCATAACTGCTTTCTTCTAAACAAAGATAATAACTTGATATAATATACAGAGTGATATATATTTGTACTCGGGTTTTTCATTACATCCATTAATATCTAAATATAACATTTTCCTAATTTTAGTTATTTTGTAATAATGCATATCATAAAATTATAAGCTTAACTAAATCAACTTGGCAATAGAAAAACAAAATCCATTTTTTTATTTTCTCATGACCTACCATTACAAGATAATTTACTTGATTTATTTTTATTATGAAAATAGCATTTGCATAGCCTGATAGGAGGAAAACAGCCATACACAAGATGACATAAAAACTCTTAAACCTTAGAAATAAACCATTGGCTAAAGGGTTGGTGTCACCAAGAAAACTTTGGTTTCCTGGATCATGGACTGCATTTCCTACAGGAAGGACTGTTGGCAAGGGATGGGCTGTACCTCATGAAAACAGGGGGGAAAGACTGGCCCAACTCATCAGGAGGGCTTTAAACTAAAATTGAGGGGGAAGGGTGACCAATCTCTAGAATCTCTAGAACCCCAAAACAATCACAAATCTCAAGAAAACAAGTCAAACAATGAGGTAGGCAGTGACGAGAAAAAAGAAAAACTCAAACATAAGTCTTAAATGCTTATATACAAATGCTCAAAGCTTGGGGAACAAACAAGGTGAACTAGAAGCAATAGTACATATTGCAATAGTACAATAGTACACGTATTCTATCCAACTCTTCAAATCCTAATAACTTGGAATATATTTTAACAATGTTCAAGTCCAATCTGCCATGTGCTACGTATTGATGGAGTCAATATACTTCATAAATTTGCAAGTAACTTGACTCTTTAATTCCAAATGATACCAGAGGATCATTTTCTTAGGACGAAAGATGGGTCAAATATGCAAACTACAGCAGATGTTTTTTCCTTTCTCGGATGTTTCCATATGTAAATTAGGTTTGTGCAAATGGCTCAGCTTTCAAAAATATGATCCAATTGACATGTACTAATGTACAATAAAATATATGTAAATTGATATATCAGATTGCTAATTTTAGGCACATTTTAAAAGATAATCGCATAGCCTTGCTTTACGCTTTGTCCTCCAATGTTTCTTCTTTCCTTATGTTAAAGCAGGGGTCTTCAAACTTGGCCCTTTTATGACTTGTGGACTTCAGCTCCCAGAATTCCTCAGCCAGGCATGCCTGGCTGAGGAATTCTGGGAGTTGAAGTCCACAAGTCATAAAAGGGCCAAGTTTGAAGACCCCTGTGTTAAAGTATTTAAAGAATGATGGTTTATCTTTATCAAATGAACACATAAGTAATATAAGTTCATGAAATAAATTCTACCCTCCTTATTCCTCACTATTATGCGACATTATTTCTATATTTTAGCTGGGGGCTCTTTAGTATGATTTTTTTCTATCTTCTTTTTCTTATGTGCATTAAATCTTAGGTCAGATTCACAGAGCTGTTTTGACCTGCTCCCTTTTCAGAGCCAGCAGGGAATCAGCTTTTAACACACAAAATTCTAAGGGCCATTACAGGTGAATTTCCTCAACTAGTTCTGCTACAGTAATCAACTACATGAAAAGCACTCTCCGGTTAATGTGCACAAGGTTCTGAATTTTTTTCTTTATTTCCATGAAATTGATTGAACTTTCAGGGCTTTGTACTCTCTGGGTCACCAGCCTCTTTAAAGCATTAAAAGAAAAGGATTTTGTTGCTGGGATTCTGTTTTTCCTCATGGTCAAAAAAAGCTTGAGGAGCAACTCCCCCCCCCCCAAAAAAAACCCCAACAACAACAGAACAAGGTTAAATGGAAGAAAGTTCTTCTAGAGGAAACTGGCAGACATAATTGCAGCCATGAGTTTGCTATCACATACCATTTCAGGCTGCTTACTCCATGCATATCAACATCTGCACATCAGCAATGGTCCCATACTGCCTGCATTGAGTTAGGACAAAATTATTATTTGCAGAGTGGATCATCTAAAACCAAACTGGATCAGCTGCAGATATACAGTAAGATTTGTGTGGCATGCAGATATATTTTCTAGAAATGCTTATATAAATGTGTTCATAGACCACCTTCATGCTGGAACAAGGAGGCTGGATGAATTTGTCCCTATCTCTCATATTTAAGCCACAACCCACTAAAAGCTTTCCTATATAACATGCATATAAAAAGAGGGTTTAAATTTGTATTTATACATGTTTCAAAATTCGGTTATGATCTGCTTAGGAAGAATAAAATATGTCTATTGCAATAACTGTACTCTTAGATTTTCTTCATTCTTTCATTCTCTACCCTTATTCTCTGAATATTTTTATACTCAAATCCTGCACTGTATCATTGATTTAAATGTACACCCACACATTTAAAAGGCCCAACCAAATATGCACACTTGCTCCTAACCAAATGCACCCACACACTTCCCTTCTATCAACTATAATCTTGTGAATGTGTTCAGTTGAGGCAGGGACGCTCACAACATGTGTTAAATACAGATTGACTCTTAATTTACTCATAGTCTGATTTTTCCCATTCTAATCCTCAACTATCACACATATTACAATCTTTTTAATCAAAATGTAAAAATTAGAGCAATGCTAATTAGTACTATTTACAGAACCACTGCTGCTGCAATCACTGTAATGATTTACCCTGAGATAATTTCCTCAATGTAGAAAATTCCACTTCGATAGGCATGTTGATAGGCAGATTGTTTCACAGTTATTTGAGTTGAGAATGTGCAGAATGTCCTTTCACAGCTTTGGGCATGCCTGCTCTAAAGTTGCTCAATTTTTTAGTAATATTCAGGTCTTAAAATAGTCAATAAGTAGAAAGATTTGACAGACAGACAGCTCTTGGATCCTTTGGGGCACAAATCCTTAGAATTTTGACTGTGACACTGAGGTTGGAGCAAAGAGCAGACATTCCCTCATTGGATATTATTAATGTACTCTTACACTGTAATACAATAGGGCATCTCAGAAAGTCTGATGACTAAGCAGAGAAAGAAGTGATTGTAAAAGTCCTGTGACTCAATTGAAACCCAAGCTCAGCCTGGTCTTAGTTTTGTTTTTGGCAAAAGAAGAGGAGAGGAAAAGGCAAGGCACAACGCTAGAATCAGAATGATGTGAGCAGCATCAATAAGTATAGAAAATAAAATAAAATCCCGTACTTGCAACTGAAGACCATACAATCTATCTTTTAAATTTCTTTCTGTCTTAAAAAAACAAACATATGCATTGCTGTATAATAAGTCTCTAATTTTATAGAGGAATTGTATGATTGTATGATAAGATTTCCCCTTCATGGATTACTGCCTTGTCGTGGCGAAGGGGCTTGCGTAATTCAATGAAGCTATGAGCTATGCCGTGCAGGGCCACCCAAGACGGACAGGTCATAGCTGAGAGTTCTGACAAAACGTGATCCACTGGAGAAGGAAATGGCAACCCACTCCAGTATCTTTGCCATGAAAACCCTATGGACAGTACCAAAAGGCAAAACGATATGACGCTGGAAGATGAGCCCCTCAGGTCGGAAGGCGTCCAATATGCTACTGGGGAAGAGCAGAGGGCTAGTACTAGTAGCGCCAGAAAGAATGAAGCGACTGGGCCAAAGCCGAAAGGACGCTCAGCTGTGGATATGTCTGGTGGTGAAAGGAAAGTCCGATGCTGTAAAGATTTTTTCTCCATAGGAACCTGGAATGTAAGATCCATGAATCAAGGAAAGCTGGACGTGGTCAAACAAGAGATGACAAGACTGAACATCGACATCTTAGGTATCAGCGAACTAAAATGGACAGGAATGGGTGAATTTAATTCAGATGACCATCAGGTATACTACTGCGGGCAAGAATCCCTCAGAAGAAATGGAGTAGCCTTCATAGTCAATAAAAGAGTAGGAAAATCAATACTGGGATACAATCCTCAAAATGACAGAATGATCTCAGTTCGAATCCAAGGCAAACCATTCAATATCACAGTAGTCCAAGTCTATGCCCCAACCACCAGTGCTGAAGAGGATGAAATTGACCGGTTCTATGAAGCCCTACAGCACCTTATAGAAGTAACACCAAAAAATGATGTCCTTATCATCATGGGGGATTGGAATGCTAAAGTAGGAAGCCAAAAGATAACTGGAATAACAGGCAAGTTTGGCCTTGGAGTACAAAATGAAGCAGGGCACAGGCTGATAGAATTTTGTCAAGAGAATACGATGGTCATAGCAAACACTCTTTTCCAACAACCCAAGAGACGGCTCTACACATGGACATCACCAGACGGTCAACACAGAAATCAGATTGACTATATGCTCTGCAGCCAAAGATGGAGAAGCTCTATACAGTCGGTAAAAACAAGACCAGGAGCTGACTGTGGCTCAGACCATGAGCTTCTCCTTGCAAAGTTTAGGCTTAAACTGAAGAAAGTAGGGAAAAGCACTAGGCCAGTCAGGTATGAATTAAATCATATCCCTGTTGAATATACAGTAGAGGTGACAAATAGATTTAAGGAATTAGATCTGATAGACAGAGTGCCTGAAGAACTATGGACAGAGGTTCGCGACATTGTACAACAGGTAGCAACCAAAACTATCCCAAAGAAAAAGAAATGCAAGAAAGCAAAATGGCTGTCTGAGGAAGCTTTGCAAATAGCTGAGGAAAGGAGGGAAGCGAAAGGCAAGGGAGAAAAACATAGATATGCCCAATTGAATGCAGAATTCCAGAGAATAGCTAGAAGAGATAAGAATGCCTTCTTAAATGAACAGTGCAAAGAAATAGAAGAAAACAATAGAATAGGGAGGACCAGAGATCTTTTCAAGAAAATTGGAGAGATGAAGGGAACGTTTAATGCAAAAATGGGCATGATAAAGGACCAAAATGGCAGGGACCTAACAGAGGCAGAAGAGATTAAGAAGAGGTGGCAAAATTACACAGAAGAACTATACAAGAATGAGCTTAACGTCCCAGATAATCACAATGATGTGGTCACTGACCTCGAGCCAGACATCCTAGAATGTGAGGTGAAGTGGGCCTTAGAAAAGCTGAGCAACAACAAAGCTAGTGGAGGTGACAGTATTCCAGCTGAGCTATTCAAAATCTTAAAAGACAGTGCAGTAAAAGTGCTACACTCAATTTGCCAGCAAATTTGGAAAACTCAACAGTGGCCACAGGATTGGAAAAGATCAGTTTACATTCCAATTCCAAAGAAAGGCAGTGCCAAAGAATGTTCAAACTACCGCACCATTGCACTCATTTCTCATGCTAGTAAAGTCATGCTTAAAATCCTACAAGCTAGACTTCAGCAGTATGTGGATCGAGAACTACCAGAAGTACAGGCAGGATTTCGAAGAGGCAGAGGAACTAGAGATCAAATTGCCAACATACGCTGGATCATGGAGAAAGCTAGGGAGTTCCAGAAAAACATCTACTTCTGCTTCATTGACTATGCTAAAGCCTTTGATTGTGTGGATCATAACAAACTGTGGCAAGTTCTTAAAGAGATGGGAGTACCAGACCATCTTATTTGTCTCTTGAGAAACCTATATGCGGGTCAAGAAGCAACAGTGAGAACTGGACACGGAACCACTGATTGGTTCAAAATTGGGAAAGGAGTCCGGCAAGGCTGTATACTGTCGCCCTGCCTATTTAACTTATATGCAGAGCACATCATGAGAAAGGCAGGGCTAGATGAATCAAAAGTTGGAATTAAGATTGCCGGAAGAAATATCAACAACCTAAGATACGCAGATGATACCACTCTAATGGCAGAAAGTGAAGAAGAACTAAAGAGCCTCTTGTTGCGGGTGAAGAAGGAGAGTGCAAAAGTTGGGTTGAAACTTAACATTAAGAAAACCAAGATCATGGCAACTGGCCCTCTCAATTCCTGGCAAATAGATGGGGAAGAAATGGAGGTAGTGACAGATTTTGTTTTCCTGGGCTCCAAGATCACTGCAGATGGGGACTGTAGCCAAGAAATTAAAAGACGCTTGCTCCTGGGGAGGAAAGCCATGGCAAATCTAGACAGCACACTAAAAAGCAGAGACATCACCCTGTCAACAAAAGTGCGTATAGTCAAGGCTATGGTCTTCCCAGTTGCAATGTATGGCAGTGAAAGTTGGACCATAAGAAAGGCTGAGCGCCAAAGAATTGAGGCCTTTGAACTATGGTGCTGGAGAAGACTCCTGCGAGTCCCTTGGACTGCAAGGCGATCAAACCGGTCAGTCCTAGAGGAGATCAATCCTGACTGCTCTTTAGAAGGCCAGATCCTGAAGCTAAAACTCAAGTACTTTGGCCACCTAATGAGAAGGAAGGACTCACTGGAGAAGAGCCTAATGCTGGGAAAGATCGAGGGCAATAGAAGAAGGGGACGACAGAGAATGAGGTGGCTGGATGGAGTCACTGAAGCAGTGGGCGTGAGCTTGAATGGACTCCAGAAGATGGTGGAGGACAGGAAGGCCTGGAGGAATGTTGTCCATAGGGTCGCGATGGGTCGGACACGACTTCGCAGCTAACAACAACAACAACATGATAAGATTTACAAACACCAGCAATGCATGGTTTATTCATCATCTCAAAACCTAAACCAGAAACTATGCCACAATGGTTGGATTTGTGTAAGATGTAAATCAAATAAATCGCATAGTTTAATTTGATTGGTGAAGAGAGTTTGTTGGTTCTCATAAAATGAGAGACGGCATTTTTTTCCCCTTTCATTCAGTCACATCCAATTCTTGGAGACCATCTGGACAAGTCTCTACAGTTTTCTTGGCAAGGTCTTTCAAAAGTGGCTTGCCATTGCCTCCTTCCTATGGCTTATTAGAGAATTAAATGGCCCAAGGTCACCCAGCTGGCTTTGTGCTTAACACGGGACTGCAACTTATGGTCTCCTGGTTTCCAACCTGATGTCTAAACTACTGCACCAAAAACAGCAAAAATCTCACTTAACTTTAATTTATTAATTTATTTATTAATCTTTAATTTATTTCAATTTTAATTTTAATTTACTGTACAGAGACCTTTATTTTTTGTTGTTGTTAGCCGCCCTGAGTCCCTTGGGAGATACGGCGGGATATAAGTCCCATAAATAAATAAATAAATAAATAAATAAACTTGATTCGTGATAATTGCCTCTTGGTTCTCATAAAATGAGACAGCATGATGAGAATAGTAAAAGGTAAATGTAATTCTTCTCCTTAAAGAATTCCCATTTCCTCAAACTTGTTTTAACTATCATTGCCATTTAGAATAAAAAGCAAGATATTCAAAATGTAATTATGTTCCAATACTCTTCTAATAATCTCTTAATGTACCAGTCTTATAATGGCTACTCTATGATTGGTGCTAAAGGTATTACTAAATCCACAAGCATTTTTTTTCCTCTTGCTAACTGCAATAGTTACAAAATATTAGTTCATCATTATGAGAAATCCTAAAACCAATTTTTCCGTTGCGTGTTCTGAGGCACATGGTTTTTTCAACATCATACAACAATTGCAGATCTGAATTCAGCAAAACAAAATAGCTCGGAGCAACCATTTACAGTTTTGCTTCTAAAATTAAGCCTACACATAAAAGTTACCTGATTTGAAAAATGGAAGAACGTATAAATAAACCTGAACTGTGGCAAGAATTGTTAGATCCAGAATTTCCAAATGCACATGTACCTGTGTATTTTGATTTTTTAATGAATTCCTTAAAGCCACATATATATTTAGACATTGACAAACATAGCTTAAACTAGCCTTTCCAATTCTGGTGTCTATTTGTGGACTAGATCTGATTTCTCACCATTATCAGTTAGTAGAATTTTCAGTGCAGTAAAAAATACATGGAATTTAAAACAGCTTCCTTGCTACTTGTATAGGGAAAAACCCAGGAAATTCATAGTTGTTTGCTAGCCTGGGAAATAAAAAACAAAAAACCCCAAACCAAGAAGACAATGGCAAGTCACTTCCCGACATTCCTGAGAAAACTGTATAGAAAAATCACCAGAATTAAGTTTAATCTGCCCAACTAAGTGGCAGCACCAAGCCACCTTTTATTTAAGTAAGTATTGTTCAAGTGAAGCAATTAATACAATATCTATGGAGATTCTCAGTCATCCAGGTCATGGTTGTCCCAAGAGTGCTTTTTAAAGAGGCAACTGGACTTGTTTTTCTTTGAAGACACTTTGCTTCTCATCCAAGAAGCTTCTTCAGCTCTGATTGGATGGTGGGGAATGAAAGGATTTATATTCCTTGCAGACAGCTGTCATTTGCATTCTTTTAGAGCAAACATGTCAAACTCGCAACGTCACGTGACGTATCGGAACTTTTTCCCCATTGCCGGCAATGGGGTGGGTGCAATTTCCTCGTGATGCATCCGGCCTGCAGGCCAGCAGTTTGACACCCCTGTTTTAGAGAGTTGTTGAGGCCAATCCATGTCCTCAGGGTCACCTGAATAGTGTAAATGGGTGTGGAGCCTTCTTGGAACTGCTGAAAGGACTGTATTGTAGACGAGATAGATAAAGTTGTATCCCTTCCCCTCTGTTGAGAGGGTTGTTCAATTGTGACACAGAAGGCCTCTTTGACCCCTCTTTCAAACCAGTGGTCCGCTCTGTCTAAGATGTGGACTTTGCTGTCTACAAAAGAATGACGTTTGTCTTTTAAATGCAAGATGGACTGCTGAAACTTGTCCTGATGGGTTTGTTGTCCTATGTTTTTCAACTGAATTACAGTGGTCATGAGTGCACTATTAGAAGATATGAAAGACCAGATAGGCATAAATTATCATGGAGAAAATCTGTCTATGTGGTCTCTAAGAGTCAGTATCAACTTGATGGCACCTTATCAACCAAAAATGAGATTGGAATGCTACCTACAATTTCCATTCCTGTTATTAAAATTCTGGGGGAAAAATGGTCCAAAAAAATGTCAGTGATAGAGTGAGAATGTTGGAGAGTGAGGAGGCAAATTTTGGAATAACGAAGAATAGTAATAAGGCAAATTATATTATTGTAAAATGATAACAGGGTTTTGTATAGAAGAAATCAAAGGAAGTTACAATCATCTACAGCATTTTCAGAGTCCATGATATGCATTGATAGCATCATCATTGATATGGAGAATACTAATCAAGAGCAACAAGGATAATTAATCAAATTAATCAAATAAAAGTATATACCAAAATAGCTAGATATTTGTGAGAAATATTCTTTGGTCAACTACTGTGTATGTATTGTTTGTAATAAAAAAGGAGTGAGGGGAGATATAAGTGTTATTTTTTTAGAAGTATTTGCTGACTGTGCAATGACTATATAATTTAAGGGTTGTTGACTGGAATTGGTGGATGAATTGTGTGTGGTAAATAGTAAATTTTAATATTGTTACATGTTAAATTTAAATCATCCTGTTGAAAATCATAGAGATCAGTATCCTGCACATGACCATTTTGTCAACTGCTAATAAAATGAGCTGAATATGTCAGAGATCAATTATCAAAGGTCAGCTGATGCTGAATTCATTACACATTATGTGTCACATGTTTATCAAATGAAAGCAGGACTAACACAAGGAAAAACAGAGCTACTTCATGCTCAGAATGTCATGCCTACACTGACTTTGCATGCTTGAGTCAGAAGATAAAGCCATAAAGTAGGGAATGTTGTGATGACCAATACCCAATATAATTAAGGGTATAGAAAATAAATCTTTTGTGAAATCTGATGTGTAGGACCCTGTAAGGTTTTTCAGATACCATAAATGATTACCAAGAGTAGACCACAGTAATGTGTCTTACACATAGTTTAATCACTGCCTATTTGTTAAAGGCTTGGAGGGCATGTATGTACATAGAGATTTTTCCATATGATAACCTTAGTTAGTCATCCTGTCAAGTTGCTCCCCCCAGTAATCATCTCTATAACATAGATTACTGCCATAAAGTTGAGACAATTTCCTACCACTTGTGCTTATGTTACATGTGATGTCATCTAAAAAAAGAGGAAGAATTGCTATCCTTTTCCTGAAAAAGGCTCTGTGCTTTTTTCCAAGCAGAAAAAATGCTTAGCTTTCTGAAATTATCCTTGTTACCCAGTTGTTACATTTGTCAAAATGCAAAACAACTGACAAGTCTATTAATGTGAAAATTATTGAATCATGCCTTGAAGCACATTTTCAATCCAACAGAGCCATGTAACTGGATTATGCTGACACTGAAATATAGGGAGCACACAGTGAAGTAGTATGACTCCCAGGTTATAAGTGACAGACATCTATCACAAGCCTCTTTTAGAAAGAGACATGTGATAGTAAGTTTGATACTTGTTTTATTATTTCTGAAATAATAAATGTACCATGAGGCTATGCCCTATCCTAAAATGCTTTCATCAACTGTAGTTAAAGCTTTTCATGTCTCACAACACCTTTTTTAATAAATGCCTTTTCGTATTAATGAGCTTTGTGCTAGCTCTTTAGTATGAAGATCAGCACTTCTGAAAATATTTTTTTCTTCTGAGCAATAATTTCCCCAAGACCCATGGATTCTTCATATACAGGTTTTATAAGAATATAAACACATTAAAATAAAATTATTTTTAATTTTCAAAATGTATTATCCATTCTAGTATCAAAGAATTATAATTAATAGTAACATATTAAGAATAGCCAGATAGCCATGCAATAATGGGTCTAGGATTTGTTTGTTGCCTGTCCTTCTTGCATTCTTTGTGGATCTGTCATATGCTAGTATTCACAATGTAAAACTTTGTAAAATATTGTTTCCATGCAGTTATTAGAGTACAGTTCATTTTGCCAAGCTTTCCCTTCTGGAGCATGAGCACATATGAAGACAAACTTTATTTTATTCATCCTTAGACAGTTTTGTCACCTGTTTCCTCCCAGTGGCCTGAAAAAGCAAAATGTAATAAATGCACATTTTGTCTGATGAATTTTTAAATCTATAAAAAAATAATAAAAAAATAATAATATTAACACTACATTCTAATTCACAGAAGGGTATTCCCGACTTAAATTCTTAATTCTGGTTAAAACATCTTAGCAATATTTTTGGACAAACTGTGTGGATTCTTTTATAATATTTCCCAATAGTGTGCTCACAGAACCCAATTAAAAAGCAATCCACAAATTCAAATAAGAAGATTGGATGAGAGCTTTAATAAAGCTGGATAGCACACCAAATACTTTTAGTCTCCCTCCCTCTTTCCTGCCCTCCTTATAACCGTAACGGATGTTGTTTGCTTATGATGAAGCTGGCTGACTGTCTGACATTCCATTTAGCAAACCAGTTGAATAGCACAACTGTTAAATATCTGGAAGAATTAACAGCTACCTTCTGTCTATATATACATTAAGACCTTGGAAATTTCCAGAACTGCAATTCAGTTTCTTCACAAGCTTATCCAATGGTGTTGCAGCTTTTCCTGTGATGCAGCTTTTTTATTTGATACTGTGCTAACTGAGTTTAAATGATAACCAAGGATGGCAAAGTTCACAGTAAATTGTAGCTCTAATAGTAGCAAGAGTTTTATTTATTAATTCATACATAACTGGAAGAAAAATTGAGCTCATTTTCATAGTTACAGCTCAATCTGCCATGAATAAATTCTGGGCAACACACAAGACATCTGTATGTCTAGGATTTTTCCATTACAAAGATATGATCTGAAGTGGCACAATTTGATGGCTGCCCAAAGCTACTGAATCCAAGTTTACAACAATTCCCTCTTTTTTCTATGAATTCTCATTATATCCTTCAATCCTCAGAAACATTTCTCAGGGTATACTTGATGCCTTCTACTTAGATCCTGAATTTCTATATCACGCTATATGGTAAATATGTTGTGTTGACTCTTCCAAAATTAATTACCTTCTCTAATAATCCCCTTGCCCTAGAATTTCTCTCATCCTTCCCTAATTGTTAATATGTGGAAAAATATAATTTAAGTCCAGAAATCTACTCTAGGAAAGTAAATGGCATACTATAAGTATTTCAACAAATCTTATACTGCCATTCCATATGATCCTGGTTGTCACAAACAACCCTAAAAAAGCAGTTGAACTTTAACCACTTTCTCAGCTAAAAATAAAACAAACATATCAAAGAAAAAACATTCCATAAGGGTCAGAGTCAGGGTTAGGGTCCTCTTACAGAAAGTTGGAATCTAGTTCATACTCTACCAATTGAGTATTTCTACATTGAGATGAAGTGGTTTGGGCTATTTCTAGAGCTCTCAATATGGTCATGAAGCAGTATGACTGGACAAGTGGCCCTTAATTTACAAATGTTTGTTTAGTAAATTCAAAGTTATAATGGCACTAAAAGAAGTGACTTATGACCATTTTTCACCCTTATGACCATTGAAGCATCCCCATGGTCATGTGACCAAAATTCAGATGCTTGGCAACTAACTCATAGTTATGATGGTTGCAGTGTCCTGGGCTCATGTGATCCCCGTTTGTGGCCATCCGACAAGCAAAGTCAATGGGAAAGCCAGATTCACTTAACAACCATATTATTAACTTAACAATAGCAGTAATTCACTTAACAAATGTGGCAAGAAAGTTCATAAAATGGGGCAAAACTCACTTAACAAAGGTCTTGATTAGCAACAGAAATTTGGGGCTCAATTGTGGTTATAAGTTGAGAACTACCTGTACCTACAGTTTAGTATGTACCCATACTCATTTTAGACCTTAAAATAAACTCAGGATTCTAAGTAGCAGAGTGTGGTCCTCAATGGAACTGCTTCTACATGGAGGGAAGTGTGTAGTGGGGTGCTCAAGAGCTCTGGTCTGGGGCCAGTGCTCTTCAACATCTTCATCAACGATTTGGACAAGGGAATAGATAGGGAACTCATCAAATTTGCAGACAACACCAAGCTGGCAGGAATAGCAAATACTCCAGAAGAAAGACTTAAGATACAGGAGGATCTGGACAGACTTGAACATTGGGCGCTATCTAGCAAAATGAAATTCAATTGTGAAAAAAGTAAGGTTCTACATTTAGGCAGGAAAAACCAAATGCACAGGTATAGTATAGGTGGTAACTTGCTCAATAGTAGTGACTGTGAGAGGGATCTTGAAGTCCTAGTGGAAAATCACTTAAATATGAGCCAGCAGTGTGCTGCAGCTGCCAAAAAAGCCAACACAATGCTAGGCTGCATTAACAGAGGGATAGAACCAAGATCATAATAATGAGAACTGAGCATCGGCACTCATGGATGGATGCCGAAATTTGAATTCTCCTCCCCTTTACACATCATATCATACAGAATCTCCCTCCCTTAATTACAGGTCATGAATCACATTCACCAATTAGTTTAACACACGAAGTTTCACTTCCCTTCTGAAGTGCACTCTTATCTTCCCAAAACATCCGGGTTGAATTCCTCCTGTGCTTTAGTGATTCAAAGCCAAACAGTTAAAGCAAAAGGCTGCCTCTTACATTGTCAGAGCAAACACATGTCAATGTTTGCAGCATTGACAGCAACTGTGAGAGGGATCTTGGAGTCCTAGTGGACAATCACTTAAATATGAGCCAGCAGGGTGCTGCAGCTGTCAAAAAAGCCAACACAGTGCTAGGCTGCATTAACAGAAGGATATAATCAAGATCACGTGAAGTGTTAATACCACTTTACAATGCCTTGGTAAGGCCACACTTGGAATACTGCATCCAGTTTTGGTCCCCACGATGTAAAAAAGATGTTGAGACTCTATAAAGAGTACAGAGAAGAGTAACAAAGATGATAAGGGGACTGGAGGCTAAAACATATAAGGAACAGTTGCTGGAATTGGGTATGTGTAGTTTAATGGAGAGAAGGGTGAGGGGTGACATGATAGCAGTGTTCCAATATCTCAGGGGCTGCCACAAAGAAGAGGGAGTCAAGCTATTCTCCAAAGCACCTGAAGGCAGGACAAGAAGCAACGAATGGAAACTAGTCAAGGAGAGAAGCAACCTAGAACTAAGGAGAAATTTCCTGACAGTTAGAACAATTAATCAGTGCAACAACTTACCTCCAGAAGTGGTGAATGCTCCAACACTGGAAGTTTTTAAGAAGAGATTGGACAGCCATTTGTCTGAAATGGTATAGGGTTTCCTGCCTGAGCAAGGGGTTGGACTAGATGACCTCCAAGTTTCCTTCCAACTTTATTATTATTATTATTATTATTATTATTATTATTATTATTATTATTATTATTATTATTATTAATCTGTATATATTAGACTATGCAAATGTTTCAAAGAAACACTTCAAATGCAAATTGACAAAATAGATACATATTTTTCTAGCCTTATTTGGTTGCTTTATACACTCAAGTAGCAATGTGAACCTAGAAAAAAGATATGACTATTTCAATAATTTGAAGAGAAGTACCTCATATGCATTATACATGCATTACAAAAGATAGCAATAGCTATAGCAGTTAGACTTATATACCGCTTCACAGTGCTTTACAGCCCTCTCTAAGCGGTTGCCCCCAACAATCTGGGTACTCATTTTACCGACCTAGAAGGATGGAAGGCTGAGTCAACTTTGAGCTGGTCAGGATTGAACACTTGGAGTGAGCAGTAAGTTAGCCAGCAGTACTACATTATAACCACTGTGCCACCATGGCTCTTTGAAAATATCTCTTTTAAAGCATTTGCTTAGCCCTAGTATTTACTTATACTGTTCTGCCATATCATACTACTGCTTCCTAAAGCCAATAAATGTATGCAGCAATTCATACAGAAGTATATCATCATATATTTGAAAAATATATGTGTATAAATGGTGTCTGGCATCTCATATGTCTCGGCTTATGAATTCTTCTCCAAATTCTCAACTGAACATGGTATATTGAAGGAAAATGTAATATTTGTGGGTCTAGCTGCAGAAAATGGGTACTAAGTCAAATATTTAGAGTAAGCTCTGAAGGTTTTTTCAAAACCCCCACTAACATCTTTTTCAGATGTTGATGAAAGAATCCATTTTAACTGGTCCAATGTTTGTGCTTCTATTAGGGTTTTGATATTAAAACTTGAGAAGCATAAAAAACCTTAAGTTATGTATTTTGCTTTTGCATCTAGACACTTGTCATAGGATCTCAACATTAACTCAATCAACTGAATTGAGTTAATGTTGAAAATGACAAACAGGAACATTAGATTTCTAATTTTGATGCATCTGCAACAGGTAAACTCATGCATTCAATGTGTAAATGTATTAGTCATTAACTCTTTAACTCTGCTATTAATATACTAAACATGTAATACACAACACTGAATTACCATGTTATTATTACAAAATGAAAAGTTAAGGCTATTATTTTTATTAGGAACTTTAAAAACTATTTCAGTTAAGTCTTTAAAAGTTGCTTTAGAATAATTTTCCATACACTGACAATGGCAAAATAGGTGTAACTATTTTAATGTGGACTAAATTAAAAGAAGTGTAATACAATACAAAACATTTTTATTTATAATTCTGATGAGCAGATCACTAGTTCTCCATTGAATAGCATTTTTGTTAATTCCTATTTGTGAAAAAGATGCAGTTTTTGATTATTAATTCCCTCAATTATATGAAAAAAAGTATTGCTTCAATAAAACAAAATAACTGTTTTGTGGAAGAAGCTTTGGAGTCCTCTTCAGTTTTTAAAAAATATATTAGTATTTACACATTGTATAGTCCTGCCTAAAATCATGATTACTGTTTCTTTTTGCAGATCAATGCCAAAACAATGATTTTCATGTCAAGATATTAAAGGATTACAGTATATTGTTTATATCATTTATCTTTCTTGTTTACTGTTCTAGTGGTAGCACAAAGGGGTTGGGAAACAAAATCATTACTCAGGCTGCTTCTTAAATTATTACCATTAAGCCTGTTAAAATAATTGCTTTCCATAAGCAAACACTGCTGATTTTTTCCAATCTAGTATTTATTTAAAAAAGCAAAGACGCTTCAGTGTCTTATTGGATTAAGCAAACTGATTCAACTCCAGCAGTGGAAGAAATACATAGCAAGAGATCTTACAGAATTGTGTGATTGAAGTCATCAAATTGCTATATATAAAAATAAAACAAATATAGTTGAGCTTGGAAAGAATGTTGCTAAAATTGGAAAAATATTTCATGTGAGTTGCATACAGGTATAGTAGCACTGTACTTTAAGTAAATCAAGCTGTGCAAGCATACCAAAACACTGCAGACTTGGCTCTTTAGTTTCTAGATCATAAAAGCAAATCTCTTGTATTTGGGGATTGGTTTCCTAACGCTATAGATTCAAACACAAAGACAATGTGTTTAGCGGAAACTACTTAACAAACTATCCTACTATAGAAGCAACATCATATTTTTTACAAACGGTTAGTGCTTACAAAGCTTCCAATAAGGATAAGAATGTCCATGTGAAATTTAACTAGTTACTACTAGTAATAATGGTAGTTATCTATTAACATATGGGAAATGGAACAGCCTTTAAATCACAATAACAGAATCCAACTAATCTGTAACCAGCCATGTAATAATAATAATAATAATAATAATAATAATAATAATAATAATAATAATAATAATAATAATAATAATAATAATAACAACAACAACAACAATAATAATAATAATAAAGTTGGAAGGGATCTTGGAGGTCATCTAGTCCAACCCCCTGCTCAGGCAGGAAACCCTATACCATTTCAGACAAATGGCTTTCCAGTCTCCTCTTAAAAACTTCCAGTGTTGGAGCATTCACCGCTTCTGGAGGCAGGTTGTTCCACTGGTTAATTGTTCTGTCAGGAAGTTTCTCCTTAGCTCTAGGTTGCTTCTCTCCTTGATTAGTTTCCATCCATTGCTTCTTGTCCTGCCTTCAGGTGCTTTGGAGAATAGCTTGACTCCCTCTTCTTTGTGGCAGCCCCTGAGATATTGGAACACTGCTATCATGTCCCCCCTCGTCCTTCTCTTCATTAAACTAGACATACCCAATTCCAGCAACCGTTCCTTATATGTTTTAGCCTCCAGTCTCCTAATCATCTTTGTTGCTCTTCCCTATACTCTTTCTAGAGTCTCAACATCTTTTTTACATCGTGGTGACCAAAACTGGATGCAGTATTTATTATATGCCTAACCTTTTTCAAGAAATATAATAATGCAATAAAATAACCTTTTCAATCATTGGTTTGTTCAGAATGAAAAACACATCTTCAAAAGAAACCAGAAATATTCTGTTTTTTCCCTAGGCCTCTGATTACAGAATGGCTAAAGGACTCATCCTCAGCCATGTCACTGCGTGTTTTTTTAGTTTTGCCAGCTTCACTCATTTCTGTCTGTACATTTTCCCCTGCTCTCTGCACCTGTGTTATTATCTTATCATGTAACCATAGTGAATCTCACATATCCAGCTATGTTATGGTTTCAGACTGTTTTGTGCGCATGTCTAGAAAAGGTTTCTCACTTTAGTTTCTCTTCACTTTTGCTTTGTATTCTGCCTGATGAGAGATGTAGTCAGCTAGGTCTTTTGTTTTCTCATTAAAAGTTTTTCGTTATCATGAAATGCCACATGGGTTTCACGTGAACAATAAGTTAAGAGACATAGGCTATTTTCAAGATTTTCTTGTTGACTGCAGCGTGGAGAATTTAGGATGTTTATAGTTTCGCATGGTAAAATAGGAGTATGGATAATGATTTGTAAATAACTAAATATGTAAAAAAAGAAATGCATTATAGCCTAAAGGTACATCTGTAGGGTAAAATATTTTTAAAGAAGCAAACTATCATTGAAATCAACATATTCTGATGAGAATTTAGCCACAAACATATTTTCAAGATGAAAGTAGACTTCTTCATTCTTTATTTAGGTTAAAGTAGAACCAAACTTGTTTTCAAATGGTGTTTTATAAATATTAAGATACAACTTTTAAATCTCTCCAAACCCTTAAGCAACTAAGTTTAATTATTTCCTCGGCATCACCTCAGTACAGAAATCACCAAAGTGTGGTGTATTTTACAATTGAGTTTTTTAACAAAGAAAATAGACTTCCTGGATGTGTAGCCATGTTGGTTGGTTGAAGTATAAGCTGTCAGCTTAGTATATTTGGAAGGAACCTGACTGGGAAAGGCTGTCTTAAAAAAACAAAGACTTTCAAGTATTTTTTTATGGAATTTGCACCATCTTACCAACAAGAAGTCACTCAACAAAATCTTTCTTTCAACAGGATTTTGATAAATACTTATCTGAAATATGTATTTATCTACACCAGGGGTAGGCAACCTTGGCTCTTTTATGACTCGTGGACTTCAACTCCCAGAATTCCTGAGTTCCTGACTCCACGAGTCATAAAATAGCCAAGACTGCCCACCCCTGATCTACACCAAAGATTGGCAGTGAGATGCCAATCTTTCTGGGCAGCAACATTTCTGGGCAAGAACAGTCAAACCCCATAAGGTTTCAGGCTGAATATGCTGGAATCATGTGAGATTTGTAAGTTCATTATATTTTGATTATTGAAAATATTTTTTGATGCTTGGCACCTAAATAGTTGCTCATTATGATTTCCATATTATGTTTTTAGAAAAAAAAACACACTGAAAATTACTCTTGGGAAAGAGAAAAAAGGCAATACTTATTATGGGCATTATTTATATCTATAATAATCTCAATAAAATGAAAATTTCTATAATATTTCAGGCATTTTCCAGTCATGCTATTAAGTCTGAAAGGAAATCATATAAGCAGAGAAAACAGAAAACAGAATTTTGCTTGGATACAGACATCATACGATACAAAGCTTTGCCCACAGCTGACTGAAACAACTAGACCCCTGTAACAATCTAAACTATGGGTATGTGAAGGGGAACAAGTGACAGTGACAAACTGTGTGTCATAACATCCCACAAAGGATGCAAATTCAAGTCATTTATATGATGTCATTGTGATGTCCATGGCTTCTAATGGATGCCTATTTGCTATACCTAGTTATTTGTACACTGCCAGAGTCACTCTATTTAATAAAGGACAATATTTGTAGCTCAAGGTTAACATGAGGGGTGTTTGGTGCTCTCTGAACTTGCTTGTTTTCTTGCAGTTTCATTACCCAAACTACAGTAGATAACATCATCAGTGCTAGTAAGGAATGCTGTTTGTTGCACTCCTTATTAGCACTGATGATGTTACCTCAGAGAGCACCAAGGGCCCCTCAAGTTGCTCTATTTGTTTGGTATAAACAAATAAATACCAAAACCTAATGATACAATATGCAAAGTATAAATTCTTCAGGTATGTAGACTATAGTGACACTTTATACAACATTATTCTAAGTGCAAAAAATATATTATCTCTACAATGTTTAAACCATGTATCAACAAACGCTATTATTTTATGTTCTGCTACTACACAATCCTGAATCTTACACCTTATATCAGATTCTGCTTTATTGTTGAATAAACCATAGAGCTGCCACTGACAACCCATTTATATCAAATACACAACCAAATACATTGTAATTTGTTTTAACGGTACAAAAACTATGAAAGAACTGGCCTTGAGAATGAGGAAGGAATGAGCAAACTGTAAAGGGGACTGTTTTTAGAAAAGATTATTCGGTCTTATAAAAATGTGAGAAAAAATTTATTCTACTTTACAACAAGAAAGAACATTTCAGGAAACCCCAGATACTTCTGGTACTGTTATACGGGGTCTAAAAGGCAAGGTCCAATTTCTTTCGAGAAAGTAGTGAGAATAATGAGGCTTTCAAGATCGATATAACCTTTGAGGTAGACAAGATCAAGCCACAGCTTCAGTGGGGTTTCCTGAAATGTTCTTTCTTGTTGCAAAGTAGAATAACAGAACCCTGAAACCTAGAGATTTTGGATTATAAACTTATGCCAAACTGAATCAAAATGGAGTTTATTATTTTTTTTCCTCACAACTTGAAACTGTCTATAATTTCAGAACCTTTTATTTATTCAAATTAAAGCAAGCAGATTTTTCTTTTAAAAAAATATGCCTTATCTTAGTATGTATATTTGTGAATGTGTAGAGCCAGTTTGGTATAGTGGTTAAGGAACCAGGCTAGAAGCCAGGAGACTGTGAGTTCTCCTCCTGCTTAGGCATGAAAGCCAGCTGGGTAACCTTGGACCAATCTGTCTTTCTCAATCCAACACATTTCACAGGATTGTTGTTGTAGTGAAAATGGGAAGAGATAAGGAGTATTATATTTGCTACCAGAGTTATTTTAAAAAATAATAAAGGTGGTATGTATATACGTATGTGTGTATATGCATGTATGGGAGGAGCAACTTGTGATTTCTTGTTGGCTTCTGCATTGCTTTTTTTTGTGGTAACCTGGCAGGAAACGGGGAAAATTCTCCTTTTTCAGCACCATGATTACTTGGAAGAGTTTTTGAATGAATGGCCATAACCCAAGGACTACCTGCACCAGGTATTTTAATAGAGGATTTAAATAAAAAAAACCTAAACTAATGAACAGTAGCTTTTTCAGTTGCTGAACTGTCCCTCTAAAAAATTTTGCTTAGGAAATTCTGATTTCAACTCCTTTTAATATAGCTTGAGTTGGCAGATCCAGAAAGCCAAATTCTTCAATCCAGCCTTGGGACCTATACATTCAGTTTCAGGTAAAAACATGACCTGAGTTTCAGACTGTTGAAGAATATATAAATGTTATCTACTTGTAGATCTCTATATGATGTCTATCTGTAGTTGATCTGCAGTCTCTTATTCAGATATATTTATAACTCTCAGAAGCATACTTGGTGGAGCAGTGGGCTAATGCCTCCTTAAGTGACACCAGCTGCCTGCAATTAGTGCAGGTTCGCATCCCACCAGGCTCAAGGTTGACTCAGCCTTCCATCCTTCCGAGGTAGGTAAAATGAGGACCCAGATTGTTGGGGGCAATAAGCTGACTTTGTAATAATGCCGCTTGGCGGGGGCCAAAAGCCCTAATAAGCAGGCATATACATAGAATGAAGGCTATTGCTAAGCTTGTAAGCCGCCCTGAGTCTTCGGAGAAGGGCGGGATATAAATGGAATTAAAATAAATAAATAAATAAATACTTATGCCCCAATTGAATTGAAAAAAACTGAGGATGCTATGGTCATTAGGAATAAATTATTTGGTGGAAGGACTACAAACTGAATTTTATTTTGATACTTAGAATGTGCTGTCTTATTTAAACAAACAAATAAATAACCAACCAACCATCCTCAGCAACCATATCATTAGCAAGTTTTTATAGATGCTCCAGAAAGTACCTTTGGTTTTGTTCATTGTGACTTCATATCTTTTTGACTAACATTCCAACAAAAACTTCAACGTTAAAATGGGAATAAGACAAAGCTTTATAAATTTAGCCATAAATACGTTATTTAATGTATTTATGGCTAAATACATAAGGAATGTCTGTGGTGATACCAAAGGTGCATGAGTTAAGGATATGACCAGTGGTGGGATTCAGCCGGTTTGCATTGGTTTGGCAGAACCGATACCTAATTTTTTGTTGAGTTCGGCAAACTGGTTATGATAAATCTGTGTTTTCCAGAAGACGTCTGGTTTTTAGTCAACTTCCTTCCAGGTGGGAGGAAAAAAAACTGCAAAGGGCACGTGTGCATCCCTGCAACTCCTGGAGGCTCCGAGCACTGTTTTTGGTGCTGCTTGGTTTCCTACTGCACCCCCACCAGGCTGATCTGGTGGGCGAGATTGCCTTCTGCCTTCCCCACCGCTGCATTGGCAGCTGATACTGCCCTCCCAAGAGGTAGCACGGCGATTGGTCAACGGCCAAGCCACAAATGGGGATAGACCATCTCCCAAATCTCAGCCATCCTCCCCACAGCACGCTGCAGCTGATCCGAGGTGGCCGGCCAGGCACCGAAGCACTGAAGAGCCGCTGAAAACACTAAGGCAGATGTACACAATCTGCACCCCCCCCATGTCTCTGCCTGCATGCTCGGCCTGTTAAATCTCACTTCAACAGTACGGTAGCCAGCTGATCAGTTGAATGAAGTGAAGGCAAGGGGA
Organism: Vipera berus; assembly: GCF_964194415.1. Taxonomy (NCBI): domain Eukaryota; kingdom Metazoa; phylum Chordata; class Lepidosauria; order Squamata; family Viperidae; genus Vipera; species Vipera berus. The sequence continues at coordinate 305,715,534 of NC_138202.1, read as the reverse complement.
GAGGCGGGCGGTGCAGATTCCCTGTACTTGAGACTGGGATTTTTTTCTCTGCTGCTGGCTTTTCGCTGCCAGACTGTTTAATTTTCTTTCAATTTTACTTGATCCACAATGGGAAGGATCCACATTCTGCCATCAAGTAAACTTTAAAATGGCAGCAAAAATCCAGCAGCAATGGAAAAAAACCCATTTTTTCGAGATGCCAGATTAGCATGCATCACGTGCCTCCAATCTTCTTGCTTGCTGCAAAGCCAGATTAAAACGGCCATTAGGGCAGAGAATCGAATGTTAAATTATTTGAATCCCATCACTGGATAAGACGTATATATACATTTTTATGTATAAAAACTGTCATGTTACTGACTGATAGCCCAGCGTATTTGCAACAAAATATTAGATACCCAATATACTGCAAGATGAAGTATGGATTTGAAAATTAATGTACCAAGGAGCAAGGCAATTGGATTTGCCATGGAAATAATTGAAAATTATACATAAATGGTGAAAACTAAATCAAGTAGAATAGATTTGTATTTTTTGGTAAAAATGCTTACTAAATGTGGGAAAACAAAAATAGATACTAACAGATAAATATAAATAACAAGAAAAAAGTCAAAGAAACAGTCAATCCACTAAAGAGAGAAGATGGCAAGAAAGTAACAGGCAATAGAGAGAAAGCAGAGCTGCTTAACTCATTCTTTGCATCAGTCTTCATGCAAAAAGAAACTATAGGCCAACCTACCAAAACCATAACTGTAAAAAAAATTAAAATAAGCAAGAAAATGGTAGGAGAACACTGTTTGACCTTGATGAATATAAATCACTGGGACTTGATGGATTCCATCCCAGAGTTCTAGAGGAGCTGGCAGATGTTATCTCAGAACCATTCTATCATATCTTTAATAAATCTTCGAGCATTGGGAACTACCAGAGGATTGGAAAGAGCTGATGTGGTTCCCATCTTCAAAAAAGGGGAAAAAACAGACCCAGGAAACTACAGACCAGTCAGCCTAACATCAATACCTAGGAAGATACTTGAAAATATAATAAAAAAACGATAGAAACAAACAAAGTTATAACTAGAAGCCAGCACGGGTTTGTTAAAAACAGATTATGCCAAACCAAACTTATTTCATTCTTTGACAAAGTGACTAAATTAATAGACCAGTGAAATGCTGTGGATGTGGTATATTTAGACTTCAGCAAGGCATTTGACAAAGTAGACCACAACCTACTTCTTGGTAAGCTAGAAAAATGTGGGATAGACAACATCACCACCAGATGGATTTGTAACTGGCTGAAAAACCCTACTCAACGAATAGTCCTCAATGGTACTACATCTACATGGAGGGAAGTAAGCAATGGGGTACCACAAGGTTCTGCCTTAGGCCCAGTACTCTTCAATATTTTCATAAATAACTTAGATGAGGGCATAGAAGGGGAACTCATCAAATTTGCTGATGACACTAAGCTGGCAGGAATAGCCAACACCCCAGAAGCCAAGCTCAGGATCCAAAAAGGTCCTGACAGACTTCAATAATGGGCCCTATCCAACAAAATGAAATTTAATGTGCAGGAAAGCAAGGTTTTATACCTGGTCAGAAAAAAAACAAAGGTACAAGCACAGATTAGGCAAACCTGGCTCAAAAACAGTAACTGTAAGAGGGACCTTGGAGTCCTAGTGGATGATCACTTAAACATGAGTGAGCAGTGTGCGGCGGCAGCCAAAAAGGCTAATACAGTCCTTGGTTGTATAAACAGAGGCATAGAATCAAAATCACATGAAGTATTAGTACCGCTTTGTAAAGCCTTAGTAAGACCACACCTGGAATACTGCATCCAGTTTTGGTCACTACATTACAAAAACGATGTTGAGACTTTGGAAAAAGGACAAAGAAGAGCAAATAAGATGATTAAAGGCCTGGAGACTAAAAGATATGAAAAACAGTATTGGCTAGTCTAAAGAAAAGAAGAAACAGGGGTGACATGATAGCAGTGTTCCAGTATTTAAGGGGCTGCCATAAAGAAGAGAACATCAAACTATTCTCCAAAGCACCAGAGGGCAGGACAAGAAACAATAGTTGGAAATTAATCAAGGAGAGAAGCAACCTAGAATTAAGGATAAACCTCCTAACAGTGAGGACAATTAACCAGTGGAACATCTTGCCTTCAGACATTGTGGGTGCTTCATCACTGGAGGTTTTAAAGAAGAGACTGGACAGTCACGTGTCTGAAATGGTATAGGATCTCTCACTTGAATAGGAGGCTGGACTAGAAGACCTCCAAGGTCCCTTCCAGATCTATTCTGATTCTGATTCCTTTTCTGTGCTTTATATAATGTTGCACACTCTGAAAGTGAATAGCATGCTGTTTATGTATGTACTATATTTAATTCTAGTTGCTGTTTTTCTTTCACAACAACTAGCTCTTGCTAAATAATGTTTGTTTTCCCATTCCCAAGTTCCTAGAGAAGAAATAAGAGTGGTTTATATAGAAAATTAATCTTTTTTGCTCTTGCTGTTATAATCCACTGCTTTTGAACTCCTCAGGGGAAAAAACCCAAGGGCTATTCATAGTGCCTGAATAAAATATATTATTATGAACTACCGTAAGCACATTTCAACATTACTTCTCACTTACTGCCAATCAAAGAAATGAATAAACTTTTCATTTTAATAGCTAACACATGCAACACTTCTCAATCTTTTGCTTATGTTAAATGTTTTTTGCTCAAAGTAGGCAACAATTTTAGAATGCTTTGTCCTGGGCACACAGAAAAATAAAAGTGATTGTTCTATTTCAGTACTAAGAAACGTTTTTCAGTAATTGACCTTAACGTATGAGGCAATTCAATAGTAACACATAACCCTTTTTTCTATTTTGCATTCCACCTGGAGCCATCACACTGTGCCAGTTGGAGAAACTAAACAAGCGCTGGGTCCAGCAGATCTGAAAGGTGATGGGTCAGTAAAACTTTTCAAAATGTTTTTATTACAAACACAGCATTCATGAACTGTTGTGACTATGTAGCAAATAGTTTACCACAAATTCATCTCCTGTCATAATATTTTGGAGGTCACTGATACTTTGCTCTAATAAAACGTTTATATTAGGAACCTAGTAGCAGTTATTAAGATAATATTTCAACAGTTCTGTTAAAAGTTAGGCAAATCTTCCTTCATAAAAAGCCATAATGGTTTGATAATATGGAAATTAAAATTCTAGTAAATCTAGAGAACGGGTGTCAAACCTGCGACATCACGTGACGTATCGTGACTTTTTTCCCATTGCCAGCAATGGGGTGGGCGCAGTTTTGGCATGACGCATCCGGCCCACAGGTCAGCAACTTGCCACCCCTGATCTTTTATTATTTATTATTTATTTTATTAAATTTATATGCCGCCCTTCTACCTAAGGACTCAGGGCGGCGCACAACAATAAAAATTAAAAACATAAAATAGAAAATTTAAAAAAGAATTAAACATTAATTACAATAATTATATAATAATAATAATAATAATAATAATAATAATAATAATAATAATAATAATAATAATAATAATAATAATAATAATAATAATACAATTTTATTTATATACCGCCCTTCTCCCGAAGGACTCAGGGTGGTGAACAGGGCAAATATATAAAAAATACAAAAATACAAAAGTTAAAAGAAAATTAAACATATGCCCGACTAAAAACAGTAAATACAAATATTAAGAAAAACCATAAAACCCAACCCATCCCCCATCAGGCCAGGCCGGCTTGTTCAAATAAGAATGTCTTCAGATCGTGACGGAAGGAGCGAAGGTCGGGCGCCATCTGGAGCTCAACCGGCAGCCGATTCCATAGCTCCGGGGCGCCCACAGAGAAGGACCTCCCCCTGGGGGCCACCAATCGACATTCTCTGATCGGTGGCACCCTGAGGAGGCCCTCTCTGTGGGAACGTACAGGGCGGAGGGAAGTTGATGCCGGCAGCAGGTGCTCCCTAAGGTACTCCAGACCCATGCCATGTAGGGCCTTAAACACCATTACCAGTACCTTGAATCTCACCCGGAAGACAACTGGTAACCAATGCAGCTCACGGAGCAGAGGTGTGACATGGGAGTATCGGGAGACTCCCAACACAACTCTCGTGGCTGCATTCTGTACCAGTTGGAGCCTCCGAGTGGTCCTCAAGGGCAGCCCCATGTAGACAATTTTTAAACCAGTAAAAAGCTAATTAAAACCGTAGTCAGTCCAGGCCCGCTTGTTGGAACAACCACGTCTTCAGGTCACGGCAGAAGGACCGAAGGTCAGGGGTTGTCCACAGTTCTGAGGGCAATTCACTCCAGAGGGTTGGCGCGCCCACAGAGAAGGCTCTCCCCCTGGGGGTCACCAGCTGGCATTGCCTGGCCAATTGCACCCTGAGGAGGCAGACTCTGTGGGAGCGAACCAGGCGATGGGAGGTTGACAATGGCAGCAAGTGGTCTCACAAGTGATCTAGAGGTTACCAGCTAGGAGAAGAGAGATTCACCTTCATGGCCTAACTAACCTCAGCAAGCAGAATAGCCTTCTATGTCAAACAGTAGCAACAGAAACAATTTGGTAGCAACTATGCATAGACTGAAAGGGACACGGTGGCTCAGTGGGTTAGGACGCTGAGCTTGTCGATCAGAAGGTTGGCAGTTTGGCGAGAATCACGAGTACCGCATAACAGAGTGAGCGCCTGTTACTCGTCCCAGCTTCTGCCAACCTAGCAGTTCGAAAGCAGGTAAAAATGCAAAGAGAAAAATAGGGACCACTACGGTGGGAAGGTAACAGCGTTCCATGCGCCTTTGGCGTCTAGTCATGCCGGCCACATGACCACGGAGACGTCCTCGGACAAGCGCTGGCTCTTCGGCTTTGAAACGGAGATGAGCACTGGCCCCTAGAGTTGGAAACGACTAGCACGCATGTGCGGGGGAACCTTTACCTTTACCTATGCATAGACTAACTCTTTCAAATCAAAAATAAGCACATTTACCACTTCAATATTTTTAAATTCTAAAGGCATCCTGTTTAGTGCTCTTATGAAAATGTTGCATTTAAAACCAGAAAAAGTACCTTAAAAGTGCTGCGCTTTTGCTTTTTTTTGCCAAAGAGAGAATAGATTATTCTCATAAGAACTAGAAAACTGTATACAGTTTCTTTGTGAAAAAAGAGAAGAACTAATTCCTTGTTCTCTTCAAATCCTATTTAAAATAACTTTTACAATCACTGAGTAAACTAGACACAATAATAATTTTTATCAAGATGCAAAATTAGCAAAATATGCTATCAACATCATTAATTTTCACAATTAAGGGTTATAGTAGGCTTTATGTAACACAAATGTATATTCTTATCTCATAAGAGACTTTTTGCATTGTTTTTACACGAGCGTGCTCTCAAAGCCACATACGTAATTGAACTGAAAAGTTAACATTCTTAACTGTCTCTGGGGAAACCTTGCAAATTCTGAAACTGTTGTTGAAATGTTGCTATATATGGATCTTCCTTCAAAGACAAACATATTGTTTGTAATGCTTTAACTTAAAACAATTGTAACGCTTAACTTAAAACACATGTTCTATTATAGATATAATTTTTGAAACAGGAATCTGTATTTTTTTTAAAAAAACTATCTGACATGTACTATTGTGATAAATATTTCTTGATACTAATTTTTTGCATGCTTTGTTTGGGGACTTGAATTTACAGTATGAGATGCTTCCTCTCAAGGATCAAAAATATTTTAGTACAAGCCTGGACCAACATTACAATTACATTTTCAGGGACTAATTGTTCCTACATTGTATAATCATCTTCTATAACAAAAGATTATAGAATTAAGACGGAATCAAGTATGAAATATGAGATTGAAAGAGAGGGCTTCCATTAGGAAAGAAAAATTGTTAAAGCATTATGGATAAAATCAAACTTGTCGTGCAAAAGAAAAAAAAAGCACAAAATAAGCCCAGTCACGTTTATCTCATTATTAGGAAAGTTCTGGACTCAAAATACATCAATCATGAATGTTTTATTCACAAAGGTAGCCTTATATAACCTTTTTTTTCAAAATGAAGAGGGTTAAGAAAAAAAAATTGAGTGACAGCAATAGAACTTAAAACTGAGTAAGTTTTAAAAACATGCATTTATGCTAGCGAATTCAAAGCAATGTTTTATTAATTGCTTCATATCCAAATTGAGCAAAGATATATATCACACTAAGAATAAACAACACAAGTGCATATTGTGGGTTGTTAGGAGCCAACACTGCAAAAAAGTTGAAAGTATTCAAGTCATATCATGTCTTTTCATCAGAGTTCTATACTTTAGTAACAGCTTTAGTTAAGTGGAATGAAACATGTGATTTGTTAAAAACAAATGAAAGTTGAAATTTTCAGAGTAATGTTACATTCCATGAATTCCATGCTGTGTGGGGTAAGAACTTAAAACCAACTTGCTGGATCACAACATTCATTTATATAGTTTAGCAATCTAACTTGAAAACTAACCAATAAGATATTTCTGCAAGTTCATAGGCAAAGCATAAAGATGACAACCATCATCTAATTATTTCAGACATCCAGTATTTATACATTTACTGCTTTTAAACATATGATCTTCCATTCTTGTCTATTATATTAAATAGCTACTGACAGGTTTATTTTCCTTGCTCATAATCTTCTAAAATTCTTTGCATTACCATATCTTATGATACGTAATTCTATAAAATAACTTTGTTAAATGCATTTTTGTCTTCCTGGAGTCTATTATTAACAGCTTCAGCCAATAAACCTTAATTCACACTGCACAGAAATTATGTTTCCAAGAGCATAATGTAGTATGATAGCTATGATGCCTATTCCCTAATTATGAATTTTTAATAATCCTATCCTGCAATACTTGTAAATATTAATCTATATCTATTTTTCAGTAAACATTCTGGTTTTTCTATGTTTATGCATTAGTTGTTACAATATATTGACTTTATATCATCTCTTTTATATCTGTGTTTACAAATGGATATCTGACATTTTTATGCTAATCCATTAGATTTTTTGTGCAAAATCTGTTTTGAAAAGAATTCTTTTTCTTTGAAAAAGTAAATTGTGAATCTATGAGAATGAATTGAAACAGTATGTGATGTAGGTTTCTAGAATAGAGAAAAATAGCATGTGATATACTTCAAAAATTACTAAACTTCATTGGCCCAAGGCAATACTAAGTCAAATGATGAAAAGCCTTACAATTCCACCGAAAATGCATAGCAAAATTATTATGTTAAAATTATGGGCGAAGCACAATTCATATAATACAGTAATTCAAACCACAAGCATTAATATTCCTTAGTATGATGTGTGAACCAGACCACAGAGTTACAGGACATTATCCTGTTATAGGATATTAGAAAGTAACAGAGAAACCTTGTTGAAAGTAACTGAAATGCTCTACAGATATTACTGGCATAGAACATAGCGTTGCTTGGTGTTCTTATCTAGACAAGGACTAATTTACACAGTGTTCCTATGTGGTATTGTACACAATTTAAGCAGAACAATTTTAAAGATAGAGATTTAGTATATTTTGATACAATACTGAAACAATAAAATGGGAATTGCTTCAGAGTCTTTCTTTTTTAGAAGAAAAATATATTAATTTTAATCTAAAACTTTCTAGTTCAAATAGGAACTATGGATTGAAAAATATATTGAAGTACTATTGTGTTGAGACATCAATGCAGAAACCTACCCACAAAAAACATGAGTTACAATAAGACAAGCAGATGTTCCTGAAAGATTTCCTCATCATTCAGTGTTGATTAAGAAAAGGACAATCACCAGAGCCTAAAGTTATAAGTATTTAAATAAGGTGTATCCTACTTCAAGCCATCATTTATTCTATGTCCTTATTAGGACATGCAGTTGAGTAATAAAAAGACAAATATTTCACTCCTACATTGAATGATGGGAACTATTATTTAAAAGTTTTAGTAGACGTGCTGGTTATAGGGGAAAATTACAAAGCAAAGATTATATTTGGACAACTAGTTTTAGAAATGCTAATAGGCAATGCTAAACTACAAATTGTAAAAAGATATTGCTTTGGTTAGTTTATATTTATTTATGCATTTATTTTTATTTCATATTTCTAAACTGCTCAGGTCCCTCCAAAAGAGGCTCTGGGCAGTGTGCAATATAATATAACCTATAAAAAGTATAAAAATAACATTAAAATTAAAAATTGAATTAGGGTTAAAACAATTAATGATAAAATAATGACAATTAAACATCACAAAAAAACAAACCTAAAATGGCCATTTAACATTGGAGTGTAACAGGTGGGGAGGCTCTCAGGGGACTAGCCAACCCCATGTTTGCAATGTCCTCTGTATCCCCCATGCAAGACCACAGAGCCAGGTTTTGACCCCTTTGCAAAAGGCCAAGAGATCAGAGGCTTTCCTGGTCCCATAAAGGGTTTTATAGGTGATGACCAACACCTTGAACTGGACCTGGAAACAAACTAGTATCCAGTGCAATTCTTATGCACCCAGTATGGCTCCATGTCCGCATTCTGCACCAGCTGAAGCTTCTGGAAACTTTTCAGGGGTAGCCCCATGTTGCAATAGTCCAATTGGGAGATTGCTATATTTCTGTACAGACCATAATGTATAAATTGTTCTCAGGATCTGGATGCATGAAATTATTTCTAGCAGATAATTAATCAGGCAGCTTCTTAATCATGAAAATACTATGAAGTGCTTTTAGAAGAATATATTAAAAATTCTTCATACTAATAGGCAAAGGTGGCATAACCCATGGATATGAATACTGAGGTAAAATCAGAACAATTTTCAGTCCCTTTTATATTTTGTGCTTTCATACATTCAGACAGAAGATTGGTTTGCTTGGAAACATGACTGATTTTTCAAGCATTAAAATATAGCTGCAGAATATAGCTAGAGGCAAAGATTTGGGGAATGTATATCAAACTATCATCAAAACTGTGTCTCAGGTATTGTGCTTAGCCATATGAAAAGACCAGATGGGATTAGTTGAGTGGATTAAACTGCGGGTTCAGTTTTCCCATAATTTTAAGCTTTCTTCAGTCTGGCACTTTCCAGATGTATTGGAATGGCAATATTCAGAATTCTCAGCTACCTGTTAGCAATTCTGTATAGGAATTATGTAAATTATAATCTCAGCATAGTTAGAACTTGGAAAAGCTTGTTTAATTCTGTTGTAGAGCACATAGATTCAATCTCTAAAAAGTGCTTCAAGCTGTAAAGGAGAACATATTTGTTTCACCAATGGCACTTTTTCTAGCATCATGAAGAAACTTTATTTTAACACTCCATAGTACCTTTTAGAGATAAAATTTTGAACAATATCCCTTGCTGCAATCACTGTATAAAAAGAAAATCTAACAAGCCCATTAGAAAGCTTCTTTCTCAGAGCAATCTTGGTAATCTGCATCTGACCAGATTTCAAATATTATGTTGTATGATTTAACCATAATTTACAGAATCAACCACAACTGGATAAGCTTTCAATATATACTGAACCATAAACCATAGTTTGCAAACTGTAATTGCTAGATTTATAGAGCATTCTAAACTAAAACCAAGAAATCACGTGAATTAGTTATGGGTTAGTTAAAAGTATGAACCCTGCCATTAACTCTTGTAATAGGTGGGCAATGCTCTGCCCTAAGACACAGTGGTATCCATGAGTATGCAATCCAATGTCCCTGTATTTGTACTTTAAAATGTCCAGTTGTCTAGCATCTGCATAATCTTCTTAGCTTTCTTCTCTTACCCACAAGATAACAACTACAGTTTCTTCCCTTTAAAAATTTAAAAAAAAATCTTCTATTTTGATTTTGTTCTACACTTTTGCAAAAAAGAGGCAAATCTCAAAATGGCTTGATAAATCAAAATTCCAACATAGTGCCCAAAGGAAAAATGAATATTAGCAAATTTCTATTTGGGAAAAAATCTCATATGCTTTCACATTATGTTCACATGGTTGCAAAAGGAATTTCCTGAAGCTGTGAGGTAACTATATTTTGTTAACATGTTGTCTCAGATATATATTATGCAATTTCCCCAAAACACCAAATGGTGAATTACAGTACCTTCACAACAGAAATAAGTCCTAGGGCATCTTAAAAGTAGTAAATATGCCATCATCTGATCATGCTCTTACTAAAGCATCCAGAATAAATTTCATTGTCTAAAAGCTAAGGAATTACATGCCTAAGCAAAGCAGCTCCTACCCTGACAGTAATGCCTATCTTTGCAGCAGTGGCCTAGTTCACAAATATTAAGTTACAATGTATTTAGCATATTATGCTAAATCAGGGACATTATGGTTAAATATAATATGTAAACCACTTATCCATTAACTGTGAGCACAGAGACAATATTTTTTTGTTTATTTGTAGTAGAACTTAGAAATATATTAAAGAGAAAATCTGGTGTATGCTCAAATCAGAAATCCAGGAAGCTGTTTCAGAAGTTGAACTCTGACAACGTGTATTTTGAAAATCTGTCTATTTTATTTATATACCATATGCTCCTGGTACAAACCAGAAATCAGGAAGCAGGATGAGGATATTAGGGCATATTTTCTCCACATAAGAATGCTTGATTACGACTAGAAAAGCAAGGGAATAAACCAGAGTGAAATGTTAACATTCAGTACTGTAAAATTTAGTAAAATACACCAATAGCACAGAAAATCTCAGAACCTCATTCTGAAAAGCTTAATAAGGTATTATGGACTGTCTGTTCAAATAAAGATTATAAGGTCCATAATACCTTATTAAGCTTATAAGGGAGAACTCATATAAGGGTTTTTATCTAAATGGGTGTGCTAGTTAAATTAGTATGATTTGCCTATCAACAAACACTAGAAAGGAACTTTAACATAGCTTTCTCCAACGTGATGAGTTCCAGATATATAAAGGCTCAAACAACTTTGAAGACTGAGTTTCCCAATACATATTTTGCACTGTGACACGGAATGTTGGACAGCACTTTTCAGAATGAAAAAAGTTAACATCACCATCACCACCACCACCACCATCTCTACTTATTTATATGACTCTTATATCACAAGATGCCCAAGTTATATGCTACCTATAGCTTTTTATAAAAAGCCATAGCTAAAACAACTGGAGAATGCTTGGCACTTGTTCTGGCTTTTTATTTCAGAATTACAGCATGAAACAACCCAATTAACAACAGCTGATACATTTCTTAATAATGAAATAACATTGTGTGGCAAATTGGCAACTTTTAAAAAAGTGACAAATAGTCATTCTTTCTATTCATTTGGGATAAATGTTAACAGCTGAAACTCTCTGCTCTAAGCAAGGCCTTAAAATTCAAATTAGTAATACAATATGATTATCTGTCCTATTTTCTGTTCAACCCATGTGGTATTTGATTATGAAAAGCTAAACCTACAGCAATTATAGGCTACATGAGTTTCAAAACCATCATACCCATTGCAAACAGTACACCACCATCTCATCTGTCTTTTCAGCACTGTAGTGAGATTCATACAAAACCACTATTTATACTGAAAGTAGGTTTAAATCACTTTTTCCCCTAATATAAATTAGTTGTTCAAATGAAAAATCTACACTGCAGTCTTAGTCTGCAAATAAGCCATCTGACTTATGTACAGATAATGACAATGGAAGTAGGTATCTGATGTCCAAATAGACTTCTGCAGGACATGTGAACTTTTAAATGAAATTTTTGCTTGCACAATGCTACACTTTGTTAGAGCAGTCAGTATGGATGCTTGTTCAGAAGAATTAGAATGACAAGAACGTCAAGGAATTTTGATTTAAATCAGTAGTTATTTAACTTTAGTGATTTAAATAGTGATTATTAATAATTTTCTTTAGCAGATTCTGCAAGGGGCAGGGGGTGAGTTTCGATGATCTCTGGAGTGTTTGAAGCTTATGATTCTGTTTAGATCCATTACAAACTTATTTAGGAATAAATCCCACTGGGTGCAGAATGCTTCTCAGCAAATATACACAGAACTGTGCATTAAATTGTTAGAGTTAATCACCACATCTGGTTTCACCACAAAAATTAGATGTAGTCCATTTATGCTTCCCCCCCCCCCCACAATCTAATTTCATCGTGCTATAGTTCTTCCCACCAATAAATTCCATGCCAGTTTCTGGTTTCCATAATTGATGGAATGGTCCCTTAAAGTCACCTGGAACTGAGATACAAATTTTATGGCTCAGTTTGCAGACGTAATGCTTTTACTTTTTAACAAAGTAAGATCAGAATAACTCACATGCAGGAAAAGTTAATATCACAGAAACTATTTTAAAAAAACATTCTTTGAAAAAACATAAGGGTATTCTATCTCCATTAAGAGATGGTCAGGGAAATTTTATCGCATCTTGAGAAGACGCCTGGTTCCCCTAATCATCTGAGACATCGCTTACTCAGTACTTACCACTCTGGGTTTATCCAGGGTCTGCAGGAAGGCTGGACTCTGGTCCAAGGATCGCTCAGGATCACTGGAGATATCTTCTTCAGACTCTTCCCAGGATGAGGAAAAGCCAGTGGAGGAAGCTGAGGAAGACGACAGCTTCCTGATTGGCATGTCCTTTGGGGGGGGTGCTCCTGTTTTTTCTTCCTCCTGAGCATCCAGGTCTGTCACAATAACAGCAGGAATGCTTGCACCTCCACAGCAGTTCCCCCCTTCCACTAGGGACTGCCTAGGTTGTGATAGAGTTGCAGAGGTCCCTGAGGGAAGCTGCTGTTCTTGCAGCCCAACAGCATGGGCTTCAGCCATAGTCTCAGACCAAGACTGCTTTTCAGAGAATGTCAAAGCGAACAGGCTGCTGCTACCCTCCTTGCTGTCAGTTCTGGCAAGGCAAGGCGGATCTCCTGAAGGGAGCAGCTCTCCAAGGGGCATCTCTATGGCTCCTGAGCCCTGCCCTCCAGAAAAGTCCCTCCTCCAGAGCCCAATTTCTATAAAGCCTGGATTCTCACAGCAACTGCTCACCTTGCTTGACCCCTCCAAAAGTTGTGCCTTGCCTTCACCTGGCTGCATCACAGTGCTCATCTCATCAGAGCCCCGAGTTTCCTCACTGCTCTCCATACCTTTGGAATCTTTTTCTTCCAGAGGCTCACTTCTCACCTCAAAGCCCTGCCTCCCAATAGGCCACGGACCCCTTTCCGCCTGCCTGGACTCCTGTGCCCTGGAAACCCCATTGACCCTCCCCATCTCATTAGAAGTGGGCCCTTTCAACAAGGCAAGTCCTTTATCCATTTGATCTGAACTCCACATCCCAGTTTGGCTCCTGCTCTCCACCTCTTCTGAATCCTGTGCTCCAGAGTTCTCTTTGGCCGACTGCCTTGCCTTTGGGCGCTGTTCTCGGAAGAGCCCGTTTTCTTTCTCAGTAGAGGGAGACGCACAGTCCTTTCTTCCCTTGCCCGCCACCTGTAATACACGGGTGTCCCCGGAACCCTTCTCTGCCGCCTTCCCTGTAGTTTCCAGTCGAAACCAGAGTCTATCGAGCTCCTTGATTCCCTCCTCTATCTCTCGTTGCCTCAACGGGGCATCCTCCGCCAGCTGCAGGGGGCTCGGTGGGCTCGGGGAAGGCGACTTTCTCCTGGGCAGGCGGGGACTCTTTCGGGGGGAAGCGGCGCCCCCCGAACTGTGCGCCTGGATGTGCGCCTCGAAGAGCCCCACTTTCTCAACCACCTGCACATTCTGCAGCTCCCGTTGGAGGAGCCGCGCCGTCCCGCAAGACTCTTTCCAGCCGGGCGAAGGAGATCGGCTCTGGGGGCTAATCCAGATAGGACCGCCGAGCTCTCGAGGGCTCCGGAGAACGGGAGCCTCCTCGGTGGCCCGCGGCGGCTCGGCCGGAGGGAAGAGAAATGCAGTGGAGCTGCCGCTGCCGCCCAGAGGCAAAGGGCAATAGGTGCTATGCCTCCCGCTTCCCCGGACGACTTCAGGCGGCGCTTGTCTGCGCGTGGCAGGCGGGGTCTTGCTCCTGCCTCCTCGACAGCCCCCGCTCTTCTCCTCTTCCTCGCCGCTCTTCTTCATGATCACTAGGCTGTTGAGCGCATAGCAGAAGACGGCCATAGTCATGGGTCCGGCCGCCGGGGGACAGGCTCCGCTTCCTCCTCCTCCTCCTCCTTCACCCAGGTCAGTTTCTGCCGAACAGCCCACGTCCTCTTAGGAGGGGGTGGCGGCGGCGGCGGCGGCTGCAGCATTGCCCAGGGAACGGGAGACGCGCCGGGGCGATGAGCGGACCCGGCTCCACAGCTCCATAAACCCGCAAACTGAATGGAAAGACAAGAGAGAAGCAGACAGTGAGCGCGCGAAAAACGCAGACGGCTCAAACCGGCCCTGCCGATTGGCTGCGGTAGACAAGAGTTCGGCCAATGGCTGCAAAGCTCTCACTCTGAAGCCCTGCTGCCAGAAACGCAAAGGTTCAGCGGAGTCCAGCTCCGCCTCTTTTAAAAGGCATAGCCTATTAACCCGAATCTTTACACAATTCAGATTCTCATTTCAGTGCTAAGGTTCAGTCCCAGAATGCACGAATAATAAAGAAGGATCCTTTATGTGAGTAGTAAAGCAAAGATGATCCCCAGATTGCCCCAAGGATCCTTTAGGAAGCCCACAAATCCCGTTTGATCAGGACTGCTAAAAACTGACAATACAGTTTCTCGTCATTTTAACGGTGAGAAACGCATCGCGTGTGGTAAGCTTTACCCCACTCACTGGTAATCTATTCTAAACTCCCGTAAAATGCTAAATGCAACGCTTGGCTGCAAAAACGAGAACCTTATCAACTTTGAAGTAAGCTGCTTTACATCCATATATAGGTAAATAAGCTTGTTACATTTTCTATAGAGTTAAAGGAATGAGAGGAAGAAGAAAAGAGAAAACAGAGAACAGGCCTGTGAAGACTTTGGCAACATAAATTAGAAGCCAAGGATTAACATCTATTTCCCAGTAGAATAAATAAGCAGATAACACAATTGATAGGTAAATTAAAAGAATGCCTCTGAATCAGCGGTGGGATTCAGCCAGTGTGCACCACTTCGGCAGAACCGGTAACTAATTTTTTATTGCCCAGGCCCAGAATGGACTTCCAGAAGTGGTATCCACACAAAGAACCGGTTGTTCACATATTTTAATCCCACCACTGCTCTGAATGTGTGCAAAAAAAAATCTCTTAGCAATCACAATCAATATTGAAGGATAATGATGCGAGATCGAATTTGGGTGGGTCACTGGGACCAGAGATTTACTTTCCCAAGCTTTCAGACTCATGCTGGAGCCCATCTTGAGGGAATTTCTCTTTGTGGAATTCATGCTTTGGGCTGTTCTATGAGTTGTGTTTATATGGTGCCTTCTATTGGCTGATTGGTGTGTTGATGGCTGGCAATTGGCTGTTGTTTCCCAAACCCTCAGCTCCTATAATTCCCTGAAGATGGGCTCCAGCATCAGTCTGAAAGCTTGGAAGAGTAAATCTCTGGTCCCGGTGACCCATCCAAATTCAATCTCACAATCAGTATTCCCTATGATGGGAAAAAAGCTTAATGGCAAGAAGATTGATCTTCTTGGTCTCCTTGAGTTGGTCTTAAATTCAGTTTTTTTATAAAAGAATAAAAGTACTGATAAAGCTACCAGTTCTGCTTCTCAGGCAAAGCCCCAAGAAGATACTGAGAGGGTCAAGAAATGGAAAAGCTTGAGATGGTATATTATAATAAATTAGTAGCTAGTGATGCCAACCATCCAACTTCTGGCCATGGGTCAGAAAAAAAATCATCAGATAGGAAGAAAATAGCCAAGTATCAGAAGTCCTTCCATGAAAACAAAGGAGTAAGTCTGGGCCTAAACATGGGTTTTCTCCTGGGAAAGTGGTAGGGAAAAGTCATGGGACTTAGGAAAACCAAAACTTAATATGTATAATTTTTCTTTTTAAAATGAAAGTAACAGTGGGAAGGAATGATAGAAGGCCTTAAATGCTGGCCTCGAAGTTGTGAGAAGTAATGCTGGAAGGCTCATCATTATATGCTCTAGAAATTGCACCTGAGGAAACTAAAAATAAAATAACAATGTTATAATTAAAACAATAGTATTCATAAATATTTGAAACATAAAGTTAGAAACAGAGCTGTAGATTTTCCCCTTAATTCATTTTTTTCTATGGTGGAACAGTATTGTGCATCAACACTTTGCTCTTTTACTTTATTTCTTATTACATCACTTTAAGCTGTACTTGTGCTCATTTTTACTCCTTATACAGTATTGCCTTATGGGAAGATACAAAATGTGTAGCCTTCTTCCTGGTTGCCATACTGACTGAGAGTGATGGAAATTGGAGTCATCTTGAAAGTCACAAAGCACATTACTGTTTTGTTGGGTTAATTTTTGAAACGTTCAGTAAATTGTCTCTTTACTAAAGTTATTGGGATTATACAGGTAGTGCTTGACTTACTATCAAAGTTATGATGGACCTAAAAGGGTACTTATGACCGGCACCATTGGGCTCCCTCCAGGGTCACGTGCCTGTATTTTGGGAATGCGGCAACTGGTCTGCATTTATGGCCATCTAAAGTGTACTGCATTTATGGCCATCTAAAGTGTATACATGATCACAATTGATGACTTTTTGCCTGAAATAGGCATATACTTTCGGTTTCCAGCAAAAAACATTCATTGCTGACAAAGGGTTTCTTAACGACTGCAGATTTTGCTTAACAACTACAGAATTTGCTTTAAGTTCACTTAACAACTTCTGCAAAAAAGGCTGTAAAATCAGGCATGGTCACATGATGACCCACTTAATGAGTAGCACAATTTACAATAGTAATTTCATGCTCAATTATTTGCAAGTCAAAAACAAACTATTTAGATTAAACTCTATTGAACTGAATGGGATTTATTTCTAAAATCTGAAAAAGCACAATATATAACTATTTCCTGCTGCAAGGATATATAGTTTTATTAGTATTACATATTTAAGCATGCATTTTTATATATGCTATGCTATTTATGTATTGTATTAGTGTAGACAAATTTATAACCTTACACATCTGTGTAGTACTGCTACTCCAAATGAAATCACACCTCTTATTTTGGTATCAGTTATATGCTAAGAATTTTGATTCTGGTGTAACTTAATGCCCTTCATGCTGTGGCAAATGTAATTATTTATCTGTCATTCTGTGCGCTATGCTTCTGTATGAATCTTTGGAACTTATCCATCTACCTGCATACAAGAACAAAGTATAGATTTTTTAATTTGCTAATAAGTTTGCCTAAATATTTACTATGCTTTGAAATTTAAGTTTGTACACTGTTGAAACTGAAGTAGAATTATATAATGTGCACACCATAATTGCTGGCAAGAATAACCATATAGAATTTTGAATACAGGATTAGCCCAATATGTATTCACATCGTCCATAGTCACCTGGTCAAACATCTAGCCAATACGAGGTGATGTGAGTTTTTTAATGAACAAACAAGACAATAAGCATATGCAGGGATAATATGTAATATACTGTTGGTTTATGCACTTTTTCTATGATGCTTGTTCTATACCACAACAGCACTCATTTTGTAATCAAAATTGTGTGATTTTAAATATATTGTAGTACTTGGAAGGGGACTATATTTATCATGGGTCTGAACACATTTTTTATCAGAAACATGTTATAGTCTCTACCCTTGATGACCAAGGTAATTATGGAAATGTGTAACTTTTAAGTTTTTGTTTGTTGCTAAGTCTTAATAGCTGATATGCTGGCTGTACTGGAGGATGATTCTAAATAAGGTAAAGATGCTAAAACAATATTTAACATTTCCCCTTTTTATTGTTTTTTTCAATTCCCAATCAGTATCTCCATGAAGAAACTGTAATGTGGTATTCAATTTAAATAGGAAAGACACAGGTTTAACAGTATCTCATCCTGTCCTATGGTCCTGACTGAAATTGCCTTTGTTTAATTTATACATTTCCTGTCTCCCTATACTGAGTGAGTCCAGGCAGCAACTTACAATAACTTCATTGCTATAATTAACAACTCTTGAAGATAATTGGACTCCAGTATTTTCTTTAATTTGGCTTCTTGAAGCTTATCAGTGGATGTGGGCCGCAATAAATTTGATACCATTCTTCCCTTAATTTTTTTCCATCCATCTCAAATAACACTATATTACCACATTTATTACCAAACTTATAAGATTTTTTAAATGCTGGGATCATACTAAATCTTAGAAACACACACAGTACAGAATCCACAGCATTAGCCTCTTTCTAATGAGGTAAACACTAGCATTGGTAGTGTTACTCTTAAGATTTCTAAGGCTAGGTGTGACTTCTCCAGGTTTTTTTATATAGTAAGCTAATTGGGAATGAATTTTTAGCTATAAATTTAATTGTTTTGCTAATTTAATTT
Organism: Vipera berus; assembly: GCF_964194415.1. Lineage (NCBI taxonomy): Eukaryota > Metazoa > Chordata > Lepidosauria > Squamata > Viperidae > Vipera > Vipera berus. The sequence continues at coordinate 305,697,065 of NC_138202.1, read as the reverse complement.
AGTGATTTGATTTTCTTTTATCCCACCAAGTAATCTTGTGCAGCTACATATGAGTTCGTAAAGAAGGTGTTCTTTGAACCAAGACTATGCTTGTTTGTCATTTATTTCTGTGAGTTTCTATGATATATGCTTCCAGGCAATGTTTTACAATTGTATAGCATTGTATTTATAGTTTCATGCACATTTCTTCAGCTTTTCTCTGACCCATTTTTAAAAAGTTTTCTTAAATTTCTGAAAAGGGTTCATTATCTTGGGAGTCTTTATTCATGTTTTAAATAACAACCATTTCTCACAGTTCCAACAGTTATCATTTCTATGCATATAATGGTGTACAGAGTAATTTATTTGTGGATCTAGTAAATAGGAAGTGTGCTTCAAATGGAATGTAGTTCTTTAGGGTAATGGCTTATCTACTGGAAGAAGTAGCAATCATATTCGGCCCCTTGCACACTGGGCAATTTCTGGACCTCTGTCCCTGAATTATTCTTAAAATTACGCTAAGTTTGTAAAAAAAAAAATCGTGCGTCCAGTATGAAAGCAGGAAGGCAGTGGTGCGAGTTAAATATTTTCTAAACATGCTGGACACGGCTGTGCGGTTTGTGTGCAAGCTGAACCCTGTGATGCGTGTCTTGCCCTCATATTATATGGAGGAAACAAATGATGGCAATCTCTGTGGAGACACGAAGATCAGGGCTCTTTTCGCTGTTCTCTGCAACAAGAGTTGATTTGGCTGAAGTGCTTCTCTTTCTACGGAAGACAGCTGAAATACATTTTGCTTCCAGGATAGTTTTGGTATGATATTGTGTGTGTGTGTGTATGTGTGTGTATTTATGTATTCTAACTCCCGGCACCGGTGGAGCGTATCCGAAAAAGGCAGCGTGTCAGAGGCACCCCCGCAAAACCAAGGTGCGGTTTACGGTAGCCCTCAGTAACGAAAGCTCACTGCCCATCTGAGTTTGGCGCACTTCAGAAGTAGGAGCGGTTGGAAGCTGGTTTCTCGCGACTGATCCACGCCCGTAAAACCTGATTTCTCGCCCGCTACTGATCCCAGCCTAAATCGGGTCTTGTTCTCCGACCCGGTCTCCAGAAAAAGAGGTCGATTTTGACGCAAGACTTGGAGCTCAGGAAAGGAAGAGACATACGCAAGGCTTAGGATGCGCCGAGAAAAGAGCAAGGATTAAGAGAGCGAAATCGGAGAGGTTGGTCATACCTGTCCCGGAGAGATTGGTGCACCTTGACTATCCAATTGCCTCGGGAAAAGCTCGAGCCATTGAAGACGCGCAGACTTGAAAATTGCTCTAGAAATAATCTCTTCCTCCTGGTCAAGCCGTTCAGACGCCTCTCCTGTCCCCGCCTGCGGCGCGTAACTAGAAAAACGAGCGAATTCTATGGTCGGCTGGATCTGTAACTTTATTATTCCTGCTATTATTTTAAACTGTTCAGCCGCCGTGATCGTTACTCGCCTTTTCCAACATCACCCGTGTCATTGGCCGTTTCTTCGGTGTTTGTTGAATGTGCGGGAGCGAGAGTAGGGAGGGGAGGGGGTCGGAAAGCAGGAAGGAAGTTGTGAGCCTGTCTGGGGTTGAACTCAGCGGAACAAGTTTCTTTTCTTTCTTTTTTCTTTTTTTCCTATTGCTTTGGCAGGACTGATGGAGGGAAACATTAAAAAAAAAAGTTTCCATTGTTAGCGAGCTCAGAACAAAATCTGCTCCACCCTTTGTGGGTTAAAGATACACCGTCCTTTTTTTTCTTTCCCCACTCCTTGTTCCTCCTTACTATGTATAACTTGCTTCAGCTATTTAAAACCTTTTAAATGCTCCAGCTTTTTCAGGAAGGAGAGGAGATGCTGGGGTTACTGCTCTGCAGACCGGATCTCCCTTCCAAAGGCCTTCAAAGAGCAAGTGAAAAACTGTGACCCCATGTGAGATCATGGATATTTTTCAGGTATAGTGACTATATATCTGTATAGCTATCAAAAATCTAAAGTTTCCCTTTAGTTTATCTAAACTTTTCAGACAAATTTTAATTTTTATGAGGGAGGTAGTCAGACTATTTACACACTTAAAAGGGAAAGTGGCCCTCTGAGAATGTGTCCACTCTGTTTAAACCAGTCAAATCCCAGGGGGCTGAAGGAGACTCCAAATATGTTTTATCACAGTATTGAATGAAATTAAACACTGGGGAGGCCAGTTACTCTTTCTTAGCCCAACCTAATTCACTGGGTTGTCATTCTGGAGCAAAACAGGAGAATGAAGTTTTATGTATTCCACCATGATCTCCTACACAAAAGGCAAGATGTAAGTCTAAGAAATAGATAAATATGTTTAAAGATATTCCCCTGTTCTGTCTGCAGCTGGAACGCTACAATTACCTCAGCATAAGGCACTTTTCACGTTTGAATGATTATTAATTTAAAAACCAGAAATTAAACACATATATCTTAAAGTCCTATCAGTATGATTCACTTCAGGTCAAATATGCTTAGGGCAGAAGAGGCTAGTGTGGCATATACTTTTGTTTAGGGAATCTAAGTAATGGGACCTTGCCCTACAATATGTATTTCTGGTTCTTCTGTTAGAAATGATTCCATCTTGCTATTTCAAAGAAAGAAAAGAGATATAACAAACTTCTTTGATCAGCTTTGCTTAGAAAAAACTTCCATTTGACCTAGAATGATCTCCGTATGACATTTGATGTATATATCAAATCAGAAAATGTTGGTCAAATTGTATATACACATGTGCAAGGTGGTATACATTAACCTAAAATAATCCCAAACTTAAAATCATGAAACATGTCTTCTCAGTTAAAAAGAAATAGGAAAGATGCCCTGTATCTCCAGGTTAATACATAAAATGTGCTCATGTTTATCTATCTCTCAAGATCTGAACTAGTAAGTAAAAAACACTGGTCTATGACATATTATAGTAACACTGTGTGTGTGGGGGGGGGGGTACTATAAAACTGGAGTAATGAGAAATTGCCATATATCTTTAAAGATTCCCAGATTAGGAAGATAATTGTTAGCAATTCAGACTCCCATAGCCACAAGGGCAAAGTCCCTTACATTTAATATCCTTATGGACAAAGCACTGTATTTTGCAATGAAGTCTTTTCCATAATGAGCAATTGTTATACTGAAGAGCTAATACACTGATTTTGACATTTTAAAAAAAACAAAAACCAAAAGTTAAAATAATTTGGAGTCAGTGACATTCAACTGGTGATTTACCAATATGTAACACCCAGAAACTAAAACCAAGATCATACAATATAAAGCAACAATAAATTCTGGGAATTAACCATACCAAAAATAATGTTAAAAGTAATTATACATCCAGAGGGTCGGTTTGGCTATTATAACTTGGGACTGCTGGGGTAAAACTGCTGCAGTTCAATAACACTTGGAGGACTGCAGGTTCTCCATCCCTTCAAATAGCCTGTAATATTTTTTCTACAAGGTGCTTACAAGCTACACTTCTATGATATACACACATACACACACACACACATAGACACATACACACACACATACATACACACATATACATAGATACTTACATATACTGTATGTGTACACACTTCAGTTTAATGGATTGCTTGGGGGAGATGTTCTATTATTCCTAAATTGTTGGTTAAATCAGAATGTGTCAACCATAATACCATTATGCTTAATTTCACATCACCTGCATAGTGACACATACAATAGGAATTATTTTCATTATATTTGAAATCCATTGATTCAAAGTATATATATTTAATATCGCACCATTGCACTCATTTTACATGCTAGTATGCTTAAAATCCTACAAGCTAGACTCCAGCAGTATGTGGATCGAGAACTACCAGAATTACAGGCAGGATTTCGAAGAGGCAGAGGAACTAGAGATCAAATTCGGCAAGGCTGTATACTGTCGCCCTGCCTATTTAACTTATATGCAGAGTACATCATGAGAAAGGCAGGGCTAGATGAATCAAAAGTTGGAATTAAGATTGCCGGGAGAAATATTAACAACCTAAGATATGCAGATGATACCACTCTAATGGCAGAAAGTGAAGAAGAACTAAAGAGCCTCTTGTTGCGGGTGAAGAAGGAGAGTGCAAAACTTGGGTTGAAACTTAACATTAAGAAAACCAAGATCATGGCATCCGGCCCTCTCAATTCCTGGCAAATAGATGGGGAAGAAATGGAGGTAGTGACAGATTTTATTTTCCTGGGCTCCAAGACCACTGCAGATGGGGACTGTAGCCAAGAAATTAAAAGATGCTTGCTCCTGGGGAGGAAAGCAATGGCAAATCTAGACAGCACACTAAAAAGCAGAGACATCACCCTGTCAACAAAAGTGCGTATAGTCAAGGCTATGGTCTTCCCAGTTGCAATGTATGGCAGTGAAAGTTGGACCATAAGAAAGGCTGAGTGCCAAAGAATCGAGGCCTTTGAACTATGGTGCTGGAGAAGACTCCTGCGAGTCCCTTGGACTGCAAGGCGATCAAATGGGTCAGTCCTAGAGGAGATCAACCCTGACTTGCTCTTTAGAAGGCCAGAACTTGAAGTTGAAACTCAAGTACTTTGGCCACCTAATGAGAAGGAAGGACTCACTGGAGAAGAGCCTAATGCTGGGAAAGATTGAGGGCAATAGAAGAAGGGGACGACAGAGAATGAGGTGGCTGGATGGAGTCACTGAAGTAGTAGGCGTGAGCTTAAATGGACTCCAGAAGATGGTAGAGGACAGGAAGGCCTGGAGGAACATTGTCCATGCGGTCACGATGGGTCGGACACGACTTCGCAGCTAACAACAACAACATATTTATTTAATAGGGGATGTTATTTTAGCCACACCAGACACCAAGTTTTGAACATTTCTTATTTAATAAATTCATGATTGAAACCTTATCTCTTTTCAAAGCGCAGTTAGAAGATTGATCATCCAGAACTCAGAAATTTGCCTCCATTATAAGTATCTAGTCTGGCATGCCAGGGTTATGCATTAGGGAAATGAGTTATAGCCAGTGAAATTTGTGCCATAAAGCCTATTCCGAATGTCATGTGATCTGTTGTTGTTTTTCTACATGTTTTGTCTTTGGAGTAGGATCTGCAATGACTAGCAAGTCACTCTTTGCAGGATCAGAACCACATGTTTTTGTTGAAACATTGTCTTTCTGTTGAAACTGTCTTTGGGTTCCACATTTCCAGGGCAGTTTACATTAGCTGATAAGATCCAGGAAAACAGTTTGCATCAAAAAAGGCAATGCCAAAAACAATCAGAGCTGACATTTTAAAAACATCCAAATTAAAAAGCCTGGGGAATATGCATACTGAGAAATCTGTCTGTCATAAATCAGGGTCCTCCTGCTTGCTCTTGGACTGCAATCTGTTATATGCAGTTTCTTCTGAATAACCATATGGGCATTGCCAATCTACTTTGTAGAGTCTGTTCAACTCTATTGCTTCAAAAATGATAATGGTTAAAAGCAACAAATTAGTTTTAGAGGCTCTGTATGCAAATGTAAGTAGAGCTGAACAAACGAAAAGATTGAAGATAATATTTATTAATCAGATTTATATGGTCACCCATCTCCTCCCAAAGGGGACTCTGGGCAGCAGACAACAATAAATAAAGCAGCCAATAAAATGAGATTAAAATCTTAGAATAAGAATAAGCACACAGAACAAAGCAGTGGAGAAATTGAGGTGAAGTCATTGTCCATTTATATAGAAAGGACACTGTTGTTTAGTGTTTAGAATAGAATCCAACAGTTATGAAGATCACATATTATCATTTCTTATTTTTTCTCTCAGCAAACCTACCTCATGCATTTTTATGAGAATAACAAATAGAAAGGAGGAACCCTTAATCTCTTTGAAGGAAGGATATGCTAAAAATATAAGAATAAAATATTTACTTAACAGTTATCCTGTCTCTATTCCCATTTTGGGTTTTGTGTACATGCACGCATGCCCTCTGATATAAAGGCTCATTCACACAAAAGACACTGCATCATTAGAACTACTAGATCTGGACTGCAAAACTTGTAATGAACCCTGAATGGCAGAACAAAAATAAAGAAGTATAGTAAAGGTATTCCTTGAATTACAACCGATTGCTTAGCACCATTCAAAGTTACACAGACCCACCTTCCCCAAAGGCAGTTAAGATCCAATTCTGAATTTCTGATGGCTGCCTCCCCCCCCCCAGTCACATGACTGCATGTCAGGCACTAAGTGTCCAGCTCACTTTTACAGCCATTTTCAGTAACCTGCAGTTACATGACCACGTTTTACAATATTTTTGCTGAAAACTGGCATTTACTTTCGGTTTCCAGCAAAAATCACCTTATAGCGTACAATGGATTTGCTTTATGACTGCAACATTTGCTTTACAACTGATGCAAAAAAAATCATAAAATTGGGTTGGTCACATGGGTGACCTGCTTTACGACTACCATGACTTATGACATGGTAATGGGCAGGCTCCATTACCGTTGAAAGTCAAGGACTACTTGTACTATAGTTCATGACATTTAGTGGCTGTCTGGAATTTTGTAGCCATAATCTGTAAGCACTGTGCATAAGTAGTAGACAGCATATTATACTGAAAACATAAAAACAGGAAATAAAAGATGTGTTCCATCTCTGATTATTTTTAATTTCCAAGTGATCCTCCTTAGTACAAGCCTTACACCCAGGGAATTGGCTGGTCTATATCTGTGGTTGAGCATTCTGTGAAAGAACGATTTAGATGTATAGATATGCTGTTTTGAACCATGCATTCTTTATTTAGATGGTTTAATCTTAATATGACATTTTTTTAACTTGTGATAGTATTTGTGTGGGACAGCACATCTAACCTTTATTATCCTAACATATAGTGGATTTCACAGTTGAAGGTTGCTATAAGTGAAATATTACAGGAAAATAAATTAAAGCTGCTGTTCTTTCTATAAGGATGTTTTGTTCCTATGTGGTTGGTTGGAAACAAAACAAAGAGCAAGCAGATGCTGTTGGAGAGTAAGAGTTTTCCATCGCTTTTCAATATTTCTGAAGTTCCATCACTTTTCAATAGATAGGTAGATAGATAGATAGATAGATAGATAGATAGATAGATAGATAGATAGATAGATAGATAACCTTTATTGTCATTTTTTACTGTGGGCACAATGGCACACATTAAAAATGAAATTTAGTTGCTTGCTCTCAAAGTGTAAGACATATTTAAACATACAATATACAACATATGTATACACCTAAAGCCTTTATAAGTAACATATAAATATTAATCACTGTCCACCTTGAATACATAACGGAAGGCGGAAGCTTTAGAATTCACAAGGTTAATACTGTATGGAACAAAACTGTGACTGAATCTGGATGTTCTGCTTCAGATACCACAAAGCCTTCTCCCAGAAGGTAACAAAGAAAACAAGTTGTGAAGAGGATTTTATTTATTTATTTATTTATTTATTTATTTATTTATTTATTTATTTATTTATTTTATTTAACTTATATACCGCCCTATTCCCGTAGGACTCAGGGTGGTTTACAGGGCAATTAAAATCATACAATACAAAAGTTAAAAATTTAAAACAGTTAATTAAAACAGTTAATTAACTTTAGAGCCCAAAATTTAAAAGTTAAAACATTAAAACCCAATTAAAACCCCTCAGTCTAGGCCCGACAGCTCAAAGAGCCAGGTTTTCAGGTCCCAGCGGAATGAGCGGAGGTCGGAGGCAGTCCTAAGTTCCATCGGAAGTTGGTTCCAGAGGGCAGGCGCACCCACAGAGAAGGCCCTCTCTCTGGGGGTCACCCGCCGGCAATCCTTTACCGGCGGTACCCTAAGAAGGCCCTCCCTGTGGGAGAGCACAGGACGATGGGAAGTTGATGCTGGCAGCAGGTGTTCCCTCAGATAATCCGTACCCAAGCCATTTAGGGCTTTATAGGTCATCACCAGCACCTTGAATCTCACTCGGAAGGCAACTGGAAGCCAATGCAGCTCGCGGAGAAGAGGTGTTACACGGGAGTATCGGGGAACTCCCATCACAACTCGTGCGGCTGCATTCTGCACCAGTTGAAGCCTCTGAGTGGTCCTCAAGGGCAGCCCCATGTAGACAGCGTTGCAGTAGTCTAACCGGGAGGTCATGAGCGCATGGGTCACTGTGCGTAGGGCATCTCGGTCCAGATAGGGCCGCAACTGGTGCACCAGGCGAACCTGGGCAAAAGCCCCCCTGGTCACGGCTCCTATATGATCTTCAAAGTTGAGCCGTGAGTCCAGGAGGGTGCCCAAGTTGCGAGCCCTATCAATGGGGGGTAACACCTCACCCCCCATCCTTAATGATGGAACAAACTGGTTAACCCGAGATGCCGGTACGTACAGCCACTCAGTCTTGGCAGGGTTGAGACGAAGCCTGTTTCTCCCCATCCAAACCTGGACCGCTTCCAGGCAACGGGACATCACATCGAGGGCATCACTGGGTTGGTTCGGGGTGGAAAGAAAAAGTTGGGTATCATCAGCATACTGATGATACCCCACCCCGAAACCACGAATGAGCTCGCCCAGTGGCTTCATATAGATGTTGAACAGGAGGGGAGAGAGGACCGACCCCTGAGGAACTCCACAAACGAGAGACCTCGGGGCGGACCTCTGCCCTCCCATCAACACCGACTGCGAGCAGCCCAGGAGATAGGAGGAGAACCACTGTAAAACAGTGCCTCCCACTCCCAACCCCCTGAGACGCCGCAGTAGAATACCATGGTCGATGGTATCAAAAGCCGCTGAGAGGTCTAATAGGACGAGGACAGAGGAACATCCCCTGTCCCGAGCCCGCCAGAGATCATTCACCAGCGCGACCAATGCCGTCTCCGTGCTGTACCTGGGCCTGAAGCCCGATTGGTACGGGTCAAGATAATCAGTTTCCTCCAGGAACAGAGGAAGCTGATGCGCCACCACACTCTCAACAACCTTCACCAAAAAGCGAAGGTTGGAGACCGGACAATAGTTATTTAAAACAGCCGGGTCCAGGGCAGGCTTCTTGAGGAGGGGTCTCACCACCGCCTCCTTCAAGGCGGCGGGGAAGATACCCTCCTTCAAGGAAGCAGTTATTACTGCCTGGAACCAGCCTTGTGTCTCCTCCCGGGCCGCATAAACCAGCCAGGAGGGGCACGGGTCCAATAAACAAGTGGTGGAGCTCAGTCTCCTCATGATCCTGTCCACGTAATCGGGGGGGACACAGGATCGAACTCAGTCCAGATAACATGCTGGTGTGTAGTGTCCCAGACAATCTTGCGGACCCTGCTCAAGCAACATATGCTATGTCCTGGATGGAAGGGAGGGAACTGCCAATAATCTTTTCAGCCATCCTTACCACTCTCTGCACTGCCTTCCTGTCTGAAGCAGTGATGCTTCCAAACCAGACTGTAATGCAATATGACAGGATGCTGTCGATCGTCCCTCTGTGGAAAGTGGAAGGACAGGGAAAGGAAGATGTGCTTTTCTCATGCGACACAGAAAATGCAGGTGCTGCTGTGCCCACTTTACCAGCGTCTCGCTGTTGAGTGATCCAGCCAGCCTACTCGTTAGCTGCACACCCAGAAATTTGATGCTGGTAACCATCTCCACAGGTGAATCATTAATGCACAAAAGAGTGTGGCTGTGCCTGCCTTTTGTGAAATCGATAATGATCTCTTTGGTTTTACCAATGTTTAAAACTAGGCTGTTTTCCTTATACCAGTTCACCAAACCGTCAACCTAGTTCTTATCTGCTCTGGACTATAGAGGTGAAGTAGTTATATTATAAAATAACTAATTTATCAGAAGCATTTTAAAAAGCCAAAATTGCATTTTTAAGTATTACCCAAACGGGCAAGTATCCTGGTATAACTTTGCCATCCTAATGCAAGTTCACTTGGTGTAAGACATTGAGTTCAAATGGACATTCGTTTGGAAATGTCTGAATACTAATACTAATCTAATCAGAATAGAGCTGGAAGGGACCTTGGAGGTCTTCTACTCCAACCCCCTGTTCAAGCACAAGATTCTATACCATTTCAGACAAGTGGCTGTCCAGTCTCTTCTTAAAAACTTCCATTGATGAAGCACCCCTAACTTCTAAAGGCAAGCCGTTCCACTGGTTAATTTTTCTCACTGTTAGGAAGTTTCTCCTTAGTTCCAGGTTGCTTCTCTCCTTGATAGGTTTCCATTGTTTCTTGTCTTGCCTTCTGGTGCTTTGGAAAATAAGGTGACTTCCTCTTCTTTGTGGCAGCCACCCAAATACTGGAATACTGCTATCATGTCACCCCTAGGCCTTCTTTTCATAATAAACATCTTTTTTCTTCTTTTCATAATAAACATAGTAATAATAATAATAATAATAATAATAATAATAATAATAATAATAATAATAATAATAAGAAGAAGAAGAAGAAGAAGAAGAAGAAGAAGAAGAAGAAGAAGAAGAAGAAGAAGAAGAAGAAGAAGAAGAAGAAGAAGAAGAAGTTGGAAGAGACCTTGGAGGTCATCTAGTCCAACCCCCTGCTCAGGCAGGAAACCCTATACCATTTCAGGGAAATGGCTGTCCAGTCTCCTCTTAAAAACTTCCAGTGTTGGAGCATTCACCCCTTCTGGAGGCAGGTTGTTCCACTGGTTAATTGTTCTAACTGTCAGGAAGTTTCTCCTTAATTCTAGGTTGCTTCTCTCCTTGACTAGTTTCCATCCATTGCTTCTTGTCCTGCTTTCAGGTGCTTTGGAGAATAGCTTGACTCCCTCTTCTTTGTGGCAGCCCCTGAGAGATTGGAACACTGCTATCATGTCACCCCTCATTCTTCTCTTCATTAAACTACACATACCCAATTCCAGCAACCGTTCCCTATATGTTTTAGCCTCCAGTCCCCCAATCATCTTTGTTGCCCTTCTCTGTACATAATTCTTCTTTTCATAATAAACATCATAATACATATTATGAAGTTTTGCCAGGTTCTTAGTTTAAATAATAGTATGCCTTAATGTACGATGTTGTTATTAATTCTGTGATTTCTATATATATCAGGTTAAAAACTGTTGTACATTTATTATTTTTATTTATAAAATTTAGAATCTTTCCCTTCAATTAGCCAAAGTAAAACAGTACACCCTAGATAATAGTTTATCATAAGTAAATTAAAATAAATACTTCAAGACCGTCGCTGTGTAAGCCATATTGAACTTTTATGTTTAGAATTGCTATGCCATTGATGTTAATTGCTGGGTAAAAGCAGAAAGAGAGAACTGATTGTTCGTGTCCTGCCTGTGAGTTTTCCATAGACATCTGGTTATTCATTTTTGGAAACAGGATGCTGGAATTGAAAATTACATCAAAGTAATGCAAGTGGGTTTTTGGTCCTGCAACAGGACTTCCCCTTATTCTGTCTTTCTCTGTACTTCCTGTATCTCAGTCTCTAACCTCTAGGGCAGATTTGGGGAGAGCAAGGGAAAAATGGAGGGTGGTGGCGGCTGATCTGCTCTGTGATTGAACAAAACTGCTCTTGCAATCAGAGGAAAAGGTGGCAGCTGTTTAGATTCACAATTAAGACAGGCTAAGGAAGTTTCCTTTGTTAACTTAGCAAACTTCTTTCTTAAGGTTGTGTTTGGACAGATAACTATTACAGTATAAAAAAGGGAGAAGGGGAGTCTACAATATGTCCCAGGAAATAATTTTCTTCTTTTTCCTCCTTGGGTATTTTTCTTCTCTCCTTCAGCTTTGTAGCTCATAACATAGGTATATTTTGTGCTGTTACTGAAATAATCCACAGCACCTTTTATGCATGACATGAGCTGGAAATTACAGAAAACAGCATGAAAGTTTCCATTGTCTGCAGCTTATTTTGCAGAAAAGTAGTAAGGTATTGTGAATGGCTTGTGAGAGGAGGGAATCACTCTGTAACAAAATGGGATGGTGGAAACTTCATATACCCAAGATTTCAAACTGCATGAGTGAATATAATTTGCCCTATGTGGTGATGACTTAATAATGATACAATAAGTTTTTAATTTTATCAATGGGAAAGATCATTCTGAAATCATATGGCCAACATTATAAGTTTATACATATGGGTTACTGCTAATTTTGTAAAGCTAAAAACATAAAATTATGAAAATGCACTAATTGGTGGTGATAATTTATCATTTTTTTCATAAACAAAGTCTAGCTCATAAGTTTAAAGCAACAGTTATGAGAATCTCTCAGAAAAGGTGATATTTGGAAAGTTATTTTATTCCTTTCTGTTATTTCTTATTCTATTAATTTCAATCACTGACTGATTCCAAAGCGGGTATGGGTAGCTTATAATGTAATAAACCACAATAACACAATACAAAACAAAATACGTCACTCTATACAAAAATATAGACCAAACACATCTAACAAGAGGCTCCATCCATCTTAATCCAAGGTCTCAGAGTAAACCACTATTTGAGGCATTACGAAATGCCAACACAGTAGAACCACAAGGATTCCAAGAGAGATCTCATTCCAGAGGGCAAGCACCATGACAGAGAAGGCATGTTTCCTGAGATGGCACTGTTTAATTGACGGAATCTTGATTTTGCTAACTTTACCATCACATACTGGTGAGGCAGAAACCACAGGAGAAAGTTGGTCTCTCAAATCATTTGGCCTTATGCTATGTAAGGCTTTATAGTCGTAACCAGCATCTTGAATTCCATCTGGAAGCATACATGAATGGGACCAGGTTACTTAAAGAACTGTCTTGTCCCAATTACATCAAGCCCTCCCATCTGGTCAGGCAAGATATAATCCTGTCAGTTAAAGAATTTCAACTGGCAAGTCTAGGAAAAGAGCCTTCTCTGCTGTTGCCCCTGCCCTGTGGAACATCTTGCTCCAGAAGTGAGGTTTGCTCCCACTCTTTGGGTCCTATGTAGAGCATATTGCTGTAATCAAACTGAGGTCACTAGAACATTTGTGCCTGTCCAAAGGGCCTCCCGATTCAGGATGTGTTTGACTGGCACATTAGATGGAGCTGGGTGAAGATCTTGGCCATAGCTGCCACCTGGTCTTTGAATGGGAACTTTTTGGATTCAAGACACTCTGAGATTATTAATTCTCTCTCAGAAATATTGGAGAAAGATGATCAAAAGCACATTCTCCATGATCCCTGTCTAATGTATGTAATTGTTTCAACAATTTTTCATTGTTCCATCTTTGAGTTGTAAATCATCTAGAGACAAGTGATGACAGCATAAAAATATAATGTAAGAGTAATCTTCAGGGCTGAAGAAGCTTTTGGATGAGAAGCTAAATGTCTTAGAAGAAAAACAAGAAAGTCCAGTTGCTTCTTGAAAAAAGCACCTTTGGGACAACCAGGACCTGGATGACTAAGAATCTCCATAGCCATCCCAGAAGGTGGCAACCACAGATGAGTTGTGTACTGTACTGTTGCCAGGAAAATTATGTGAAAGTGTCCCTATGGTCACTCGGAGTCAACTATGACTCAAAAGAGACTTTACCTTAATAGGAACTATAACGCAAGAATAATCTGTTCATGTCAGAGGAAGGAAAGGAAGAAAATATCTCTAGCTAGCCAAGAACATGATTTAGGATGAGAACACAGCATGATAAAAACTGTTGTTGTTAGTTGCAAAGTCATATAGCCTACTAAACTACATAGCCTCAGCACCAGAGTGGCTACTGGAAGAACAAAACTTCCATCTATCATTTCTGTTCTTGATATGCCTGAGAGCAACCCCAATATACACAAGACTACAAGCTGAAGAGAAAATAGAATTTGAAGTGAAGATCATCTTGGAAATATATTGTGAAAAGCTACATATTTTGTCTACTTCAAAATATATGAGCTAGAAAAACATTCATGGAAACTGACTACCCGTATTCATTTGCTGCAGCTTCTTTTCCCATTTTTATAAATAGTTAACTTCCAAACTGGAATCCCCAATTTTTGGATAGTGCAATAAGCAGCAAGAGGGTAGTGTGTGTGTGTGTGACATGATGTTTAATTTTAATCCTTTGTTAGGTTAGAGCAGAGGTCTTCAAACTTGGCCCTTTTATGACTTGTGGACTTCAACTCCTAGAATTCCTCAGCCAGGCATGTTGGCTGAGGAATTCTGGGAGTTGAAGTCCACAAGTCATAAAAGGGCCAAGTTTGAAGACCCCTGGGTTAGAGCAATGTTTCTCAACCTTGGCAACTTTAAGCTGTGTGGACTTCTATTCCCAAAATTCCTCAGCTAGCCATAGAAAGGAGAAGGAAGGAAAGAAGGAATCATTACCCAGAGAACCATCATACAATATTCTACTTCAGAACCTTCTAAGCCAGTAGATTTTATCATATTCCTTGGCAACCCCACAATGCATTCCCCACTGCCTCCACATGAGATGGCAGCTGCAGAATCAACAATGGCCTGTAGGGAATTCTGATTGCATGTACGCAATAAACTAAGCCACCTTGTGGCTATGTCTAGATAATAACTATTAGATAATAGTTTCTAGAACATATCATGGACCAAACTGTTTTTAGGGAACCTTAGTCTCTATTGGAAAGAATGTTTTGTCATAGGTTACTCGCAAAATATTGTTTCTGGTTGTCATTCAGACAGAAATTCCAATTTGTAAGAGATGATTCTTATACTGACAATGAGACTTGGAACCATTATGTAAGCAAAACATAAGGTCAAACTGCCTTGCCAGCTTAAAAAGACTGGCGTTGTCCCCACTGAAATCAAAAGCTGAGGTGGAAAAATGCCAAGGTTAGTGGCTTTTAATTGCTTGTAAGTAAGTTTGATTTCTAAATGCAAAATTACTTGCCAAATGTTTGAAACAATGCTTCAGGCTTTCCTCTAATGCTTATTAATCTGAGTCCAAGAGAATTGTTTTTTGTTCTTTTCTAGTCATGTTTCTACTTAAATCTTGTAATCAGGAGTCACTGTGAGTGAGTTGAATGGCCATATAAATTTTCTTAAATAAATGAATCAGTCCTAGACCCAGGGACGGAAGATTGAAACAGCCACAAAAATTAGACTTTCAGTGACAGGGTAGGTACTGTCATTTATTTTTTTCACTCATGCTGAGGAAAATGTTGTCCACAAATAATGTTCACTTGGATCCCGCAAGATAATTACTGGCCAATAATGGCAGTTAACCAGCAAACTGTTGCTAGATGTTATGGAACTCATCAGTTCACCCATGGACTAGACTGGTAAAATGAACATACCTTAAAGGAGCCATGGTTAAAAGGGCATCCAGGGCTTGACATATTCCAAAAGGCCTCTGTGTAATATTGTAAACCCCCCCCCCAAAACTGTCTTTGAATACCTGACAGTCAGCATCTCTTTCCTGTAAACTAAGTGAGGCTACAATATTTTATAAACTGAGCTGCTCTGTGCCGCTGTGGATGCTTTGTTTGCCAGAGACCTTTTGATTACTATACCTTCCAATCATTGTTATGAATAACCCTCTGCTTGTACAATTGGTGTATATGGAAAATTTTCTAGGAGAACTACTGTTAGGATTTATGCTTTTGAAACTGGCCACAGCTACACTGAATATTTGGAATCCAACAAATGCACCATACAAGGTAATATAGAAACTCAGGTGTACATATAAGTTTACAAATATAATTATTGTCTTTTTTTTAAGATGCTCTGGGTCCCCAATATGTTCTTAGGAAGTTATTTCTTCATTCAATGCTTCCTCTCTGTTGGATTACTAACAAAAAACTGAGGCTACTGTAGATTGTACATTGGGTGGGGTTGCTATCAATTTTATTTATACAGAATACAACTTAACAAAATGCATATTCTCAGAACCAGTGTTTGCTGGTTCCAGTGGTAGTCAGATAGACTATCAATTAATTTCCTAATAATATAATTTTTATACAGTTTCATTTCCTACAAAGGATTAGAATTTCCAGCAGGAGGACTAACTTAATACTGCAATGAAATAAGCTGTCAAGATAATATGGAATGACTGTCCTCTTGTGCATATTCATTGATTTGTATAAGCTTTTTCCAAATCACTGTAACATAATGAAATTAGCTTCACTGCTTTGAGTTTGTCATGGCTTTCATTTCTTTCAGGATCTAACAAAAACTTCTGATAAAAGTAAGTTTCAGCTATTTTTTCACAGAAGGATGATCAGTATTTATGATGTCTAAACATCATGATAAATATTCTTATTACTTAATGTAAACATCTGCATCATCACCTTCCTCTTGTCCTACTTGGCTACTTAATTGGCATTGCCCTTCCAGGATTAAGTTCAACAAAGCAGCTCGCAGCTCATGTTAACAATCAGAATTTGAAACCATAATTATTTGTAGGTTTCACATTTCAGGTAGCGCTAACTTGAAATGATGTATGGCATTTGCAGATTACTTTTAACCACAAAAGAGCTGCCAACTGTAGCTAAAGAGGATGCTAAGTAATGAGGCAGCATGTATACTTACGTTAGCCATTTGGAATGGGTTCACATGTTGTGTCACCATGTCTGATGACCTCCATCCATCTGACAGTAGAGTTGTGAGGTCTTCAACCAATTAGCTTGTCCAGAAACAGAACTCACAGTGTTGCAGGACTCAAATAGTTTTAGTATTTTATTGTGTTACCAATAAAATATCTGAAACTTACACAGTTCAACAGCTCTCCTCTTCTCAATAAATATAAAAACGAATATACCAAGGGACAGGTACTAGGGCACCAGAGACTGGTTATGTGGAGAGAGGTTTTTCTGCGGACTAGGGGAGGTATGGTTTTGTGTGCTGCCTGCATCCTGCAGATGGGGCTTGTTTGTGTGGTCTGGCTGCTGGCATGCCGCGTCCTGGTACTGGTCCACAGACCGGGGGAGGGGACCTCTGCACTAGGGTGTACATTAGTTCAGTTAAACAGGGAAAAGGAGATTTGAGTGTCCCAGGAAATTGATTTAACATCTGCTTGCAATTCCTTAAAGGAGCTGCATCCTTTTCTGGGATAGCACAGCTGTCCATTAGTCACACAATCTTATGACAAGACACACTGAAAGAATACTGTGGTTACATACATTCATAAAATGACAGCTATGCTCATTTTCAGAAAATTACCGCAAAATAATTTTCTTTTTCAAGCAATTTTTTTTCCTGTCATCCTTCTGGCCCCCAGGATGGTCTGTTGTCCCAACTTGAGTTTGGTGGGTTTTTCTTTCCTTTTTTAGGGCCCCTCCTGAAAACTGGACAGCAGGCACGGTCAGCCTGGTGAGGTAGTCCAAACAAGAAACTCATCCCAAAGTACTACTCTAACTTTATTGTAAGATTACTTTAACAAAATTGCAGATCTGAATGCACATCTTTCCCCCTCAATCTTTATAGTACTAAAAACTAGACAGGGTCCCTTCCAAGAAGTTTGCCATACCCACATTGGTTTTGCAGACTCAACTGCGGCTTGTCTGACTGTGACTAGCCTACAGCTCTTCCTTCTGTCTCCCAAGGTCATTCCCATAAATCACAGGTAGTCCTTGAATTATGACCTCAATGAACCCCAAAATTTCTGTTACTAAGCAAGACAGTTGATAAGTGATTTGTGCCCCATTTTATAACCTTTTTGCCATGGTTGTCAAGTGAATCACTGCTGTCATATGAATCTGGCTTCCCCCATTGGCTTTGTTTGTTGGAAGAGAGTTGGAAAGGTTACAAATGGTGGCCACATGACTCTGGGACAGTGCAACTGTCATAAATACATGGCAGTTATGAAGCACCCAAATTCTGATCATGTGATCATGGGGATGCTGCAATGCTCATAAGTCTGAAAACCAGTTAAAAGTCATTTTTTTCAGTGCCATTGTAACTTCAAACGGTCACAAAACAAATGGTTGTAAGTTGAGGATTACATGTAGGTAGCCACATATTTTTTTATTATCAATATTATTATAAATGCAAAATTGTGAAATCAGAGTTGCCAGTTCTTTAAGTAGTGTTAGCCTTCATATGCATCAAGTTCTTCCCAAGAACCTAGGATGTGATAATGCACTGGCATAATATATATGTGGATTCAAACAATGTGGCTTTTTGTAATTGACAATTGTAAATTTTTAAGAGTCATGAAAGTTCTCCTGCTTGAGCAGGGAGCTGGACTAGGAAGACTTCCAAGGTCCCTTCCAGCTCTATTCTATTCTAATTCTAATATTTTGGTATGGCACCCAATATGCTGGAACTATTATGGCCAGTTTATACCATAATCTTTCAATATCAATTTCCAGATCTTGATACGTTGTGATCTTCTCCAACTCTTTGTCATTTATATTATCCCCTGCTATTGCCACGTCAATTATCCACACTTTCTTCTTTTCAACCAGAGTCATATCTGGTGTGCTATGAGCCAAAACTTTGTCATCTTCAGAAATCCCAAAATATTTTAAACTGCTCATTCACTTACTTTTTCAACTCTACATTCCCACCAATTTTTCATTACTGGTACATGATCATTTTTACAGATGTTCCAGTGAATCATTTTGGTGACTGTGTTATGTTAGTTTTTTATAATCAATTTGTACAAAAATTTTGCTCAAGCTGAGTGTATGTTTCTTCTGCTTCTTTCCACAATCTACACTTTGAATCATTTGATGATTTTTTCAATTCGGATTCTTGATTGCATTTGTTCTGACAGCTTGTTCTTGTGCAACTAAAAAATCAAACCTTAAGTTTCTTTTTTTAATGTTCCAGCTGTAAACTATTGCGAGGTTTTATCTTTATCCCTTTTCCTCAATCTTTTGTAGAAATTGACCATGTAATAATACTTTTCCTCTCAAGTATTCTATTTGTGTTATTACATTATTCTGATATTCAGTTTTTGTTTCCTGTACATTTAGTATCGTCTAGTTCTGAACTTGCATCAATTCTTATTTTTGGCTACCAACACTTGCTTTTCTTCTTTGATAATTTGTTTGACTTGAAGTAAACCTCTTCTTCCATTTCTGCGAGGCAAGTATAATGTGTCAATATCAGTATGAGGATGTAATGCATATTGAGTAGACATCAGTTTTGTTGTTTTTGGCCAAAACTGTCCAGTTCAGTTTGTGTCCAGTTAATAATTTCAGCAGTGCATCATATCACAAATACGGCACAGGTACATTCCTTACATCTGATATAAATTTAAGTTTTGAAAGAGGAGTGTCTTTGATTTTGACATCATTTCTTCCTGCTGCTTTGAGCTTGCATATAAAAATATCCCACAAATAACATTTGTTGTTGATGCATATAACATCCTTGACAATGTTGGACAAGGTTTGAAGAACTGTTTGCTTTTTACTGAGTCAGTTCCATTTGTATTTCCTTGGCTTCCCAATAAAAACACTAAGAGTTACTTCTGGACAACATGCATACAACTAATTGACTGAAGCCTAAAACGGGTCCCCATTGAATTGTCAGTTCCTGGGAGACTTAATGGAATGTAGTAAGTCTGTTGATTTATTTATTGATTTTATTTACTTGGAAGAACAATCAGAACAACTTCTGTCTCAAAACGACATCTTGCCAACAGATTATTTTTTTGGCAGATCTAAAAGCTTTGGCAATTGAGTTACATTGACCAGGTTGGCTCGTAGTCCTAAGAGCTGTGAGCCTAACATATCTGTATATCTCCTGAATGGGGGAAGCTGTTTTAAGCAATGTCTGTAGAACACAAGAAAGTTCTGCTCAGACAACAGCAGGCAGAATGTTAAAGACAGATGAGGGATTTGACTTTTTGGAAATTTTATTTGGGAAAAAGTGTACAAGACCAGCCAATTACATGACATTTTTTTCTTTTCATTTCAAATGTAATCCTCCCACATCTACAAGGTCCAAAGTTAAGATGAGCTTGCTAATCAAATGTGGAGGAAATTATGACAGAAAATGAAGCACCAGCAGCGCAGTATGGTTCTGGAAAGACCTCCGAGGAACATTATGTACCCTTTCTCTTTCCAAACTTTTAATGGAAAAAAATTATGTCATAAAGGTGCCATCTTTAGAAATGTCATGGGATGCACTGAACGTTCTGAATGCTTATTGTTACAGACAAAAAAACCTTAAAAATGAAATATTCTATATACGGTAATTGGAATGCTGCCTTGGAAAAATAGTCTTTTTCCAGTCCAGTCTTTCTCCCTTATATTTTATAAATCTAAGTTATAAATCCAAAAACAAAATGCAACTGCAATTTGTCCACTAAATGAAAAAACAGTGATTGCAGGCATTAAAGTGGCTGACTCAAGTTGAATTGAGTGCACTCCTGGTACAAGCACTGGCGTTTCATGGGACTTTCTAAGTCTGTATCAGTACAGATGAGACCTTCTTAAACCTGCTGCTCTTCTGATGGATCCAAGTGATCATTTTCACAATTACTAGTTAGAAAGCATGCGTTTGGAATAGTCAGCATTGGAATATTGAGTTTCATAGTGTTCAAAAGGATGGTCAAAAGACTTTGCCAGTTCTTTGTTTTGCTTTTTCTTCAGTATCCTAACAGTAATTAGAAGAATAGAATAGAATAGAATAGGATAGAATAGGATAGAATAGAATAGAATAGAATAGAATAGAATAGAATAGAATAGAATAGAATAGAATAGAATAGAATAGAATAGAATAGAATAGAATAGAATAGAATAGAATAGAATAGAATAGAATATTCTTTATTGGCCAAAGTGTGACTGAACACAATGAATTTGTCTCCAGTGCAGACAAATTATTATGGTTTCATTTCCTGGATGTTTTCACAGGACAAACTAACCATAAAACTGTACACATCCATATCTGCAGTTCTCCAGGAAGAATAGCAATGAATTGTCTAGACATGGGTAAGTGTTCATGTTTAAGCCTATACCATGGTGATAAAGGGGGGGGGGTAAATGGTGATAAAGGGGGGTAAAGCAAGCTCACTAAAAGCATTCATGGACTCTGCTTCAGCAGCTTAACATGCTCATTATTGTGAAGTTGGAATTAGGAAATTCTTCTCAGTGTTAATGTTTGATGGGGAAATACTTCCATTGTGATCTGAAGGTACTCCTAGATTGCTGGCAGTTGCCAGAAAAGCAGATGGAAGCTATGGCTTGGGGAGTTTTTGCCCAGCTTCAGCTAACATACCAATTATGGAACTTCTGGGGAAATCTGGTGAGTTTTGGCTAGAACTACTACACTTTTTATGGGGTTACCTTTGAAGACCACTCAGAAGCTGCAGTTCACAGAATGCAACAGCCCGCTTACTGATGGGAAAAGCTACCAATGCCACAAAATACCAGAACTGCTAAGTCACCAATAGGTGTCTAAGTGCAATTCAAAGTGCTGGTTATAATTTATAGAGCATTTATGACTTGGCATATAGATATCTATAAGCCTGCCTATTTCAGGAGAACCATCCCATCCAATGAATTCAGCCCTCAAATGAAATAAGAAAGGGCAAAAGTAAATAGTTTTTTATGTTATGTACCTCTTGTGTGGAACATCTTGATTCCTCCCTTGCTGTCATTTTAGGACAGCAGTATACTGTCCTAAAATATACAGTATACAGTATACCGGGAACGAATTCCCATCGCCCAGTACGCTTACACAGAGAAGGCCTCCTCAGGGTACCGTCGGCTAGACAATGTCGGCTTGCGACCCCCAGGGGAAGAGCCTTCTCTGTGGGAGCGCCAGCCCTGTGGAACCAGCTCCCCCCTGAGCTTCGGATGGCCCAAGATCTCCAGTCCTTTCGCCGCGGCCTCAAAACACTCCTTTTCCACCTGGCTGACCTAGACTGACAGGGATTTTAATTATATTTACAATTCTAACTTTATTCTTTAATTTATTTTAATTTATTTCAAATTTTATTTTTTAATTTACTGTACAGAGACCTTTAAGTTTTGATGTTGTTAGCCGCCCTGAGTCCCTCAGGAGATAGGGCGGGATATAAATCCCATTAATAAATAAATAAATAAATAAATAAATAAATAAATAAATAAATAAATAAATAAATAAATAAATAAATAAATAAATACTGTTCCTTTGCAGGGCATTTGAGGTGTTAATTATGAAGGAAGTGCTCTCTTGCCGTGGTTGCTTAGGTAGCGTTCTTTTTGGGAGGAGGGGACTTTAATGTTTGTTTTTACAGAATCTATATGTTGTAAACCTCTTTGATTGTATATTCTGCAATAATCCATTTTCACTGATAGCAGCTTGGTTACTACATTTTGTACCAGTTGTAGCTAACAGGTCATCTTCAAAGGCAGCATGCCTAGACCTCTTTGCAATTCTACAACCTCATTTTCTTATTCACTGTTTAAGCATAGTAAGAAAGGAAGCAATAAAACATACCAGTATAGGGACACTAACACAACCCTTAATTAAAACAGGCTCAAATAGCATCCTAGCTCAACCCAGTTATTTTAAATACATTAAATTATTGCAAAACATCAATAAACTTCTAATCATCTACTAAAGAAAGCCAGACTTAGGAACATTCTGTTCCACTATCTTTCTTACCATTGCTGTTCTTATTCTGCCTTTTTCAAAGTAACACAACTTTATCATTAAAGGGAGAGAGAAAGAGATTAAATACTCTTGTTACATTTAAAGAATGTTTAATTTTGTCCAGAGAGATATGCTTCTATTAGTTAATTCAAAACGGATGGTTGCCTAGTCCTAAATACAGTTGCTTGGTTACCATTTTGCTGGGCATAAAAACAGTTATTCAGCCAGCAAGGAACACCCCACTCTACTCCACCCACTCACCCATTGCTTGTCTAATATCCTAAGAAGGAAGCAAAGGCAGATGCCTGCCTCCTGTTCAGACAGACTGTAACTGCACAGGTTGCTCTCCCTTTGGGATCCATCTTGTTCTGCCAAAAATGTGTAATGCCTTGTCCTATCTATAAATGGTATGAACTTCGGTAGTTCTGACCATCTAATTCATTCTGGTAATTCCTGCAGAATAATTATAGGAAGGGCTTATGCTGGTGATATTTCTTTGTTTTCAGTGTTGGTATATTTGCGACTGATAAGCAACTTTTCTTCCAGTGGTTCCACAGCTATTGACCCTGGTTCTCAGCCAACAGTCCTCAATCCTATAGCCCATTTGTCATCAGATGTCTAGGAACTTCAACATCTAGCACAGTTTTTATTGGCCTAAGTGGCAATTGATGTGGTATGGGTTTCTGAAAGTTACATCTCACCATATTGTTTGACACTCTAACATATGGCTCCTTTGATAAAATGTGTCCAATTCATTCTAGTGAACACTGAAGACCACTCATCTTATTAGATAAGCAAATGTTCATATTCATGCAATGGTTAATATATATTGATGTCTTTATATTACTCTTCCTTAACCTGGTGCTCTAGTTGTATTTTATTTGAATTTCTCACATCTCTAGCCAGCAGCAGATTAGAGAAGACTAGTATAACCAGCTTAAAATGATGCCCATTGAAGATCAATATATCTGGACAACATTTAATTAAGGAAAATGGTT
The DNA here is from genome assembly GCF_964194415.1 of Vipera berus. Classification (NCBI taxonomy): domain Eukaryota; kingdom Metazoa; phylum Chordata; class Lepidosauria; order Squamata; family Viperidae; genus Vipera; species Vipera berus. The sequence continues at coordinate 305,673,619 of NC_138202.1, read as the reverse complement.
GTATGCCAGAATGAGGACATTAAACAACTACCTAAAACTGCCTTATTGCCTCCTGTCTGAGATTGTGGACAAGCTTCTCTGGGAGATACAATTCAAAAACAGTTAACCACTGATCAGTGCTGTGAACACCACTTCCCGATACTTGCTTCTTTTTAGCTCCAGTAGTCAAAAAGTCAGAACAAGGATTTACATACGTACTAAACTAGCAAATAGCTGGCCCTAATTCAAATTAGTTTCCATTGGTTAGACGTGTTTGTTTTGTTTTTAATTTTCCATCTGAAATTGTGTACCCTTACACAGTGAATGCTTGTCTTTGTAAAAACACAACGTAAATGTGATGTTATTGTAATTGCTCACCGAAGCTCAAATGCCAAGTCTTGGGACCTCTGCCCTTATTGCACATTGCCCAGGGATATCTTAGCAGCACAATGGCCTTGGCTGGCAGTAATCCCTATAGCGGGAAATAGATTTCTCTTATACTCAATGGGAAGATTCATTATTCAACCCATTCCAGACAATAGGGAGCATTTCATTCAAGAAGGAAAAGCAGACCCAGAAGGATAAGAACTTTCATATCTTTAACCTCCATCTCCACCTTTCATCTATATATATATATATATATACATATATACATATATATATATATATATATATATATATATATATATATATATATATATATATATATATATATATATATATATATATATATATATATATATATATATATATATATATATATATATGTATATGTATATGTATATATATATATATATATATATATATATATATATATATATATATATATATATATATATGTTTAAGTATTTGTCAAGGCTTTTTGAGTGGACCTTGCTAATTAACTCTTTCATTCCTGTTTTGGCCCGACTCAGGGCTTATCCACAGGACATAGTCAACTTATGACAGCTCATTATTTGTGTAAATTATTCAAATTGCTAATAAAGAATTTGGGAGGCTAAGATGATCATTTCGAACTCTTTATGTTCTCATCAGTTAGTCATACCCTTTATCTGAGATATATATATGAAAAAATGCCAATTTTCACGTGTTTTGGATAACTTACAATTACTATTACTTAGGTTACAATGACTGTGCTAAACCATAATATAGTTTATATGATTTATGGATAACTTACAATTACTATTACTTAGGTTACAATGACTGTGCTAAACCATAATATGGTTTATATGATTTATGTTCCCAGCCAATTATTCATTTTTCTCATACTTAAGTCAGCCCTGGTTTACTGTAATATGCAAACTAATCTGATTTAATAAATTCAGGTCTGCAGGTTTCATTTGCCTGTTTGAAATGGCAGAACTACAGTGAAATAAAATACTTCATTTGTTAATCCAAACAGCCATATAAAAAATTACATTAAGTCTTTTTCCCCAAGCTAAACTTGAGCAGGAACTGGATCTAATATCAACACATTCTATTGCTAGAGGTGGATTCTCCTCTTTCCTTAAACTTTCCAAGATTTTAGATGATGGGAAATGAACATTAGATTCTTTATTTTATGGCTTGTCTGACAAAATACCTAATAGTTAATGGATACTAAAGTTGGAAAAAAAAAACTCCAAATGATCATGATATAATTATATAGATCCTAAGTGTCTGTTAATTAGCCTCCTTGCCTATTTTTATTTTACCTGTTTTATTGAGTTTAGAGGCCTCTTGATTCCCAGTGACTCTGGAGAGCTTACAGCTTGAAGGGAAAGAATAATGTATGAACATTTTTATATTTGGATAAGAAAAATTAAAGGTTTAAATTGGAAAGATGTAAATGCAGAAAGGATCTAAATCAGACATGTCAAACTCGTGACGTCATGTGACATCACACAACGTATCGGAGCTTTTTCACCATTGCTGGCAGTGGGGTGGGTGTGGTTTCCCAGTGACGCTTCCGGCCCACGGGCCAGCAGTTTGACACCCCTGATCTAAATAATGTTGCAGGAAAAGTCTTCATCATGGTTCAGTCCAAGCTGGGAATAAACAACATGGCGACTACTTTAGAAAGGTTGCAGTTTATTGAAGAGGAGAGCCAGACAGAAAAATGGCTCTGGAAGAAAGAGAGAACGCACATGTAGGGAGTGGGTTTTTATACCCTCTGGGGCTTTTGAGGTTGTTTCCTGTTCCTGTTTGAGGCTTTGTATTTCCTGTGTCATGTATTTTGACCTTTGTCTGAGTGCGCCCCTTTGGCATCTGTGGGTTAATCCTATTATGTTCTGTCTTAGAGTTTGAGTGGGGTATGTAGATTTTAGGTGTCTTTGTCTTCCTAAACTTCTAGCTGGGGGCCTCCAACCTTCCTGGATTATTTACATCTGCATTTCTGCAGAGCTGGTTTCTGCTTGGGGAGGGAGACTTGGGGCTATTAAGAAAAACTGGGCATGCTTTTCTGCCTCTTTTAAGATTCTTTGGGGAAATATAATATTCTGCCCTTTTAATATTTCCTTCTCTGGGGGGGCTAACTTCCCACAATAGCTTGGTAGATCACAAGCTGAACATGAGCAAACAGCGTGATTCACTTACATCACATGCTATACTGATTCAAAAGAAGCACAGTCAAAATCAAGATAGGTCAGCATTCCTCTCTATTCTGCCTCAGCTAGTAAATTATTTCAGGATATGTGAAGGGGAGTTTTCCCGATATTTCCCAGGGTGAGTCTAGTTACAATGGTCCTTTTGTAGTTATGTGGGATAGTCACTGCAACAGCTGCTTTTAGACAATTGTTGGTGTATTAGTGAAATACATCCCTTGGTTTTGAGGGTCCATTCTCAAGATCCAGCCTTAAAGGCAGTTACCATCTCGCTGATATTGGGCTGTTCCTGATTAGTAAATGTTAGCAGAGACAACTTTTAAATCTGTCCTTCAAACAAAAGGAAAACACTTTGCGCACTTGTTAAATTCAAAGCAGAATGACAACAAAATAACTTTTGAACTACTTTCTGCTTGTAGTAGAGTAGTGTAAGTTCAAAATTTCAGAACACTTGAGAAATGTGATGTAATAGTGACCCAACATCCAATTTGAGGCACTCAGAGTTGGATGCCAGCCTTATTTCAGTCTGGAAGAGATGCTTAGGGAGGAGTCTTGTCCAGTCATTTGGAAATGGTTTGAACTTTTTTGAACCTGAGGAAGTAAACTTGTTCCTTGGGACTTTGAGCTCAGCTACCTGAGATCTGTGCTTTTCCTGGCTTGTTAAAGCAGCTCAGGAGTTTTGTTTTACCAATTAACATAGAAATTTAATAAAGTATTCCAAATAATGCATTCTACAGAGGTAAATGACACTATATTTTTAACAAATTACCATGTCAATCTGCTTTCTATTTGGGTAGTACTTCAAGGATCCAAAGAACTGTATTCAGCTGTGTCAGTAGGCAGGCAAAAGAATGTGGTTAAAATAACACATATAGTTTGGATTACAATTTCCATACTGCAGTTCCTTAACATGACCATTTTGCTAGGATGGATGGAATTCAAATCCAAAGCAAGTTAGAGAAAACACAATGTGCCCTAACTTTAGGAGGAAACCTTTTCAAAGGGGCAAAGACCCAGAGAAGAGACCTTGTTGTCTTCTATGTTAAGCATGAGAATTTAGAGGCAAGCATTCCCCCCCACCCCTGCAAGGTGGCAATTTTTTGCTTGTCTCTTAGGCCAACATGTTCGTGTCATAATGCAGTCAAACCAACTTTCACACTGCAGAAGTCTCTTTCTTAATATATTAATTTACAAATTTTCTGATAATTTCCAAGCTCACTGAATTTTTCAGAAATGGCCTTTATCATAAAACAGCCCACTTGCAAAGCATTACAGAGAGCTGTGTTTGTCCCATCAGGGGTGGAGGAGAGGAAACAACTAATTTCTTCAGCTAGGTTCAAATCCAATTTCTGTACCACCAACGCCCCATAAATTAATCTGAACCGAAGTGCAGTATCAGCAGGAAGCTATCAAGAAAGCAAGTCCACATCCATAAAGAGAGAACACCATGTTTTAAATAATCTGTCATTTACAAGGTCTGCTGGGATACTCTGATGCCATTAGTAACAATTCTCCTGTTCAGATCAAAACACATCAGTTTCCAAACAATTCAGGCAGGCAATAATATTCTACTTTTAAACAGCACAACTGAAACTTGAATTACAGAAGGCATTGTACAGATACTCAAGATGTCCCATTTTACACTAAAGGACAATTATATAGAAGACTTTCACCCCCTAGTGTTACATTCTCAGGATTGCAATTTATGGGGGCAGAAAAAGAACCCCAGGCCACTTAGCTACAGATATGTTGTCTGAAGCTTGTTAGCTTCCTAATATTTTATGTTGGAAATACAATTTCCAGCTAGGTGTTTGGCTTGCTGGTGAGGAATGCTTAAAATTGGAACCTCAGAATATCTGAGAGCAACTGGCTAAGAAAGGCTGGCACAGGTATTTCTTTGTTATTTGAATATCTAAAATCTCCATTTTTTTCCTGGGGAAAGTAGATCCAAATACAATCCAGATCTTATTACCATAATCTTATTACTACAATATTTCTATTTCATACACACACACACTGATGATTCTGTTTTAAAATAATTTTATTAAAAGTTTTTAATAAACCTAATAAAAGCTAATACAAACTAAACTAGAACAGAAACAAGTAAAAAAAGAATAGAAAGGGGCAACAAAGAATAAATAAGCAGCATCACATGGAGCATAAGCTAATATGTTTCACCCTTCTTAAAATTACATATAAAACAAACCCATGTTGGCTTTTGGTTATGACTTTGTTTGCCTCTAGGTCAGGGGTGTCAAAGTCAATTTCATTTGAGGGCCGCATCAGCATTGAGGTTGCCCTCAAGGGGCCGGGTGGATATGGCCAGGGTGGGCGTGGCCTACTGGGTGGACGTGGCTAGAGTGCATATGGCCTACTGGGTGGGCGTGGCCAGCTCTACAGCGTTCACATCAAGGGTGCCTATGGGGGCCTGGGCAGGAGTGGGACAGATCTGAGGGTCTCTGGCAGAAGGAGGGTCTCTGGGCCAGGGCCAAGGCAGTGGGGGCCGTTCCCTCACTGTTTCCAGGATGGCTTCGCGGGCCACATGAAACCACTTCGCAGGCCGCATCCGGCCCCCGGGCCTTGTGTTTGACATGTCTGCTCTAGGTGTTCACTGATTCGTTGCCTGATTATCTTTTCCAGAATCTTCCCAGGTAGTACTTCAACCTCCTCAAAAGGGCCTCACTGCCATTTCAGTGCCCCGATATATTGGAACAGAGAACCCTTAAATTCAGCATGTTGACACTACAAGTAATATATGGCAGATTACAAATAACCAGCGTAGAGTACTGGTTAAGGCCAAACTACCTACTAGTTTGGAGTGTGGTTTGACAAGCTATTGTCTTTGCCTGTTGAAGTCTCATGGATTTCTCAGAAGTAAAACTTAGAATTCAAGAATTATTAAAACTAAGCAAGCTAAACCTTGCCATATGGTTTGAAATTTGATTATTTCCAAAGCTTTCTAAAGTTGCAGGGTTCTGTCTTGTACCAAGCAAACAGTTGGATTAGATGACTTCTGAGCTTCTTCCAATTCAATGATTCACATGACATGATGTGTGTTTTCCTGCCCAAACTCAATTCAAAGGAAATAATTAATTGTATTCATGGGAAGAAAGAGTCACACAATTCATTTACCAATCATAAGTGGTCAAAATTTGAGAATCTCTGGCTTATGATACTGGACCATATCCAGGAACTCTTGAATTCAAGCCCATTTTCGCCTTTGAGCTAACCACTATCTTAACTTAACCCAATCCATCCTACTTCACAAAGAGGAAAGAGTACAATGTACACTGCCTTTAGCTCTCTGAGGCCAGACAGGCAATAAATGTAACAAATGTATGAAAGAGTTGTTGTATATACTAAGGTTGTACAGACCTTCAGATTCAAAGGCAACAGGTATATCTGCAACTCTTTAAAACTTTGAAGATTGCACAGCTATTACTCAGATGGTATAATTTTTTTCAACCATTAATCAGAAAAATTTTCTTTTTATTAAAAAGCAACAAAAGATTGCCACTTTTAAATACTTCACTTCATATAGAAAAGATTATCTCCTGCAACAGAAAAGCTAGCAGATAAGGAAGTAATATGCCATCCTTTTCTATTTTGCTAGAAATATTATAGAGAAATGTGCATTATGTTCACTCATGTCAATAATCTATATTTCCCCTGAACTCAGAACTGCTTCAACAAAGAGTTTGACATCCAGAAGCTTAATGAAATATAACATACTACTGTATTATTCAGTGTTTCCATGTGCCAGATATAATCTCTTCCAAAATACTTCATTGCAAGTTCCTTTTATTCTTTTCCCCAACAATTGCTCTGTGTTCCATGGCCAATGAATACTCTTTGTCCTTAGTGGGATGGGACTTTGTGGGAGAATAGTATATATTTTAAAATTTCTTTTCAAAAAGCCTCCACTATAATAAACCAATTATAGTTAACATAAACCACCAATACAAGCATTCATATCAACATTAAAATCTAGCACAGTACAATCAAATCATCAGCAAATACAAGGAAAAATTAATGAAATTAATAGGTCTGTACAAAAACCTATAAATAGAAAGCTTGCCCATACCACTAAGAATGATTTTAATGAGTAGATGGATTGAGTAAAAGTTCTCTCTCAAGTAATGTACAGTAACTGTAGACCAAGATTTTGATATCAATCATAATTAAGTTGCAAACCATTAATTATATTTTGCTAAGCCACAATTTCTTGAACTATTCTCAGTTGATCTCACAATCTCAAACAATAGACTAAGCCATAATTCAGGGTTTACAAATCATATTATACAGCAGACTAAGCTAAAACCAAATTATCTTTTTTTTTAGCTTGATCCAATCTGTAATGCCAATCTAAACTATATAGCAAAGTTTTACAGAATGGCGATGAAGTTCAGAAGCAAGCCACTTGGAATCTGAGTAGCTATTTATTTCCTACTTTTATTACTTTTATAAATAACTCAAGGTGGTGAACATACCTAATACTCCTTCCTTTTCCTATTTTCCCCACAATAATAAACCTGAGAAGTGGGTTGGGCTGAGAGAATTTAACTGGCCCAAAATCCTCCATCTGGCTTTCATGCCTAAGGCGGGGGTTAGAACTCAAGTCTCCTGGTTTCTAGTCTGGCTCTCTAATAAAAAGAGAGAGCATATAAACAGAAAGTACACTTATGCTCATAACTGAGCTCAAAATTTGTTGCTAAGCAAAACAGCTGTTGAATTTTGCCCATTTTATGACCTTTCCTGCCCCAGTTGTTAAGTGAATCACTGCAGTTGTTAAATTTTTGTTGTTAAGAGAATCTGGCTTCCCCATTGACTTTGCTTATCACAAAGTTGTAAAAGGTGATCGATCACGTGACCCTGGGACACCTGCAACTATCATAAATACTTGCCAGTTACCAAATGTATAAATTATAACTTCATATGGTCACTAAATGAATGGTTGTAAGTCAAGGACCATCTGTATGAAGCTATGCATATTTTTAAAAAGTAAACATACAGCAAAGGCAAAACACACTCCTGTACTTGCCACTAGATCCTCATTCCTTCCTTGACATTCTCTGCTCTGCAAATGAAGATCTTAAGTCAAATATTCTGGATTCACTTCAACAGTCTATTCTCCCAAGATATTCAACAATACAAAACAGAATCACTAGAAACAATAATTAAGTTTCCTCTAGGGTCAGATGTTTAAGATGTGATAGTAAAATAGTAGCACACAAAGCTTGCAAACATTTAAATAGCTCTTAAAGATAGAAAAAGCTTTAAACTGCCATATTTTTTTTCTGGAAAAAAAACAATTGCACAGCTGAAAACATTTTGGGGCAGATAACTGAAATAAAAATTTTTATCAGTTAAAAACTTTTGCTGTAACAGTATATTTAGTGTGAAAAAGTAGAGATGTTTGCTAACTTTTTTCAACTCATTATTTTCAGGGTTTATGATTTGGTAAAATATAATAAATACTGATGTATGTGGAATCACAATCACACAAGCTAGATAACTGTAACTTTTTTGATTTTGGACTGTTAATAAATAAACACAACTCTTCCAAATAAGATAACATCCCAAGAAACAGTATACTGATAATTTCCTTACTTTCCTTTCAATAGTCAGCTCAGCCATACAATATTACAGAGATTAGTTTCTACATATTTGCACACTGCATTAGTCATATTTAAGGTACCCTAGCGAGTTTCTCCAAGGAAATATGGCTGAGCATATTTATGGCTGAATACATCACCCAAAATCTCAAAATTACACACGTAATAGCAAGCTATTGTTTAAGAAGAGCAAGGAGAACATCGCAATTCTTCCAGCAAAAATAAATTAATAGGATTTCCCTCAATCGCAGCTCGTATAGTAAAGCCCGCAAGCCGCTGATCCACCCGGCTTGATTTAATCCCGGTCTCCCCTTCTGGTTTTGCTTAACAGCGCTCCTTCTTCATTGGCAAATTGCTCCTCCAGCCGTTCTTCTTTATTGGGTGAGGAATTGCTTAAAGGAGGCGTTTTCGTGAGTGACAGCCGGCTGGAGCAATAGTACGCTGCGCTAATCAAAACTCACCCTTCCGAAATAGGTCGTGCTGCAACTAATGAAGGGCGTCCAGTTGTCGTGCTTTCCGTAAAGAGGAGTTGGTAAACAAGCCCCGATAATCAGGGCTTGGCATCCCTGTGGAATCGCCCCTGAGCAGCGAGCAGTGTGGAGCACGCAGGTGAGAGATCTTCAGGAGCAGCTGTCGGCACGCGCTCTGTTAAAAAGCAGCCTGGCCTCTCGTTTGCATCTACTTCCTGGGCCGGCTTCTGGGAGACCTTGACTCGGGACTTTTTGCATTTCGGCACCTTGCCTGAATCGGTGCAAAATTGCCGCCTTGGGGCGCATACGGTGCAATCCCGGTAGAGAAAGGTCTTCACTCAAGAAGATAGGGGGAGCTTTCGGTGTGAAAATGGGTCTTCTTGCGAGCATCCTTAATGGGGCCTTTCTTAGGAGGTAACTAAGATTAAGGCTGCATGCAGCCCTCGGAAGTGGCAGTAGTTGAAGTCTGGGATTGGAAGCAATTCGCACTGTTATTAAGGAGAAACTTCCTAGCAATGAGAACAATTGAACCAGTGGAACAGCTTGTCTTTAGGAGTTGTGGGTTGTGGCATCACTGAGGTTTTTAAGAAGAGACTGGCCAGCCACTTGTCTGAAATGGTATAGGGTAGGGGTCTGCAACCTTGACAACTTTAAGACTTGTGGACTTCAGCTCCCAGAATTCCTGTGCTGGCTGAGGAATTCTGGGAGCTGAAGTCTACAAGTCTTAAAAGTTGTCAAGGTTGCAGACCCCTGGTATAGGGTCTCCTGCAACTAACAAGTGACCAGCCCTGGAAATCAGGAAGACTATGACACTATGAAAACACTCCCATGTGGTTGGAAACACTCCCATGAGCTATTGTAAAACAAGTCCAGTGCTCTTTCAGAAGAGTACTAAACTCATGTTTAAAACAGCCTGATTACTTAACAGCTGATAGGCACCAAGGTATGTACACCATGCAGCCTCACTCCCTCGCCTAGTCAAATGTAACAGCTTACAGGTCCAAAAGAGGAAGCAGTGGCAGAGGGGAATGCAACTCTTTACCCACCAAATAAACAAGGCTTTGAAGTAACCCAGCCACTTTGGTATTTTGCCTACTCTTCCAGCCTGGGAATCAACTGTCTGGAGCTTCTCAAAGCTTTAAGGAAGGTTTGAAGATGCCTGAACAGGTCTAGCCAAACTTTGCTTCTTTTTCAGTTCCATTCATGATTAAGGAGAATAATTGATTAAGGAGAATCTGGTAGATATTTTCCTGCCAGTTGGTGACATTTATTGAGGGAAGAGGAAAGCAAAATCAGGGAATCCACCATTTCCTTAATATGCCCTGTACACAATAAACAAGGGCATCATCATTAGGTGGGACACTTCCTTTAGCACACGTGTGTCAAACTCACCACGTCATGTGACATGCCGGCAATGGGGTAGGCGCAGCTTCAGTATGATGAAACTGGCCTGCAGTTTGACACCCCTGCTTTAGCAGGATATAGACTGACAGTGGAAACAGTAGGTTTTATGCTGGTATTGTTTTCTGATGGCTGAAGGATTGGTGAATAGTTCTTTAACAGAATCATGAGAAGGAGCTTTTTCAGGCTACAGGTCAATGTAATTGAGTTCCTCAACCTTTGGTGATTAGTGGCAACATTTGGAATTTTGAAACATGTTTTGGATATATTAACAAAAGACTACTGGAATGAGCCTGAATTCACAAAATGGCTGCCATATGTGAAATAAGTTAACAAATATAAATCAGAATGTTATTTGCTACCTTCTCTACCTACTTTTCTGAAGGATGCTTCTTACAGTTATGCTATTTCTGAATAGATGGGTAAATTTTCAAACAGCATTGGGAAACAACTTTTCTATAATCTTAAGAAAGGTGTGAAGTCATATTTGTGACTCAAGGCATTTTGGATAGTAATGATAATACTGAAATTTGCTACTGGTTAGCTCCCCATTTTTAATCAGATTCGTTTGTTGGAAAAGTACAAAATTAAGTGGGACAAGGAATCTGGCAGGCACATTGACTGCAAGCCACACAGGTACTTGAATTGTATTCACTAAATGTGGCGTAAGCCTTGTTGAAAGTAATAATATTTACTTTCAAATACTCATCTTTGGGTGTTGATATTAGGCTTTATCTTTCCACTTAAAATAAACATGAATTAAAGATTTGCAGTCTTAACATTTATTAGTTTTGCTTTTTTAAAAAAAATTCTTTCAAGCTTGACATTGTTCTTGGCTCAGACAAGGCCACCTGTATATTGGAATTTAAAGCTAATGGAAAATACGTCTACAGAGAAAGGATGTGGTTTATCTTTGCACACAGAGAAGTTCTATTGTGTTTTTAAATAGATAAACTAGATCTGCTCAGATCTGCTCACTCTAAATGTTTTTTTAAAAAATTTCATGTAATATTTTATTCTTATCAGACCAGTATATTTTCAGTAGTAATTTGACTTCTGGCAATACCCACTAATACTTTTTTCTACTTGATTTAAACCAGGGATGAATATAACTCAGACTTTACTATTGTGTTACTTTTATTAGAATTCCAAGAGTTGCTAACAAGTACGAGGTGAAAAAGCAAAAATGTAGGTGGAACTAGGTATCTGCTGTATCTTATGAACAATTCTTCAATTCAAACCTGGATCTAAGCTATATTTTCTTTTTCCCCCCAATAAAAAAGGTATTGTTTTTTATTTTATTCTTTTTTAAAATGTACACCTCCCAGAGCCTTTTGGAACCAGTCAATGCCTAAGTAAAGTAATTGTTGGTTGCATATTCAGCCAGATATTTAGACTGGATGTTGCATTTTTATCCTTTTGAATTCTTCCTGAAGACCTGGGAAAAGCAGATGTTGTTTGATGGTGTTAGAATCATATGGTTGGAAGGGACCTTGGAGGTTGTCTAGTCCAGTTTCTTGCTCAAGGCAGGAGTCTTCATCCCAGCTTGGATAAATAATTGTACAAACTTTTTTTGAAACCTCGCAACAATGGAACACCCACAACACTGGGAAGCAAGCTGTTCCACTGCTTAATAGTTTTTGCTGCCAGGAAATTCCAGATTGGATCTCCCACTGACAAGCTTCCACCCATTGTTTCTTGTCCTACTCTCAAGTGCCATAGACAATAAGTCAATGCTCTCTTCCCTGTGTAGCCTTTCAAGTATTGGAAGACTGCTATCATGCACAAGTCTTCTCTTCATGAAGCTAAACATACCTAGTTCCTTCATGAGTTTTAGCTTCCAGATTTCTTATCATCTTTGTTGCTCTTCTCTGTAATCTTTATAGGACATTAGCATATTTTTTTGTGTTGTGACCAGAACTGGACACAGTATTCCAGATAGAACCTCCCCAGTCTGGTCTAGAGTGGTACTGTACTTTTCTTGATCTTGATACTAACTTCTGTTTATGCAGCCCAGGACTAAGTTGGCTACTGACTCATCCTTAAGCAGTGGTCCACCAGGACACTTTGAATGCTCTCATAGGTACTACTGTTGAGCCTATCCTGTATCTCTATACCTGATTTTTTTTCTATAAGTGCAGGACCTTTTTTTTGCCACTGAACTGTATCTTGTTGGATAGGGCCCCAGGCTCAAGTCTGTCAAGATCTTTCTGACTTTTGACTCTTTATCTTCCAAAATGTTAGCAATTTCCCCTGATTTTGTGTCATCCCTTTGGGGTTTTTATGAAGATGTGTTATTGTCATAGAATATAAGCTATTACAAGCAAACATTTCCTTTTGCAATTAACTGATAATGATTTTATCAATGCCAATAGTATTTAAATAGTGCTAGTGGTATTTCTTGCAGATATTCCAATGCACCATTATTGCTACTTTGTCATACTGTTATTTGTAGGTAGTCTGTGGAATCTTCTTGCAACAGCTAACTAGGTCAGAGGTAGGCAACCTTGGCTCTTTTATGACTCGTGGACTTCAACTCCCAGAATTCCTGAGCCAGACTGGCTCAGGAATTCTGGGAGTTGAAATCCACGAGTCATAAAAGAGCCAAGGTTGCCTACCCCTGAACTAGGTGGTCCACTGTTTCTTCACCTCCTTTACAGAGTTGGCATTTGCTGTCTCCTCCTTTTTTTTCAATTCTGGCTCTATATGCATTTGTTTTTAAGGTTGGTCTTACTGTATGTAACTGGAATTAGCCCTCTGTCTCTTTCTTCAACTTTCCTGCTTTTAGCCATTGCCTGGTCTTTTTGTTATTTGCTTTGCCTGCTATTTTTTGTGTACTGGCCAAGTAATACTTTGCCTGCCATGTCTCTTTTCTAGACTTTATTTAGTCTTTCTTGTAGGCTAGTTTGTTCTCTTTCCCACTGTCCTTCAGATATTCTTCCAATGCCCTTTTTTTCTTTTTCAACTGTCTGTGTACTTGCAACTTTCCATGTCCAGCTATTTTCCTTGGTAAGTAGAGTCTGATATCATTGCTGTGAGGATGAGGGGCATGATTCATTATAATTATTTTCCTGGTCATCCTAGCCAGAGCTTTTAGTTCCGCTTGAGTCCAGGCCATTGTTCGAGCTGTTTACGTAATGACTGGAATTACCCAAGTGTTAATTGCCTTGAAGGTATTTTCTTCACTGAGTTTGGACTTTAAGATTTTCTTCACTCTCATGATGTATTCACTTCTAACCTTCTTGACTTAAGTATGCTTGATGTTGTCAGCTTGAAGAATACCCAGATATTTGTAGTGATAATCTTCATCCAGACTCTTGATGTTATTTCCATCTTGATTCCTTCAGTATTCACTATTTTTCCTTTGTTGGTGCACATTTGTCCTGTTCAAACTCCATTGCAATATCTTGGCAGTACTTATAGACAGTGAAGAGCAGCAAAAACAGATTTTCCCACTAGTTTTGTATGGCTCCATACATGCTAATTCTTTCCTGCTTTGTTCTTCACAATTGAGGGTCTTTTTTATATTAATACTAATAGTAATAGCACTTAGACTTATATACCACTTCATAGTGCTTTACAGCCCTCTCTAAGGGGTTTACAGAGTCAGCATATTGCCCCCCAACAATCTGGGTCCTCATTTTACTGACCTCAGAAGGTTGAAAGACTGAGTCAACCGTGAGCCGTTCAGAACTGAATACCTGGAGTGAGCAACGAGTTAGCCTGCAGTACTGCGTTCTAACCACTGTACCACCACGGCTCAGTTAATATGTTAATATGTATCATTCATCCTAACCATGGTCTATAACTTTCACATAAAGTAACTCAGAAGGGGAAAGGGAAAATGCACCATGAAAAGAATGTCGTAAAAGAATGCAATTCTGCACGAACTGTGCATGCAGTATACTAATTTGTATTTAGAGGTAACTAGAAAACTAATGAACCATTGGGTTGTCGTTTCAGAGCCATTTCTGTACCTAAACAGAGAAACCAAATGATCGTGCAGAAAAGCAGTAGGAGCAGTAGCAGCTTCTGATTTCCTGCCGTCTTTCCCATTGATTATCTTTGTGGGAAGCTGGCAGGGAGCATTAGAAATGGTCAGTGTGGCTAGGTGCAACAGGGCTAAAGTGGCCATAACTTTGCCAAATATAATAATAATAATAATAATAATAATAATAATAATAATAATAATAATAATAATAATAATAATAATAATAATAATAAAAAGTTGGAAGGGACCTTGGAGGTCATCCTATACCATTTCAATCCCAAGGGAATAGTGGATCCTGGACTTTGGATGCATTCTTTAGGTTAGCCTATTTGAGGAATGTTGATTCAAAATTTGTTGCCCTACGATCTACCATTTTGCCCAACTGAAGGTTACAAAGAAACAGGTGAGTTTTTATAGTACAATTGAAAAAGAAATACACTGCATCTTTCTTTTGCGGGGAAGACTGTAACAAGACAACTAGATGATGAGGATCTGTTATTGGTAACATAAAGCATTTAAACCTGTTTCTCTGTTGGGTACAATTGGATATAACAGTACCATTTCCCAATCTGATGCTCTTCAAATTTAGTGCCAATTAAATAAGTGGCTGGGATTACCCAAAATGTAACCTAAGTCAGCTAGAAGGTACTGCTTTTGAGAGCCCTAGAAAAAAGTGTTAGTCTTTTAAAAATTGAATTCCAATACATTTCTTTTTTTAAAAAAACATACACCATGCAAAAAAATCAATTTTATAAATAAATGTGAAAGCTTTTTAATAGTTCTAGAATACTGGTTATTGCAGAAAAAAAATCACCAGTTTTAGAAGCTATCAGCTACCTTGTTAAAGGCTCTTTAATTTTGTAATTATTCTGGGCAGTCTGTTTTGCTTTTACTCTTGTACATTACTTATTTCTACAGTGTCGGGTGTGATTAATATTCTCCATGAAGAAGGAAGCATGATCGCCTTTATGAACAATTCTGACAGTGAAGAGGAACACTGCACTGAAAGGACACCGTTGATGTCAGCTGAAAGCCCCCTTCTACCTTCTTATCACGATGGAGCACAACCATCTGAAGCTGCAGAAACACTTTCCCACAGGGTAGGAGTCTTTGGAAAAGAATGTGCTGCTTTGCTTAGAATTGGCAGGTATTGTAGAAGTCATTTAGTCACCTTAGGACTAGACTCTCTCTGAAAGTTATTGTTCAATCTTTAGGTTGGAAAGAGTCTAAAATCATTAATATGTACCAAATGAGATACTGGTATTCATTGTATTTAATGAATGAAAGTTAGTTTTTAATTGCACTTAAATTAAATCAGGTTTTGTCTGAACCCTGAAAAAGGTCCCTAATGTACATCACTTCCTGAGCAGTGCAGTACAGTACCTATTACAATGTCCTTGACTGATGGCTATTCAACTTCTACCTAAATTACTCAAGCAAAGGGGAACTCACTATATCCCAAGGCAGTTCTAATGCTGAACCGTACTATTAGGAGACTGCTAAATTTAGTTAGAATCAGATTTCTCTGTCATGCATAAATAGAAAACAATTCTGTTCCTTTGTCTGACTAGCATCCAAGTATAGTATATAATGGTGATCCTGTTCTCTGTGTGAATTCATTTTCTGTGAGTCCTTCTTTTGTATCTTTCAAAAGGCTAGAATGGGCAATTTTGTATGTTCAACTACATTAGGGTAGTTTTCCCACTGTTTCCCCATCACTGATGGATTGAACTATGTACTAACCAAGTAGGACTATTAATATCCTTGCTTGGGAGTATGGAGTTGACATCCAAAGCACTGGGCTGGCTGTGTTAAAGTATTTGAGCCTCAGCCACCTTCTCACACCAAGACGACACAATAATTTTTAAGGTCAGCCAGTGGCTGAGAAATCAAAGAGCCTCCTCCCTCTTACCATAGCCTCACATGGCCAGACTGCACAAATGAAGATATGGTGTCACTGAGCATATCTGTATGTTTTCAATTACGTTCTCTTTTTTCTCTTTCATTCAATTGTGTCTGATTCTTTGAAACTGCCTGGACTTTTCTTGTTAATTTTCCTTCAATTTTCTTCTCAAAGTTTCCAGAGGCTAAAGAACATGCCCAGTAACCATAATGCCTCAGTTGACACAGTGTTACAGAAGAATACAGAAAATAATCCAGTTCAATACTACCTTCTTTCCCCATCCTTTATCCCTATAATCAAATTTTGAAAATACAATATGTGTCTCACATTACATGATTATCCTTACTAATTGCTAAAATATGCCAACTTCTCTCATAAATTTTAAAAACAAGAGTCTATAGTAATTATATAGAATCTATAGAGATATAGTTATTACATAGAATCTATAAGGTTCATAGCCAGTTGAACTGATTAATAGACCATGAGTTCTAGTCCTGTCTTTGGCACAAAGCCAGCATGGTGGCCTTGGGCCAGCCATTTTTTCTCAGCCAAGGAAGGAAAGAAAGTAATATTGAACTGGATTATTTTTTGCATTCTTCTGTCACATTGTGTCAACTGAGGCATTATGGTTGCTGGGCATGTTCCTTAGCCTCTGGAAATTTCTTTCTTTATTTATTTAATTCCATTTATATCCCGCCCTTCTTTGAAGACTCAGGGCAGCTTACAAACTTAGCAGTAGCCTTCATTCTATGTATATGCCTGCTTATTAGGGCTTTCACACACACCCCAAGCGGCATTATTACAAAGTCAGCTTAATTGCCCCCAACAATCTGGGTCCTCATTTTACCTACCTCGGAAGGATGGAAGGCTGAGTCAACCTTGAGCTTGGTGGGACTCGAACCTGCACTAATTGCAGGCAGCTGGTGTTACTTAAGGAGGCATTAGCCCACTGCTCCACCAATGGCAACTTCCTGGACTTTTGACTCTTTTATTACTTAGTTTGCTACAATATTTTTGTCTCCTCAGTTTTTAGATGTCTGAAATGACCACTTTTGGCAAGAGGTTCTGAAGGCATTAAGCAGTTCAGGAAGAACTCTGCTGGGAAGGTAGATCTGCACAACAGTTGCTAACTCTTTCTGTTTATTGTTATTGCAGAATAGACGTACTGGCAGCACTGACAGTTCTAATAAAACACAGGGACACGGGCCTGATCCAGAAAGTGCAGCAAAAGGACATATTGTGCTGGATAATGAGGAGGAAGAGTTGACCTTAAAATATGGAGCAAAGCATGTGATCATGCTGTTTGTGCCTGTAACACTGTGCATGGTTGTAGTTGTTGCAACCATTAAATCAGTCCGTTTCTACACTGAGAAGAATGGGCAACTGTAAGTGATTCTTCACAGACTTTAAAACAATGAATGCATTGTACCAAAAGTGTTTTTTCAAGAGGCAACTGGACTTTCTTTGTTTTTCTTTGAAGATGTTTTGCTTCCTATCCATGAAGCTTCTTCAGCTCTGAGGAAGAAGAAGCTTCTTGGATGAGAAGTGAAACGTCGTCAAAGAAAAACGTCTTGAAAAAGCACTTTTGAAATAACTATGAGAATCTCCATAGACAATGAATGCATTATTTACATTAAGATTATTTCCTATTATTTAGTTTCTTCCAGGGGTGTTTGGATTGCAAACTCCCATAATTCCTAAGTGGAAATAGTAAATTTGTGATAAAGCATGAAGAGATCCAGGAGTCAAGTTTTTAAAGGCGCTTAATATTTTTTTTCATGCATTCCGTATTGTTGTAAGTCCACATGAAATCATATATATTCAAATACAAACAGCACTGGATTTCACAAGTTGAAAATTCCTGTACTTCAGTGATATTTCCACAATCTTTTGTGCATAACAAGTTGCTCGATTTTTTCCAACCTGGAGTCATTCAGATGTTTTGGTGTTCTGCCCATGCTGGATGGAAATTAATGAGTGGAAATTCAGCATATCTTGATTGGGGATGGTACTGTAGCTAAAGATAGGATAAATTCAAAAGCTACATTGCTTGTTTTATAAATGTCTTTTGTTTCTATTGCCTCTGTATTTGAGCTAAAGATTGGCATTCTGTAATACATATATTTTGGAGGGATTGGATTTTGTCTTGATAGTCAATGAGCTTCTTCTGTTAAGATATTTTGCCTTTTCTTTCAGGATTTATACCCCCTTCAGTGAAGATACCCCCTATGTGGGCCAGCGTCTCTTGAGCTCTGTGCTGAATACCATCATCATGATCAGTGTTATTCTAGTGATGACCATCTTTTTGGTTTTGCTGTACAAATATCGTTGCTATAAGGCAAGGCTTTGAATATGTTAGTGAAGGGTCTCATATTATAAAAGCCTTTTATTTAATTCTATCAGATACTTTCACTCCCTGGTGATAGGCATTCTTTAGGCATGATCCTCAGTGATTCATATGGTATACATTTGCCACATCATTTTAGGCAATTATTCTGCATTTTTCCACGGATTGGAAACATTCAGAAGTGATACTGTTACATCTTTTTAAAAGTGTTGACTGCAGAAAAATAATATCTTAAAAGAATTTTGCAGGATTTAGAAGAACCTCAGTATTATTTTTCAACATTTTAAATTATTCAAACTGTTGGTAAACAAGTAAGATCTTTCTATAGGTTTATCTTGACACATTAAAAATTGTAAGAAGGTTCCTCTCTATATGTTCAACATGCTATTTTAAGAGTGATTCTACGGGCAAAATAAGGCATCGTTCATTCCAAAATAGGTTGAAAAGTGTTGAGTCATGAAATTGCATTCTTAAACAGATCTGTGTTGCTGATAATGCATTTAATCAAAAAATGAATAATTCTAGAGGGGAAGTTTTTAACACAATAAAAACATCTCCAGCCTGCTGCCGGATTATGTTGAAATTATATTTCCCACCATTTATCAATACATAGGGGGCGCAGTGACCTAGCGGTTAAGATGCTGGGCTTGTCAACTGGAAGGTTGGCGGTTCAAGACTCAAGTACTGCATGATGGGGTGAGCTCCTGTTCTTGCCCCAGCACCTGCCAACCTAGCAGTTTGAAAGCATGTGAATGCAAGTAGATAAATAGGTACACTTTATTGGGAAGGTAACAGCGTTTCAAGAAACTTGACATATAGTCAAGCTGACCACATGATCATGGAAGCACCTTAGGACAACACTGGCTACCCCAACTAGGAAACAGAAATGAGCAATCTCCACCTAGAGTTGGAAATGACTGGACAGGGGAAACCTTTACCTTTTCCTGTATCAGCAATACAGCCAACTGATTGAGAGTTATGAGTATAGCAGACTAGCACATCTGGAGGGCACAGTGTTAGAGAAGTCTAGCCTAATATTTAGGGAATACTTATAAACTACTTCTGGTGATAAATTCAAAACTTAGTATCCTCATGTTTCTTGCAGGCTTTTGAATGGCTATATAGTCTATTTATATAATGAGATTTTAAAAGGGAAGTAGAAGGCTAATTAAATCAGAGGCTGATGTGATCAGAGAATATTCGAAAAACAGAAGTTTTAGAGAGGGGCAGGAGTAGAGGAGGAAAATGTACTAGACATTTGGGACAGGGGACTGTTTGACAAGCCTCAGGGAAACTTTAAAGAGGATTAGGTGGCAAAATAAATGAAGGGTGAAATCAAGCTTTTTACTCTTGTCAGAGTTGCATAGAAATACCTGATCTCTCGGAAGTAATTTTTCTCTGAAAAACTTTTGGCATTTCACAGTAAAAACTTTTTTTTCTAAGTTCCTGTGAATTTTTTGACTTTCATTTAGAGTTGGAGGCCTTCTTTATTCTTCTTTGTCTTCCTAAGGCAGCCTTTCCCTCTCTCTCCAGGTATGCTATCATGTGCTGGGAAGGCTTCCATTACCTATGAAGTGAAATCATAGCAAAATCAGGTCAATGTAGCAAAATCGGGTCTATAGCAAAAATCAGGTCAATGCAGTTATCTTTGGAACGTGCAAGAAAGACACCTAACTAGCATATTGTCATCTTTTGCAGTTCATTCATGGGTGGCTGATTCTCTCATCGCTGATGCTTTTGTTTCTCTTCACTTACATCTACCTTGGGTAAGTTGAGAACTGTGAATCCTGAGCCACTTAGTATTCTTTAAATAAGGATAGACACAGGTTTAGTGTAGGGGTTGCTAAATGATTTGGGATTGCTAAATGATTTTAGATTTAGATTTGGATTTTTGAGGAATAACAGAAAAACATATATGATCAGCGAAAAAAGATGAAACAACATGACACAAAAAGAGAATAGCATGAACAGGGAAGAAGAAAAAAGCAAGTTCCTTAAAGAAGAATGTTCATTCTTAAATAATGAGGGTCTTTATGTAGTTAAAGAAGAGGAATAGTCTGCCTGTTGGAGCTTTGCTTTCGTTCTCATATTTCTTATATAGTCTGATAAAGCAGTCACTGCTTACTAGCTATGCCAGGTCATTAGGCGGCCTTTGTATAATTGTGTGGAACCTAGTTTGGCTGCATTAGCAAAATCTCAGGTAGCGTTTGAAGTACATTTATGATAGACAAGACTAGATGGCTCTTACTTCTGTTCGTTACTTTTAAAATTAGGCTGAGTTAGGCAATTATTGGGCGATGTGTAATATCTCCTTCCTAATCTAGCTGGCCCGTATGTATTTTGTATTCTGAATTAAAATATCAGCTTTCCCACGCACTTCCAAGGGACCTGTAGCGGGGATGATGGCTTATTGGTTAAGTAGTTGTAGAATATCTCTAATGTAGTTTGTTCTCTTCTCTTTGATATCACATAATAACTTATTGGGGAAAAATATGCTGATCCCCAAAGAGCTGTGATTAGATTAGTATATGCTTGGCTAGGTGGACACATAATGTGACATGGGATCAGGTATTTGGATCCTAATTTGATCCTATGAGCTCAGTTATACAGCACATGATTTTGGTCGTACACCTGCAACTTCCCTGTTCTTCCTCTCTCCGAAATAGTGCAGCGTCTCCTTATGCTGTTAGTTCACAGTTACTACATCATAGCAGTGAACTATTTTTATTTTTAATTTTTTTTAACAGCGAAGTACTCAAGACTTACAATGTAGCTATGGATTACCCTACCCTGTTCTTTGTCATCTGGAATTTTGGAGCTGTTGGGATGATTTGCATCCATTGGAAGGGGCCTTTGAAACTTCAGCAAGCCTATCTCATTATGATCAGTGCGTTGATGGCTCTAGTTTTCATTAAGTACCTGCCAGAGTGGTCAGCTTGGGTCATCCTGGGAGGCATCTCTGTTTATGGTATGTCTACAACAGAATTTGTATGGTGATCCTCTTCTGAAACTGAACATGTCTTTTTGAGGAGATTAAACCAAGTTAATACCATGTCCTAGAAAGAATAAATAATGATAAATATTAAATCTTTGCATTTCACTCCAGAGAGATTATTTCAGCTTTGAAACCTGTATTCAGAAAGTTGCACTCACGTATTGCAATACACCTTGATTTATTGTGGTCTTCTCCAGGCTGGGTTTGCGTTTTGTTCTATTCCAGGGGTGTCAAACTCAATTTCATTGAGGGCCGCATCAGCATTGCGGTTGCCCTCAGGGGGCCGGGTGAGTGTGGCCTGGGTGGGCGTGGCTAGAGTGCGTATGGCCTACTGGGTGGGCATGGCCAGCTCTACATCGTTCGCATCAAGGGTGCCTATGGGGGCCTGGGCAGGAGTGGGAGAGATCTGAGGGTCTCTGGCAGAAGGAGGGTCTCTGGGCCAGGGCCAAGGCAGTGGGGGCCGTTCCCTCACTGTTTCCAGGATGTCTTCGTGGGCCACATGAAACCACTTCGCGGGCCGGATCTGGCCCCCGGGCCTTGTGTTTGACATGTCTGTTCTATTCTGATTGCAAGCAAGGGATCCAAACCTTCCACTCTGATAATAGCCACTAATACTTTCCAAACCTGACAAGCCATAGTTTGTCAAAAAATGGAACCAGAATTATTCTAACTGTTCTGTGTAGCCCCATGCAGACACAAGGAGAGCAAATTGTGGTAACTGATTTATTATCATCATTGTTCATTATGACATTGGAATGTGGCCCGAAGTCATATGCATTGAAACAACAATCACAGCAAAGCTTTAAATGGATTTTTTTTAATCCAATAACTGTTCTAAAATACATATTAAGAGACTGTGACCAGGTTTTGAAGTACTGTATATACTCCTCAACTTATAACAGTTAATTTAATGACTGTTCAGTTACAACGGCACTGAAAATAGTGACTTATGACCATTTTTCACAGTTATAACCTTTGTAGCATCCCCATGATCAAAATTCAGATGCTTGGCAACTGGTTCATACTTATGACCATTACTATATCCCAAGGTCATGTGATCCGCTTTCACAACCTTTTGGCAAGCAAAGTCAGTGGGGAAGCCTGATCCACTTAACAATCGGGTTACTAACTTATCAAATGTGGCAAGAAAGGTCGCGAAATGGGGCAAAACTCACTTAGCAAATGTCTCACTTAACAACAGAAATATTGAGCTCAATTGTGGTTGTAAGTCGAAGACTACCTGTATACACAAATGCTTCTCAAAACTACAAGTCTAAGAATATGTTTATAGTGAAATGTTTCTCCAATTCTTAGTTCCATTTGAATTGTCTTTTTTGCTCTTTCAGTTATTATATTGGCTACATTTCGTCACAATATTTTCATTGCAAAGGAGGGGTAATTAAGAGACAGAAGAATTTGCAGCGGGATATAAATGAAACAAGAGATTGTTATCTCTTCAGTGATATCAACATTTATTCATAAGTCCATTACCTTGCTTTGCCTAATCGTAAAGACGGACTGCGTTTGTCAAGAAGCATTAGACTCTGTGCGCCAAATAAAGTTTGGTGCTTTTATTTCCCTGGATTCCTTATATTATATGGGAGTTTTATTCTGTGAATTTCTCTTTCCCTCATTTGAGGTTCTGAAATCGTGTTTATCTTCTCTCTTATTTCAAAAAGAAAGCTCTCCAAGATTCAGAATGTTTTCTTTGTATATTGTATTATATTTTATTGCTATTATTAGTAAAGCCATAAGTACCTTTTGAGAAAAGTTTGAAAAAACTCCCTGCCATGTAGCAGCAGGAAAATTAGGTGTTCAGAATGCTACTTGGGATTAAATTGAGATTTTTCTGTCCACAGACTTGATAGCAGTTTTATGTCCAAAGGGACCTCTCCGAATGTTGGTGGAAACAGCACAAGAGAGAAATGAGCCAATATTTCCTGCACTTATTTATTCCTGTGAGTAGAATACAGGCTTCTTTTCTGTGACTGGCCTTTATAGGATTACCCCTGTTGTAGCAACTACTGATGCCTTATTAACTGAAAATATTATTTCGGAATGAAAAAGAAGGAAAATAGAAATTCTATCCTGTTCAGAGGTATTGTTGGATATGCCCAGATCGTGGAAATAGATATAAAATTCAACTTCTTGATTATCTCAGCATTCTTTTAAAAGGAAAGTTTCTGGCCTTGTAAAGTTAGGTTTGCAAGTATGGGCACAATGCCTAGGTTCCAGATTTCATATATATTTATTTATTTTATTTATTTATTTTATTAGATTTATATACCGCCCTTTTCCCGTAGGACTCAGGGCGGTTTACAAGGTGTTTAAAACATCAATACAATACAAAAATTAAAAAACAATTAAATGATTAAATTCGATCCCTGAAATAAAATATAAAAACCCCAATTAAAACTCAGCCTGGGCCGGAAAGCTCAAAGAGCCAGGTCTTCAGGTCCCGGCGAAATGAACGAAGGTCAGGGGCAGTCCTAAGCTCCACGGGCAGCTGGTTCCAAAGGGCAGGCGCACCCACAGAGAAGGCCCTCCCCCTGGGTGTTATCCGCTGGCAGTCTTTTATCGGCGGCACCCTGAGAAGGCCCTCCCTGTGGGAGCGCACAGGACGAAGGGAACTTGATGTCGGCAGCAGGTGTTCCCTCAAATATATATAACATATATATCTGTTTCCTAGCTAAGGGAACTAACATTGTATGAAAATGATTTCATGGTCATGTGGGCAGCGTGACTATATGCCAAGGCACACGGAACATTGTGTACTGATAGGCAAATGCAAGTATCTGTAGCATTGGCACATTTTCTTAATATATCACAATTGAGAAATGTAGGGTGGGCTTCAGATTACACTGTACATTGTAACTTTGAACAACCCATCAGTCTTGTTTCATAAGTTTTTATGTTGTTTGTCCTTTCCTTAAGCTGCTATGATGTGGACAATTGGAATGGCAAAGCCAGACAGTGCAGAGAGAAGGACTTCCCAGGAGATATGGAATCCAGGTAATTGATGCACTTGATATAACAAGGGTCATTCTTTTGTTGTTAAGTAAAGTTGAAATAGGGACGCGGTGGCTCAGTGGGTTAGGACGCTGAATTTGTCGATTGGAAGGTCGGCAGTTTGGCGGGTCGAATCCCGAGTGCCGCGTAGCAGAGTGAGTGCCTGTTACTCGTCCCAGCTTCTGCCAACCTAGCAGTTCGAAAGCACGTAAAAATGCAAGTAGAAAAATAGGGACCACTACGGTGGGAAGGTAACAGCGTTCCGTGCGCCTTTGGCGTCTAGTCATGCTGGCCACATGACCACGGAGACGTCCTCAGACAAGCGCTGGCTCTTCGGCTATGAAACGGAGATGAGCACCGACCCCTAGAGTCGGAAACGACTAGCACGCATGTGCGGGGGAACCTTTACCTTTACCTTTACCTAAAGTTGAAATGGAATCTACAATGTATTATATTCACTGGATTTCTTGCTTTTTGCAAGCTAATTATAAAGGGAAGCTTCCCTGAGAATTATATGGGAACTACATTAGAAATCTCTGCATTGAAAGAGTAAGTTGAATTACTGACTGAATAATGTTCTGAATTCTTTGACAATTTATGTACAGAAAAAAGATTCAGATCCAGCGTGTCTAGTCATATGAATCTGTGAACCTTGTAAACAACATTAGGAAAATCGTAAATTCTACACCCCAGCTCTACCACATCGGAGAACAAATCAGTTATCTTCTCCATGACAACTGGTTTAAATCAATATTATTGCACAGTCCTGTTACAACAGAGAGAATTTTTATTCTAACAAGGTTTTTTCTTAAAATGTAATATATATGTAAATTGATTTTTTTTGTTTTTTGCTTATGTTTCTCTCATTGTTATGCCTCTAATTGACTGAAGAAGCAGAGACCCATGACAGTTCTTCACATGCTGAGCATGAAGTTCCAGAAATGAGAAACTCAACTATTGATCAAAGTGGGCAACAACTTGGTCAAATTGCCCGCAACTTTGAGGAAAGCCAGGAGGAGGAAGAAAGTAAGCTGTAGTCACTTAAATTAAAAATTCACTATTGTTAATCCTTTAAAGCAAGGGTCCTCAACCTTGTCAACTTTAAGACTTGTGGACTTCAACTCCCAGAATTCTTTGCTGGCTGAGGAATTCTGGGAGTTGAAGTCCACAAGTCTTAAAGTTGATAAGGTTGAGGACCCCTGCTTTAAAATAGGAACAGCTGTCTAAAAAGAATTATTTAACTGATTTATACAGTTAAGAGTCATTTGCTGTTGGATAGGAGTTTTCTTCAGTTGAGCATTTAAATGAAGATGTCAGAGAAAGAGCTAGGATTTTGAGTATGAAAGAATATTGTCATCCTTTGTTTCGTTTTTGACATGTACCATCTGTGAAAAGTTCTAGGAAAGTCCTGGATTACAGCACATCTGCTTGAAATTAGTTCTGTTTATTCATTCATTTTGGCCCTGAATTTACCTTGTGGTTATAGTTACAAAATACAGGAACATTGGGTGCTTCTTTACCTTAAGGCAGAAATAAAATGTTGGCCATTTCATATGCTTTGGTGCTCTTAAGTGGGAGCCACAAAGAAATGCTACACTGTATGTAGGAAATAACTAAAACATTACCTTGCAACATGGGGTATGTAATCTTTTTGGGATGAGGACTCATTTAAATCTTAAGATCTGCTAGTGAGTACACTTGGCCACAACAGTGAGTATGAAAGTCACAAAACATCCATTTTTCAGGAGGCAACAAGTATTTCAGGCACCCTGTACCATTCCAGAGAGAGCCTTAGGACCAAAACAGATTAATGCAAATTTATTTATTTATTTTATTTAAATGATTTATACAGCCACCCATCTTGTCGCAATTACTCTGGATAACATGCAAACATTAAAACAGTATAATGCACTATTTTAACAATATATTTCCTGCCTGAGCAGGGGGTTGGACTAGGTGACCTCCAAGGTCCCTTCCAACAACAACTATTTCTTCTTCTTCTTCTTCTTCTTGTTATTTTTTTTTTATTATTATTATTATTATTATTATTATTATTATTATTATTATTATTATTATTATCATCATCATCATCAACAACAACAACTGTATAAACTCATGAGGTCTTGGTTACATAATAACTCTCAAATAAAATCACATTACGAACAGATATTGTTACCGATGGACGAATATTTGTAAGTCTGAGTTGAACTGTGGTCCTTTTGGTGCTCTTTGAGCTTGGTTGTTTTCTTGCAGATGTTTCATTACCCAACTAGATAACAACATCAGTGCTACAAGGGAGCCCGGTTTCCTCTTATGTTATAAATGTCTTGCCCTGTCAGTGTTGATGGGAGTGTTCTTGGTGATTTCTTGATTAGTTTACTATGTGATTGTTTGTCTGAGTTGTTTCTTGATTAGGGAATTGTTTACTACTTGATTGTTGGTCTAGTATAGGGGTAGGCAACCTTGGCTCTTTTATGACTCGTGGACTTCAACTCCCAGAATTCCTGAACCAGCCATGCTGACTCAGGAATTCTGGGAGTTGAAGTACACAAGTCATAAAAGAGCCAAGGTTGCCTACTCCTGGTCTAGTATTAATCTTAGTGTTACTCTTTGCTTATCTGGATGTTGATTACTGGTAAGGAGGTTTCCTTTTTAGCTTTTTTGTCTCTTTTCAATGTAGATGTTGTTTATCTCTTTGTGCTTATTGATGGCTGATTTGTCTGAGTGCCAGACTTCCATGAATTCTCTAGTGTTTTTGGACTTAGTTTGGTCTAGAGCAGAGGTGTCAAGCTGCCGGCCCACGGGCTGGACGTGTCATCTGGAAGCTGTGCCCACCCCATTGCCGGCAATGGCAAAACTGTCCCGATACATTGCGCGACATCACATGACGTCGCGAGTTTGACATGTCTGGTCTAGAGGCTCACAGTTTCCCCCACTCCTTTGTAGCACAGATGATGTTACCTGGCTCGATAATGAAATGTCTGCAAGAAAACCACCAAGCTCAGAGAGCACCAAGAACCGCGCAGATATTGTCCAAGTTCCTGGACAAAAGCCTGGAGGAACAGTCATGTCTTCCAAGCTTTATGAAAGACTGAAAATGTTGGGGTTATCTGATCTTTGGAGTGATGCTTTTCTACAAGGTGGGTATGGCACAGAGAAAGCATGTCTCCAGGATCCAAGAAGATGGCATTGTTTGATGGAGGGAACACAGAGCATGCCCTTTGTGCTACACTTGGTAGGTGGGTAGAAACAATGGGAGACAGGTGGTCTCACAAAGAGGCTGATCTTACGCCATGTAGATCTTTACAAGAGATAATAGCACCTATAAAAATAAAAGAGGTCTTAGTTTTAAAAGGCAGAAGATTTGGTGTACAAAGGAAAGTTTCTGAGCGCCCTTTCATGTTCATAAATGTCATGTCTGCTTAAAATATAATTTAAAATGTGTATTGGAAGACAGATGCAGCTATCTGATGGAATTATGTTTACTTCTAATAGGAGGAGTCAAGCTGGGTCTAGGAGACTTTATCTTCTATAGCGTGCTTGTTGGCAAAGCAGCTGCCACTGCTAGTGGGGACTGGAATACAACATTGGCTTGTTTTGTAGCCATCCTTATAGTAAGTAAAATTAACACAGTAAGCCCAATACCATTGTACTTTCAGTTTCTTTCCCTGCTGTGTTTCCTTTTGATTGTAAACCTGAGGATAAGAATTATCTCGCAATTGTGACCTCTCTGGGATTATTTTTTTACATGGGGAAAAAAGACAGATATGATAAGAAATACCTATTCTTCTGCTTTGTCCTTCGACATACAATAAAACTAGGATAACAGCATGGATTATCAGCATTGGGTCCTAGACATTTGAGCACCTGGGACTGAAGAGTGAATCCCAATACGGTTGGGATCAGACTTAATTGGGGGGCTTACTCAAATGATAATGAGTGGGTTTTTGAAGAGGATCAGTTTGAATCTTTACGGTGATATGACATTCTGTTTAGCTTCTAGCATTAAGATCAGAAAGGTGATGATAACCTAAACATTATTTTCTTTTTTAACTTTTTTAACTATTTAAAACCTTAGCAACTCTAAGATATCTGGACCTCTACTTCCCAAATTTCCCAGCCAGCCATTGTTTAAACGCACATTTAGCACAGGTTTAAATATTTATTTAAATATTTGGTACTCAACCAGATAGTAAAAATGCCCTGAATTAAAAACAAACTACACAGAAGCAAGAACAGAAGAATGTATAGTTCGGGAATATATACTCATTTGTAATTTTAAGCAAACTTACAAAATTTTTAGCATCCATATTCTATATTTCTATTAAAGATTAAAGATTCTTAAGGACTTTTTCTTTTGTGTGAATTTTTCACCCAGTGCTGTTTCTCCCAGTTTTAAATACTGCTAAAAACTGAATACTGCTGAAGCAAAGGTTTTCCACAGTTTTGCAGTTGTAAATCAGGCTGTATTGCTGTTAACAAGTAAATATTATATTGCAATATATATCTGAAAGAGGTAGACAATAAAATTACACAATAATTAATGATTATTGTGTAATTGTTTCAATTTCCTCAAGTATTCAACTAAAGTAGCCAAGTAGGCACTGCTACCAGAAATTCCTCTTCCAAGATATTCAAAGGCAGCAAAGAAAGTGAAAAGTTAATGTATAAATCCTGGTGTTTAGTTAGTTATACCACTATCTGTATGCTGCCAGAACCTTGAATTAGGCCCAGAAGTTGATCAGCCACCAGTGCAGCTCCTATAACATGAGGAGGAATTAAACCTGTTTTGTTTTGTTAAACCCATTTCTACGGATCAGCAATCCAGCAGCTACAATTTGTACCAGCTGTAGACTTTGGTTCATCTTCATGGTAGTTGGCCATGTAGGCCAGGCATGTCAAACTCGCGACATCACGTGACGTTGCATGACATATTGCGACTTTTCCCCCATTGCCAGCCATGGGGTGGGCACGGTTTTAGCATGATGCATCCGGCCCGTGGGCCGGCAGTTTGACATGCCTGATGTAGGCCAACTTGCAGGAATCCAGCAGAGTAATAGCAAAGATACGAATCGCTATCTTCAGATGAAATAATTTTTAATTCATTTCTTGTTGTATCTTTCTGGGCAAAACTCAGAAAGTATCACAGGATATTAATATTTTTAATATTTATCTGTATGAAAAAATGTTCCAGCTAGGTATATTCCTGCTGATCATGTTCCTTTTCTTTCTCTTAGGGTCTGTGCTTAACTCTTCTATTGCTTGCAGTCTTTAAAAAGGCACTACCTGCTCTTCCCATCTCCATCACTTTTGGCCTGATCTTCTACTTCTCAACAGATTATCTGGTGCAGCCTTTCATGGATACCCTTGCAGCTCATCAGTTATATATTTAAGAATAATGGTGATCCTGTTTAAGAGCAGGCCAATTTTCAGTGGATAAAACCTTGTGAATTTTGCACTTAATTCCATATCTTTTTCAAAGGATACACTAAAAAAAAACCAGTTTTGCTAATTTCCCCTGGAACTTCACAGCCGATTCTTCAGACTATTAATGCTTCAGGTATTAGGATCTATGCAGCCTGAACTTACTTGCACATATTCAGAGCCGAGTTCACCCAGGTCATTTGGAGCATAGAATTATTATTGATGACTTTCCTCTTCATATTCTTCATCAATATATTAATTTTTTACTTTGTGTAGAAGGTAGATTGATTGCATTACCTTAAAGTAAAATGAAGAATCTGTCTTGAGAGAGTATTGGTATTGAGAAGTTTAAAGTCCACTTTATATAATCACACATAAAAATAATAATACAGGGTATTTTTTTAACATTGAAAAAGCACTCTGAGTGAAGTACAGGAACTGTCTGAAAGGAGAACAGAGTATAGGGAGTTGTGGTTTCTACAGCTACACCACTAAAAGTGGCCTGTTCAAAACTAGTATAACAGCTAACCATGGGCTATCATGGAACTTTTGACATTCCTGGTTTCCGCAGTAAAATCAGCAAGAAGCAAATCGCAAACAGCAGAGCTGTTTAGTGATTGTTTGTTCCACTGGGAAGCTTAGTGCTGATATAGATTAGCTTACCTTCCATGTACTCTAAATGAAGGTATCTGAATCGCTGGCTAGGTTCCTATGTCATTCTTAGCCAGATTTCATGTAACTATGATTTGCTGAATAATTGGCTGTATTCATGTATTTAAGCCACAAATCATGATTAATATTTATGGGTTCAATATGCTTAGCGACCTCATGTTACATGCCCTGATTTTATTTTCTATCAATACCGTTTCAACTAAAAACAAAATGAGAGGTAAACTGATGCAAAGCACCACCATGTAGGTTTTTATAGTGATGGGACACAATCTTGCCAGTTTGCCTTCTGTTAAATGACTGCCTGTGTCCACCATTGCAACAATTTGTAGGAGCACCTGTAAACTGTTCTCAAACTTCCAAATATACTGCACCTCACAGAGATTAATGTGGACCTTAAACTGGGTTCGCATAATATACTAGGCCAAAATTCAAATAAATCACATTATGAGTATAATGTGTGAAACCATGTCACTCTCTCATTCTCATCTGCCCATTTTGTAATCACAGTTTATTTGGCATTGCTCATTGCTCAGGGACGCGGTGGCTCAGTGGGTTAGGATGCTGAGCTTGTCGATCAGAAGGACGGCAGTTTGGCGGGTCGAATCCCGAGTGCTGCGTAACAGAGTGAGCGCCTGTTACTCATCCCAGCTTCTGCCAACCTAGCAGTTCGAAAGCACGTAAAAATGCAAGTAGAAAAATAGGGACCACTATGGTGGGAAGGTAACAGCATTCCATGCGCCTTTGGCATCTAGTCATGCCGGCCAAATGACCACGGAGATGTCCTCGGACAAGCGCTGGCTCTTCGGCTTTGAAACGGAGATGAGCACCGGCCCCTAGAGTCGGAAACGACTAGCACGCATGTGCGGGGGAACCGTTACCTTTACCATGTATGAAAAATGACCCAAGGAAAGGAGAACTCACAGCATAGTTCTAATTCCATTCATGAATGACCCCATAATGACCCCATAAATTAACAGCAAGCAGGTTCTCTTCCCTTCCTAGACTGAGTAGCAATAATGTGACCAAGAAGCCATTCAATAAAGAGTTGACACTTGATCAGTGGAGAAAGTTCGGACTGTTTTATTCCTTAATCATGAATTCTGTGGAGGCTTATCTTGTACTCCATCAAAGGATGATTTTTTTTATGCCTATTGATAAAACTAGATTGGTTTTTGCTAGTATTCTGGAAGTACGGACAGTTTGTCTTTCCCTGGTTTCTGATCTTCAGAAAGTCCTATGCTTAGAGTAAATGGCTTTTATGCATAAAGCATGATATGTAAAGGTCTAATTCACTGAATTTCTCTTCTCCAAAATAGAACAAGACCACATGCAAAGTAGGCTAAAGTATTTATTGTGGTACATACACTAGTAACATCTTTTTCATTAAAAAAGATAATTTCCCTCCAGATCAATACTTTATTACCACCAGGAAAAAAAGGAAGAAATGAAAGGTTAACTTGTTACCATTCTCAAAATTGAGTTCTTGCTGAAAATAGTATTGGCTACGAAAGTAATACTTTCATTTCCATTTTGACTCCTTTCATTTCTCCCACCAAATCCCTTTAATATTCTGTTGCATCAGAACTATTGTTCTGCCACACCTTATTAGGCCAGCTTGGCACAGGAAGTTTTATTCCGTTTCATTTTGGTATGCAGTCTCATATAAAATAGAGCCAGAGAAGCTTCAGTGATATTGAAAGTTATAAGGAGATTTGATACATTAAAGTAGATTGCAGTTCACTTCCAGTGGTTTCTTATGTAGATAGATGCGTTACATAGCTACTATGATGTGAACTGTGAGGATCAGTACACCGTCTCTGTTAGCTTATTGTGTGCTTGCTTTTTATTCCTTGCAACTCATGTTCCTTCATTTCTCCCCTACAGACTCCTTTCTGACAAGTCAGTGCATTTAGATATCTCTTTGCATAAATAAAGTATTTATTTTAAGGGGGAGATGAGCATTTTACCCACCTACATCAGATTATTTCTTACCTTAGTAGTAGCACATAGAGCTAATGCTGGGCAAACTGGAACCTTAAAAGGAGACTCTTGACCAGCTAGACTTGGGTTTCTTGCTTCAGGAAGATGTATATATTTTATTGTTTTAGATAAAATAACTGCATAATTGGTTAATCTGTTCAACTGGGGGAAAATGCCAAGCAGTAGAGGTCAGAATTTCACTTTCCACTTTGGATCTTCTTAGTAAAAACAACTTAGCATTGGCTTTCCGGTGAATTGTGTATGGGAAGAGAAAGTCACTTTAGAAGTGTTTTTAGGAATATTATATTTTTTTAAATTTAAAAGTGAATTATTTTGGAATTGTTACAGCTCATGATAAAATTGAAAGGTCACATTGGGTGTATTATAAAAATTAGTCTAAATAAGAAATTCTTAATTCAAGCTTCTTTCTAGGGATATCTATCATTGGAGGATTTGCTTTTTGGTGCTTTATACTTGGCATTAGAAAACTGAGTTTTTCTTTCAGTTGTTACTATTTGTGGGGGGGGGAAACTTGCTTGATTTAAGTGCAAGGGAATAATGAGTTGATCCTGAATATATTAGGAAATATAAAATATTTCCTAATATTTTATAGGTAATAAACTAGATTTGGGGCCAGTTCAAGATAGAAAAATCCAATAGTACACCCTACTCTTCTATATCTTAATTTATATTTCACATATTCAGAAGAATTCCATTACCATTAGTGATACTGACTAGGGCTAACAGGAACTATAACCAAGCACATTTGAAGGGCACCAGTTGGCAAATGTGAAATGCCCTCCTTGAGCCATATCTGATATGCTTTACACATGGCCTGATCTTCTACAGAGATTAGCATATATCACATTTAATTCTATAATCCTATAGCAGCTTAACCAGAATTATTTGGTACAGAAGGATGCATATCTAGCTAAATACTTCTGTCCAGGGCCAGGATGGAGAATGTTGGAGCCTTTATATGTTGAAACAATTCCGGCAGCCTCAACCAGAAGGCTATTCCTTGTATAGCAATATTTATACAAGGGCTGTTTCGCATCCCAAGTAACAAACCAATCAAATGAATATTGCACTTACAATCCCTGCAAGTTCTTATTGCCAATGCAAGCAGAATTAAGATGTGTTATCTTTTTGCTGAGAGAAAAGATTTTACAGATGACCGGTATGTGGAAGTATTTGAGGGCATAGGTATATCTAAGCATGTGTGTTTTTATATTCTGCAAGTGCAGCTTACAAGGCATGGCGTGGCCCTAGGATCCTCAAACATTGCCCATCCATGATCTAGGTCTTTTCTTGTTGCTTCTTCATAAAGCTGCACCAGTTTAATATACATATTAGCTGCTTCTCAATAGACTTGGGACCTTTTTGCAAGACTTTGCTGGCCTAGAGAAAATGTGACCAAAAGTCAAGTATATATCAAATAGAATATGAACACATAGATCAGGCATGTCAAACTGCCGGCCCGCGGGACAGATGCATCATACTGAAACCGTACCCACTCCATTGCCGGCAATGGGGAAAAAGTCACGATATGTCACGCAACATCACATTTTTATTTATTTTTTTATTTTAATTCCATTTACTTCCCGCCCTTCTCCGAAGACTCAGGGCGGCTTACAAGCTTAGCAGTAGCCTTCATTCTATGTATATGCCTGCTTATTAGGGCTTTCACACACACCCCAAGCGGCATGACGTCGTGAGTTTGACATGCCTGACATAGATGCTTACATAATGCTCACTTCCTGATACATTCATGAAACAATGCTTTTAAAAATGTTTTAACAGGATTTTCCCTACCATTTTAAAATCTTTATTCCCAAATCCATGAAATACAGTACATGTCTCATTTGTTTCCTTTAGAATGACTTTAATATAGGTCAGAATTTGAATGCATCCAGTGCAGCCTTTTGCTTAAAAATAAGTGTGGGCTTAGTTAAGGCCTGGGTGAGAAATAACTAGGAAAATGTATGTATATATGTATATATATATATATATATATATGTTCCACAATGAAAGAAAAATAGAATGTGCTTAATAACAATGTTTTATATTATTTTTGCATAAATTAATAAGTAAATTCTGGATAACAAAACAACCAAAAATCCCTTTGAATGCATTTCTAATTTGCTGGTTCTCAAGATGGACATAGTATGTGTGCAGAGACAGTACAAATATACAGTATATGTACAGGAAATTATTCTTAAAATATGATTATTGAAAATGTAATAAATACAATAAAGTGATGGTATAACTACTAAGCACTACTGATTTGTATACTGGAGTTAGTCTGGTGGGAATAGCTAACAGGCAGGAAAATTGGATTTATTTAAGGTCATTTAGATTGTACCAATTGTGCCATTCTACCAGGAAGACAATGAAGCAAGAAAAAAATAGTTTCTGTATTCAACTACAATTCATTTTCCTTATTTATTTGAGATACCATTTTTTAGTAACTAGACGCAGAACTGGCAAGTTTCATTTATCTATTTTGACATAGGAAAAAATTGATAACTTTTAAATGATCATGAAAACTTTTTTTCATTAACTTGAAAAAATAAAGTCAAAATACTAAAACCATTCCACTTTTTCCAGGTGCCACATTTTCCTCTGCATTGGATTTTATATGTTATTTCCACAACTAAAGTTCAGAAAACTAAATAGCCTTGTTCGTATAGTGCGCCAATTTTAGCAATAAAAGCTAAATCAATTTCTGTGCTTCCAAAATTGAATATTGTCTAAAAGAAAATTGCACTAAATTAGCCACTCTTTGGCCATCTGTTCTCAGCACATGATAACACACAAAATGTTTCATGCAATAGATACCTCCACTTTGAGGCCGAGTGGCTAATTTCCTATTTTGGGGAAATGCCCTTCGTTAGAAAAAAAAATCAAAGAAACGAAGTATTGTGAAACATTTCGCATTTTGTCTGTTGCTGAGGGCTAGAGAATGACCAGTTTAGTGCAGTTTTCTTTTAACAAATATGTATTTTTTATTTATTTAAAACTTATATGGCCACCCATCATGTAACCAACTATTTTTCTCCGCTCTTCAGAAAGCTCCATCTGCCACTAGAGAGCAGTGTGGCAATAGAGTAACTTTTCTCTTTTAAGAAGATTCAAACTGTCTTCGGAGCTTTGTAGTTGTATGAGACCTCTAAAACCTTTACTTTTTAAAGTTATGTTGCTATTGTCTTCACATAGTTAGCATAATAAAGCAGAGGAGTGATGGAAGACAAGAGTTAAAACAGAATGATGAGGAATAGACCTATTAACGTTCTGTTCAGGAAGCATTCTTAAGACAGACTGCTGGAAAAGCATTCCAGCCCTGAGCGTATGCTAACAAACGAAACGGAACAAACACACCATTGTAAGAGGAAAACACAACAAATAACAGTTCCTCTCATTGAATGAAAAGTGCAGGTTTTCACCATTGATCAAGCACTGCCTAAACAAGAAGCCAACTGGTCTAGATCGTGTCTAGAGGACAAGGTGTCCTTTAGATGTGTTGGACTGCAACTCCATTATCCCCAGCCAGAGTGGAAGGATTGTGTTAAACCTATGAAAAATAATCATGTCCTTCCCCAAAACAGAGTTGTTTTAATATAGTTTCAAGTTACCCTCGCTCTTAAGCAGTGAAACATGTCAAGCCCAAGAGGAGGGTGTGAAAAGAGCACAATGTGCTCCTGCAGGAGAGGCCTGCAGTTTCTCTCATAGAGCATCCATAGTATTTTGTTTATGACATTTCTGTCCCATGCTCAGAATCTAATGCACGAAGCCTTTCTTTAGCCACTTAGCTGAACTCAAAAATGATCTCACTGGCTAATTATGGGTTCAGTTTCAGTGAACAAAGATTTGCAGCTGAGTTCTTGCCTATGTTTAAAAAGATGACAAGCAGGATAAAGGTGGGTGGGTAGGTGGGTGACATACCATGGCCGGAAACTGACACACTTACTGAAAATGGATTGTGCTTTATCAGCGGATACTGGCAGAAGAAAGGACTTCAGGGTAAAATAAGAAAAGATACTCTGGTGCCCTCTAGATGTTTTTGGAAGATAGTCCACTTGCCATTGGCTGTACTGGTTGGGGTTAATGGGAATTAGTCCAATGCGTCTCTGGCACCATTTTTGCCCATCTGCATTGAACGACAATAGCTTCAGGAAAGTAACTATCGGGAAGAGGAGAATAGCACTGGTATTTCCCCTAGCAAATGGTTTGCTTATATACTTATTTACTTTATATTATTTATTTACTTATTTATTTGTCTGAAATGGTATAGGTTTCCTGCTTGAGGAGGGAATTGGAATAGAAGACTTCCAAGGTCACTTTGTTATTCTGGTATTGTGTTATTTACCAGGTTATTTTTATAATGCATATATACTTGGTCTTTTTGCTGAGTCAGCTGAGAATTTCAAAACAAGATTCACAAGGGGAAAAATCACACATGTATTCTGTGTTGCCACATAATGTTCCCTTCAAGCCTGTACCTCTGAAAAGCCCCACCTCCAAGAAAAGGTAAGTACTTGTACATAATCTTATGAAAATCAGCCTCATACAAAAGATACTTGTCTTCCCAATTGCTCTCTCTCTCTCCAGTATGCACATCATTCTGGTTACCAAAGTTATTAGGGGTCATCTGTTGTATCTTTTCCCCAGAGTGGGGGAGGCAGCTGCAACTGAAGTAACCCTCAGCACCACATCACTTATCTCCTACTACATACCAGTCTTGCTGATAACAACAATTAAAGCTAGCACAAATGAGAGGCAGGGTGCTGGCCTCTCCAGGAGTATCAATGCCCTGCACTATTTCTGGAATTATGTAAAGAGAGATATAAATAACCAGAGGCTCTGAAGTGATGCCAACTGGGGACATTTGTATTCCAGCCTGGGAGGCAGTTGTGCTGGCATTTCCTTGAGCTTACAGGTTTTAGAACAAGGAACAAAATGGATGCTCACATGAAGAATTCAAGATAAGGAGAAATCAGCCTGAAAGTAAGTGAGGTCATAAGCAGTGCATTGAGCTTCTATGTATGACAATAGTGGACCCAGTACCAGGAGACAACACATGACTGATTTCGTCCTTATTGGGACTCTTCAAATCCTCTATTGGTAACTAAACTCAGACCATCACACTTTCGATGGTTATATACTGTATATTAGCTTTTCTAGATATCCCTTCCTGCATTTGCTCATCAGGATATGAAAAACTCCAAAAACTAATAGATTATATAGCCTTGTACTGTTCATAGCCTTGCCCAAAATGCTGGGAATAAAAGGCACAGCTTGGAAAGAATATGCAATGTGCAGTGCATCCCCACACGGAGGAATTGCAATTTGTATAGCAATCCCCCATAGTTATCCATTTCCTACCAAATGTCCTCAGTGCATCTTTGCTAGGGGCTTATCAATAGTAACACTAACCTCATGGAAGTTTTTCCACAAGCTTGATATTCCTGAATAAGCAAATAAAAAAAACTTGCTGGGCAAGTTTCTAGTCTCTCCAGCAACCAAAGCAAAAATTACCATCCAAGACCCAGAGCACAGCAGCTACATGGAAAGGGATAGTTCAGCAACAGGCCATTTGGAGCCCTAAAAGTCAAAGATTCCACCTCCATGCACTTTAAAATGTTCACATAGGTTTTCTTCCATTTCACCATTGAAAACACCACTTTTCTGCCAGTATGTTTGGTCCAGCTTTTACCTGCATCAGTCATAGGCTAGTCACAAAATGGATGGTCTGCTATGACAATACAGCCTCCTCAAATGTAAGTGGGATGTCTTCAAGCCAGTGCAAGAAAGGTATACGAATGCACCCACAGATAAGCAACACTAAAAAGCAGAAGAAAGTAATTAAATTTTTCCATTATGAGATATTTTTCTGCCTGAGGCGAAGAAGGATTAGATGCTACCCTACCCAACTTCACTCAACACAGGTACCAATTGGATTTTAAATTGGTAGGGGAAGGCACTGCCATATTTACCCAACTTTGTTATAAACACAAACTAAATAAAATTAGTACAAATACTCTTTCTTTGTCCTGCCCTAGAATTACCTCCAAGTCTGTATTCTTATGCTGTCTGTCTTCAGCAGTTGAGTTGATTTATTTCTGAGTTACTTGTGTTGTATCTAAAAGGACAATAACATTTTGCATTGCTTCTGGGGGCCAAACTCCTGTTTCAGCCCATCTTGTAGCTCTAGGGCTTCAGCAGATACTGCATTTAATCCACATGTCATTAAAAATGACAGATGACTTGAGATCTTCATAGGTCTCCTCACAGCTAGTACTAAGCCCATCACTGCCGATTCTAACTTATAGTTTGAATTGAGTTGGATTGTATCGACTCATCACTGATCTTTGCAGTGGTTACCTGTATTGTACAGTAGCACAGTGCAAGAGAGCTGAGAGAAACTAACAAACACTTCTGCTTCCCTCTTTTTTTACTGGGAGGAGCAAAAATGCAAAGCACCACTGTACTAATTGTTGTTTTTCCTTGTTTTGTGGAGAGGGAGGTGTGGTTGCAAAATAACTGCCATACTATTTTGCTAGCTGTTGTAATTTATCACAGGAATATAACCCCCCACCCAAAGAATGGCTGCGCTATGCAATGAGCTTTGCAATCCTTCCTTTATAGAAGTTGCATGGGGGGGAGGTGTTTGTTGCAACCAGCCTAGAAAGCCATACATATTTGGGAACATGGGGTGGGGGCTTGCAGTTTATTATTACTTTTTCACTTTTAGGGAAAGAGTGAGAAACCTATTCCCTTGACAGGACTGGCAGAAGTTTGAGGTAAGCTATTGGCTGAATTACATTTTTTGCACTCTCCTTTCATCAGCTGGCGAGAGAGCACTGACTGGTTTGTGGTGTTCCCTGTCAAATCTCTATTCCAAAGTCAACAGGAGTAAAGAGAACAACGTGAGCAGCTTCAAAACAGTTTAGAGAAACTGGGGAAAACCAATGATACCGAACGGAAAAGCCATGAATCTTATTTCAATACTAGTGATGAGATGACATCTTCCACTGTACTGGAGGGCAGCAGAATAATTTATGGTGAATAAGGCAGTTTATCTGATACACATCACTTAGTCTTTCAACACTTTGCTGTTGGTCTCCCTGGTCTGCCTGGCACCTGCTTTCAATCCACTCAAAATGTTGCAATGCAGTAATGACAGTTTTAATAGACATTACATGAGCAGAGGGAAGCAGGTACACAGCTTCTTCAAGTGATTAGGTGCAGTTGCCTCTTCAGTCACTGGACTTTCCCAATGGATTGAAATGAACAAAGGAATCTGGGTTGGTTGAGTCAAGTTAGCAGCAAGCAAATATTGTTGCTTGTTGCTGACTTGATTCAACCTGCAGTAGAATGGCCAGTGTTTTGGGAGGGGGGGGGGAAAGAGAAAGAGGATTGTCACCACAATTTCCCCCTTTCTATAGTATCCACTTCCTGAAAGCTTTGGTAGATAAGACAGAGCTCAATTGTTATCTTTTTAGACAAAGAAGGTGCCAGGTAAAAGTCTCTGCAGACTGTTTTCTGCAGAATATTCCTGAAAAGTCCCTTTTCCCTAGTCATCATCCCCTTATCTAAGATGACTCATCTAAGAACTCTTAAGTCAGGGCTTTTCAACCACTGGTACGCATACCACCGGTGGTACATTGGCACCTGTCAGGTGGTACGTGGCCCTGCCCAGCCCAGCCAAGTGTAGTGGGGGAGGGAACGAGCCAAAGTGGCACAGCTCAGGACTTGCTGTGAGAGACTCCTTGGGAGCTGCAGGGCTGCTTGGGGCAAGACAAAGGCCCCAAGATCGGCACTTCTGGCACACCCGAAGGAGAAAGGAAGAGGGGGGGGGGTGGAAACAAGAGAGGCTATACAAGGAGGCAGTTTTGGCAGGAGAGGGAGAGAAAAAAAGACTCCGGAGAAAGAGGCAGAAAAGGCTTTTGTCAGAGAAGCGGGGTGTGTGTGCGTGTGCGTGAGAGAGAGAGAGAGAGAGAGAGAGAGAGAGAGAGAGAGAGAGGAGGGGGAGAGGGAGAGAGGAGAAAGGCTTTTGGAGAGGTGTGTTTTACAA
Organism: Vipera berus; assembly: GCF_964194415.1. NCBI lineage: Eukaryota > Metazoa > Chordata > Lepidosauria > Squamata > Viperidae > Vipera > Vipera berus. Next base: position 305,633,174 of record NC_138202.1, on the reverse strand, counting down.
CTTTTCTTGCCATATTTGTTAAGTGAATCACTGCAGTTGTTAAATCAGTAACACGGTTGTTAAGTGAATCTGGGCTCCCCATTGACTTTGCTTGTCAAAAGGTTGCAAAAGGGGATCACATGACTCTGGGACACTGTGACCATCATAAATATGAATCAGTTGCCAAGCATGCAACTGTAAATCACATGACCCTGGGGATGCTGCAATGGTCATAAGTGTGACAAATGGTCATAAGTCACTTTTTCAGTGCCGTTGTAACCTTGAACAGTCACTAAGCGAACTGTTGTAAGTTGAGGACTACCTGTACTTTATCACTTTTTTCCCTTTCTTTTTTTTGGGTCCTCCCTCAAATTTTTGACACCTTGCTAGGCAACTGGTGGTATTTGGATATTGCCATATCCTAAAAGTGGTACAATGGGTGAAAAGATTGAAAACCCTGCTCTAAGTAAGTATTTTATTTTTGGAGGCAGCAGATCATTTTTTAAATCAATCCTTGTATTGCAGACTAGATTCTCTTCTGGCACAAACTGTGTGAGCTGAAGGATTCTTCCTAATTTGTTTGTGTATGTACATGTGTGTATATGCAGTGTAAATACCACTGTCCAAATATTAGAAATGAGTAAACTTTGAACAAATTCAGAATAAGAAGTAAGTAGCCAATGTATTAATCAGCTTTTGGGTTGTAACTTCCTCCTTCCAGGAGGGCTAAAGTTTCTTCCTTCTCAGAAAGTTGGAGGGTCAGATTGTCTGTGTTTAAGTCCACCTAGTATTTAGTCGATGTTGGGTAAAAGATCTGGCAAATTATTAACTTATCTATAAAACATACTGAGAAGGTGCAGCCTAGGAAGTAACAAGTGCATCCTACACAAGCTTTTTTGATTATTAAGAGGACCAGGCAGAGAGAAGGAGCTGTAGAAGAGACCATGAAAGCAAGTTGGAAGAGCATCTGCGCTGAAGAGGGGGTACTGGTAGAACATTCCAGAAAAAATGGAATGCCTCTGTTGCTATTCTTCTACTTTTCCATAACAAATGCTGGAGCTTATTTCTCCCAACTAATGTCAACTGCCTTAATGTAATCTTCTGTAGGTTCTTATCTCTCTTCCACATTACTATTGGCAAGGCAAAGTATCCTTAACTGCCCAAATATTTTCATCAGCAACTCTAGGTTTTTATAACGGTTCAATGCTTGACACCAAGATCCTCTTGCAGTAAAGGTTACATTACATTACCTCCCCTCCCCCCCAACTTAAATAGTGGCATACAATATTAATAAAGTTCAGATATTCAGAAGCAAAAGGAAAGAGCATATGCCATTGTGCTGTTTGCCTTGATCAACTGAGATTTATTTTATTATATAAATGTACTTCAGCACTTGCAATCTTCATAGCTATATGAAAGAGAAATAGTACAGAGTAGATAAGAAATATTTTAAATAAAAGCTGATTGGAACATAATGTCAAATGGGACATGGGGAACTCTGGGAGTTGAAAGCCAAATGGCTTAAAAGTTGCCAACACTGAGAAATACGTATTGGTATAAAACAGTTTGGGGATTGATTGCAGTTGTCTACTATAGCTTTCCTCAGTCTGGCACCCTTGCTTGAAAATCTGAACAAAATATTCTTCTGAAGTCACATTTCATGCACAACATAAGTGAACTGCCTGTAGGTAGTAATTCAGGAAGCAGGGGTGAAGATGGTGAGCATCACAGTCATTTACTACTTTTCTCCCTTGTTCCCTCCTTTCTTCTTTTACGTTTCATCTTCTCTTGCTGCATATATTTAATCATTGTTTTTAGCTGAGGAAAAATTCTGATCACAGTCTGAATGTTAGGGCTTCAATAACAAATAGCTTCTTAGCTCCAGTCAAATGTTTTATTCTGTCATTCCTGCCAAAGCTATCTTCCAGTTTGAACAGGTGCTTTAATTCAGCCTTCAAATCTACTTTTGTTTTGCACATAACTTACTATATACACAATGCCCCTCAATGTTTCTAAGGGAGGAGTAGCACCAGGCTTATCTGAGTTCTGCAGAACAATGTTGGTTGCCTCCCTCAGACCTGTCAATATGCACCATAGTCAAGAGATGCTTTTAGGAATTCCCATGCACAAACTGGAAAAGTACGAGTATTAATAAAACCTCACCTTAGAATGTGGTATTTTTAAATCACAGGTTATAGTTGCCTAGAGCTCTTGCCAAGCAAACAGGGAAAGGAAAGTATTTCAGCTATGAAGTAATATATTTTCTTTGTTGTCTCCAGTTATTGTTATGAGATAAAAGAGAAGAGTTATTTCTGTATTTTTAAAAACACTCATAGTTCTACAGCTCTCTTCCCCAAAAAGTCTCCCAAAACAGGGTTGATTTGCAATCAGTAAAATTAAATAGTTTCTGTTAGCAGGCTTCAAAACAAAAAGAGATGTCACAGAATATTTATTTCTGCATGGCCTCCAAGAACCTGAAATAACTTTCCCCATGTTATGTTCACAATAACAACCCAGTGAGGTACTTTAGGCTGAGAGAGAATGATTGGTCTGAAGGTCAGCACCAAGCTCTATGGTTGACTGGAGATGTGAACAAATGCTGTTCAGAAAAGATTTTCCCTCCAGCTTTCTCTACTCATTTTGCTGAATGAAAATTTGTTTCAGGTTTTTTTTTCTCAGAAGAAAAGTGAGTGTTGATAAATACTTGTAAGTGAATGGTGGTATTTTTATGCACACTTTAATTAGAAGATAACCAAAAGGATGCTCTGTTTTTCATTTTACAATCCGTTTTCCAGCTCTCTGCAGTACATGTGGCTTCTTGGTTCTCCTCCTTCGAGGAGGGGGGGGGAAACACACTTTCCATTGGATTTTTCAGATTGGGAAATGTAGGCAGTCAGAAAAACTTCAGTGATGGAAAGATTTAGCCCTTTTCACACAAACCTTAGCATTCAATAATGGGCATGTTTTTAATGTTTTGAACAATGGCTTAATGTGAATGCATTGTCTTATTACTGTCATCAATAGGTGTTGGGTACAAACTATGATCTCTTGAAAATTATGAAACGTGTGCCATGATATCATGATGCAAACTGCAGCTTTTCCTACTTGCATCCTGATATCAGATTCCAGCATCTCTGTCCACATAAGGATTCATGTTTATTTGCTCCCCATGTGTAGCAACTTAACTCTGATGGGTGCCTTCTCTTGTAAAATGTATTTAGTGAAAGTGGATCATCTGTTTCTTCTACTTAATAATACGGTAAGTGGAATTTTAAATCCCCTGTACACACTGAATCCAAATTCTGATTAGTATTAACCAGAAATAGAAGCCATTTGCTATTCATATATTACACTTAATCAAAGGAGTGACTAAACATAAGAAGCCTGAAACAAGGAACCAAATATACCAGTATGTTCTCACATTAAACAGATGGAATGCTTTAATGTGTTGTGTAAACAGACTCATAGAATATTACAAAATAATATATCATCATGGTACACACTGTACTACAATAAACATCATATCATTAACACAGCAATTAAGATTATCCCTTTTTTGCACAATCCTTTGTAAATAGTCTGTGTCCGCTCTGAACTTAATCTGCTATAATTTATAAGGGCCCCTAATATTAACATAGGATACACACACAATTAAAATGTCCATACAGCACAAAATTAAAATATCCATATATGTTATAATATATATACATATATTTAAATGATACAATAATTTCCAAAAAATTAAAATCAATTAATAGATAACTGAAAGCCTTGTACAATCATACAACAGCACAACTAGATAAATATTCATGGGAAAGATGATAGAGTCTGACTTTTTCCCCCCTATCCTCTCCTTCAAATATTTCCAGAGCATCTTCTGAGAATTAGGACACTCTTTGGGTCCCATTGCCTTTTTCAATACTCTTTTAAAAGTTAGTTTTCTGTATCTCAGTTTATTGCTATCTTTTTGGTGTTGTTTGCTTTTGAAAAAAAATAATTTTCTCATTGCATTAACATTTTTTTTAGACCTGGGGTATTTCTTTAAAAATGTTGGGGAAAAATGTGTAATGAATTTAACCATCATATTTATCACTGGTAGCCTTTTCTGGGCAGGACATGCCTTATTTCAGTGACACTTGCAATATTTTCATCTAGAATGGAATTTATTTATTTATTTGTCAAATTTATTTGCCGCCTATCTTGCAATGGGGCTACTCTAGGCAGCTTACAACAATAAAAAAAGAAGAAATGAAAAGAATGTAAGCAAAACTGAAGTAAAATAATAGAACAATAAAATATGGTAAACAATGAAAAAGAAAGCTAGAATACATCAATATGATAAGATGGATAACATGGATGTCTGTAATGTTCTCTGTGAGGAACTATCCTTGAAGCTACATGTAGAATGGAATAATATTGGTGCCTGTAGAACTTTTTACGTATTACATCTAACCTGTGCCAGCTGTACAGGGTTCATGATTAGGCTTACCATACTTCCGAATGAAAGCAAGAAAAAGGTACTGTTCAGTGGGCTTGCCCAGGCAAAGGAAATTGCCAATTTTAATGGCTAAACCAGCAATCCCCCAGATTATCTGATAAAACCTGATTCATTTCTGTCCTCACATGGCTGCTGGTTTTCAGCAGAAAGAGGAATATGTTATGACTAAGCTCATGTTCTCTCTTTCCAAGTCTGTGTAACCCTATTTTCTGGAATGTTTTTGTCAAGTATCTACACTGCCTGCGCTAGAGTGCAAAACTAGGAGATATTGTAAACCAAACTGGGGTCATTTCCTGTCTAATTTATATTGCTGATATTGGACTGGTTCCAAATCATCGTGGGTTTTGAAAACTGAAAACTCCGCACTGGGAGCTATATGGCCCATGAGTGACAGCCATCAGATGCATACAAAGCTTGTGCTACACTGGCTCTCCCTCTGTTGAATATTCTTCTCAGAGCAATGTCTGTGGGCTTATAAAAAAAAGTCTTGCATTTTTTAAAATAAAATTCTTAACTTTTGAATGAGTTCTATGCATTGTATAGAGCACTTTTAGCTGCTGCTCTTATTTTAATTTCTTGGTTTCACTGATTTATTAAACACCATGGCAGACAGCCAGAGATACACTCTGGCATGAACTACCGGTATGTATCTCACAGAGCTTAAAATCCCAAATCAGAGAAGGACCAGAGAAGCTCATTACCAATATATATCCTTGTGATTCTGTAGAAACTACAGAAACTATTGCCAGTTTCATACGAAACCTTGAAACACACTAATTATCCCATTCCAAAACAGGATACAACAATCAAGAGTATAAGCAATTTCTACTTTCTGACATCAACTCTGAGATAACGCACATGGTTGCCAAATTTTATGTGGCGGCATGCAAAATCAGGTAAAGAATAATTAAGAGCAATTGAACCTGTCTGGGTAATGGCTACAATTGTCAGAAATCACTTAGGCTGAGCATTAACGATTGGCCTTGGGGTATACGTGCCATGTCAGCTATTGTACTATATTTTTCTCAGATATGACGGGTCTGTAAGAGAAATTACAATTTTTAAATCCATTTTGGATAATTTTAGTTTTTATTTTCGAATGCATTTGTGTGTGTGTGTTTGTACTATATTTGTATTTTATACCATTTTGAAGTTTATATGATCCAAATAGCTAATTTTAATTTGTTTTCTCTTTGTTGCACATAAGTAGCCTGAGCAAATCCTTTAGCATATTTTACTTTAATGTTGTCTTTTACCCATTTTTTTTTCTGATTGTACTTTTCTTAACTATCCTGATACTATGAATTTAGTTTTGGATATTTTGGACAGTTTAATACCAATTCTCTTGTGATGGTTAATGACTGCAATAAAGTTAAGTAATAAAGATTTATTAAATAACATTGCGTAACATTAATATAAGTTGATTTTTAAAAAATTACTAGATTTATCCCCATCCCTCTTTTGGATCGTGAAGGTTGCATTCACATAACTCTTCTAATTTATCACAATAACTTTCCAAAGATAAATAGGCTGAGAGACAGTATTACTTCCTGATCCTAATGCAAGAGCCACTTTGCACTAGTTGATCATGTTATTGTTTAGCTGTTCTATTAGTCAGGTTGCTGCCCATCTTGGAAGGGTGAAAAACTATTAAGTAAACAGAAATCATAATAAATATTGATAACAGTTATATAATATCTGCATTGCAAAATGATCTTTACAACATATAGATCAGATTCAGCAGAAGGCAAGAACAGGTCTGTTGCCTCTTGCTCTGTTTGAGTCAACAGATTCAGTGATGAAAGTGAGGTTGAGGGAAAGATTTGCAACTTTGTTTTTTTTATCCTCTTTTGATTGCCTAATGCAGTATAAATCTACTTTGGTATTTTACTTATAAATTAGGTGCACAATCGCACATAAGAAAATATGGGCCTCTATCATAAAGAGGAATGGAATTTAAAAATCCCTGTCTGTTTCTACAGACATGTTATTGAGATATGACTACTCCGTTCCAATTATTGGGTGGGGGAGGGGGGACGGTACAGAGATGTGATAGTCATCAGACGTTTGTGGCTAATTTCACACCAAATGCATAATCACTCAAGGAAACAACTGGCAGTCATACAGCATATTAAATGTAGTTTTAAGTCTTGCTTTTAGCAGTAAACCTAGCTTATTTAATTTATTTAGGCTTCAGGGCATTGTACAAACTAAAAAATGGATTAATTCAACAGTCACGTGAATGTAGCCAGTGTTCCTTACATCAAGGGCCTTTCTCATCAGAATTTGAAGTATTCTCCTCTTGCTGGTTCAAAATAGAAGCCTTTTCAAACGAATGTTTTTTCCAAGATGTTTCATGTGATTCTCCTTTTTGTATACAAATATAAAAGCACACAGCTAGCCCAAGGCATAAACAATCCAGACATATCAATATATGTTTCTTAGAAGCAAGTCCTATTTAATTCTATGAGTCTTAAAGCATATTCATCTATACCTCTGTTTGGAACTTAAAGATGCTGTACCTCTAAGTCAGGGGTTGCCAACCAGGGGTGTGAGATGATATTTCAAGGGGTGTGAAAACTTGGGTTTTCAAAATTATAGTGCATAAGCATAATTCGTTGCCGTTATTTCGAATTTTTGTAAGGGCTGCGAGAATATATCAGAAGTGTTCTAGGGGTGCTGGGTGTTGTGATTCAGGGTCAGCCTGTGGGTTCGGCAGTTGGGTCGGACGATTCAGAGGAGGAGGATGGGGGTGTTGGAGAGCTTGCTGAGGGTGTTGGAGAGCTTGCTGATGATGGCCTGAGGCTCCGCAGAGCCCTCAGCCAGGCCCCTCCCATCTGGTTACGACGCAGACCCAGCTGTGTGAGCCTGACAGCGTGGATGAAGATGACCCACAGCTGGCCCTGTTCAAGGACACCCGACGCAGGAGGCAGTCAATCAGGAGTAAACAGAGGAAGGCAATGGGGCACCTTGGAAGGAGGCAGAGAGAAGCCACGCCCTGAACTGTTTAAAAGGGGAATGTGTGGGAGGGCTGGTTTGCTGAAGGCAACCGTTTGAATAGCTCCTGTTTCATGGTTCGTGTCTTGTTTTGCTCTGTTTTATGTTAATAAATTTGGCAGGCTTAGTTCCAGCCTCTTGCCGTTTGTAAAGGGGTTGTCCCTGCCTTTTCTGCAGGGCTGGTAGTAGGCTGGTACAGAACACTGGGTATAGAAAAGGTTGGGAACCACTGCTCTAAGTGGAATTGAATTGTTTAAAGAACTGTTCTTTAAAGATAGGATGTGATGATACTTTTTCCCTTTTCCAGGCTATAATTGAGGACCCCTAACCTTGTGTTTATTTGATCTGATATTAAAAAGATGTTTCCCAACTCCTCTTGATACATACTTTCTATGAGTGTGATTCCAGGGGCTTCATTAGTGGTATGGCTGTGGTGGTGGTGCCCGGGGGCTGCAATTTGCCCAACTTCTGTTGACTGCTTCTGGCTATGGTGTGCACATTTTGGTTTATGCTGCTGGATAGATATACCACCAGGAATGTTGTAGCCGAAGCAAAATCCCTAGAGAGAGTAATAAAGTGATATAGAAATGATAGATAGATGATAGATGATAGATAGATAGATAGATAGATAGATAGATAGATAGATTGATGAAAGCTCATTAAAAATGGAAGAGATCACTAGTTCCTAAAAGGTGACAACTATGATGGTCAAGCAGTCAACATGAAAGTCACTGGCAGAGGAGGAGGAGTGCAAGACCTGTGATTTGCAGTCTCCCATAGCTCAGGTTTAGTCCACCATGCCATAAGGAGAGCAATTGTTGCCTTTTTTTCTTGCCTGATGGCAGAACTGCTTGTGGGAGGGAGATGCATTCACCATTTAGTGTTCCTTAACTTGGCCCACATGCTCTGGCTTAAACAGAAACTGACTATAGGGCGAGAGAACACTCTGCTGCTTTTATATTTTGTGTGATCTCAGGGAAGGCAAACACATTCAGCTGGTTGTCTGGGTGAGCTCATAATCTCATAATCTCCGCTCAGGTGTGCTAAAATATTATTTGGCTTGTTTATCCAAGATTCTTATAGCATTCCCGCTATAAGTGTGATTAGTTTGACAAAATAAAATCCCATTACTGTCAAGAGCTGAACATTATTGTGAAGGCAGATTAAATGAAATAATCTGTGAGGTTAAAACGGGCTGCATAACCTGTGCCTCTCACTAGACCTCAGATGTAGCACCCAGAATGCTTTCAAAATTATAATTTCTTGCAAATCAACAGAATATTAGGAAACAATTATATAAAAATGGTTTTAACTCTATCTGTATGCCAGCAGGATAATGTTCCAAAACATGAAAGAACAGATCAAATTTGATATGGGGAAAGAAGCCAGAAAAAGAAAAGTTGAAAATGGCTCAGATCAAGCCAGAGGTGGTGGAGAATATCATTTCAAAGAAAATTCTCTTGTCTGTGGGAGAGATAGTTGAGCAGCAGTGGAGAACGATATAGGCTGTTCCATTCCAAGCCTCTCCCTCTTGGTCTCATAACCCTTAGTGGAGAGTATATAGCCCACCTTGTGCTTCTTAGTGCACACATACATACAAGCAGGGCTTTTTTTTCTCATAGAACGCACAGAACGGAGTTCCGGCACCTTTTTTGGATGGAACCTTGTAGGGTAGGCAAGGCGGATTGTATGACATATGTGAGTTCCGGCACCTTTTTCTTTTACAAAAAAAGCACTGCATACAAGCATTCAACATGAGGCAAGACGAGAAAGAAACTCTTGCAAATATGTAATAGGTTATATCATTGTAAGAGAATACAAGCACTTTCTTTGCGGGGATTTTTGTAGCCCATGTGTGGTGTCTCATTCTGAACAGAATGAAAAACTTATTTTTATTCAGAAATGATAGTACTGGACTACATAATTTTAACTAGACTTTCTTTGGTCATTTTCTTTTACTGCTATTATTTATATCAACCAGTTGTCTTTCTATCTGGTGCACTTAGATTCATTCTCTCCCCGCCCCATTTTTTTTCTTGTGACCTGCTTTGGAACATTTCTGGTATTGAGATCAAACAATAAAACTTGATTGTTTACATGTCAGAAAACCCTTTTGCAAAAACAAAAGTTTCATGAAATGGTATGACTGTTTTTCAAGACAGATATATGAAAGGAGTACTTTTCAAAGTACATATTATGGATTAATCCTGAAAAAGTATGTGTTAAGTCGTGGGCTCTGGTGAGCAGGAATGATGACACAAGACTGAGTACAGGGAAACTCATTCTTTTATTCTTGCTGGAACTGTACTGAAGCTTGGGCCGCATCCAGCCACAATATATAGCCTAGCCCCTAGGTGGCAGCCAATAGGTTTGAACCCACGCTTGCCACCTGGGGCTAACCAATTGCAGGACCAGAGACAGCCTGTATGGGTTGCTGGAGAGCCGTTAGCTTCTCCAGCAACGCACGTGGTGTAATAAGACAAGCCCAATACATAACACCCCTCCATTCTTAGATCAGACTATGATACCCATAAAATAGTCTTAACAACAGTCAAGACTTATGAATCACTCCCAGCAACCATAATGAAATAATAACAAAAATAATAAATAATAATACTTATAAATTTGTTGTGGCTACAATGACATTAAATAATGTCTGAACTGTTTACCAAGGCAGTAAGGACTACAATGAGATTAAACAACATCTCATGAACATGCTTACAAAGCAGTACTGACAGTTTCAAAATGCCCCCGTTTCTGTAGATAGTAGTAAAGTTTCACAACACTATACATCACCTTATTTTACAATATAGTCTGTGAGGTACGCAGGAAGCTTGTGTGGCCTAGAGGAACGTCTTGGAGTTCCCGTCACTTTGTGGTCTACCAGCTTACCCAGTGGGCTGGGTAGACCCATGTCCCCTTGTGCTCCAGCGTCCAGGGGGATGGAAATGCTCTGGCTGGCCTCACCAGGTTGGCCTACCTTAGAGTCAGTCTGTTCTGCAGAGTAGGCACAGTGGTTGCTGAGATTTGGCTGGCTCGCCTGGTCATGGGTTCCATGTTGCACTTCCGAGCTTCCTGGTTCTTCCTCAGATTCCACTTCTGCTGAGAAGGGGAAACCCTGGTGGTTCTGGTGTGGGCTGGCTTGGCTACCAGTTTGAGGACCTTGGGAGGGACTTATGCCGCAGTTCTCACTTAGTGACCATTCTGGAAACCTTTTCCTGAGTTGGTTGATGTGTCTTCTGACCAGTCGCCCTCCCTCCAACCCCACTACATAACATAGGGGTCCAGATGCCTTGGTTACTTGACCAGGAACCCATAAATTCTCTGGCCCATAGTTTCTGGCCCAAACCCAATCGCCCATGTGCAGCCCCCTCAGGGGTTTTGGTCGAGAGGCTTCTGATGCCACTCTTTCTGGATGCAACATGTCCAGTTTAGTAATTAAATGCCGTCCCCAATGTAGCTCAGCAGGACTTTTACCTGTAGCAGTGCAGGGTGTAGAATGCTGGCAGAGCAAAAAATCTGCCAATCTGTGATGCCAGTCACCTGTGACAATATGCTTGAGTGCTTCCTTTGTTGTCCTCACCATGCGTTCGGCTTGTCCATTCGAAGAAGGATGAAATGGTGCAGACGTAGCATGTCTGATGAGGTTAGCTCTAAGAAAAGTCTGGAACTCAGCAGCAGTGAATTGGGCCCCATTATCAGAAACAAAAACGTCAGGCAACCCATGTATTGCAAAGAGTTTTCTCAGCACCTGGTTGGTCCTAGCAGTAGTCATGTTAGGAACTGGAATTACTTCCAGCCATTTTGAGTGGCTATCCACTACTATCAGGAAAAGCTGCCCCTGAATAGGCCCAGCATACTCTATGTGAATCCTAGACCAGGGGGTGTGCGTTTCCTCCCACCTGTGAACTGGGGCCTGAGGCATTTCAGGCCTAGATTGCTGGCATGTATAGCAACCATGAACTTGATCCTCTACAGCCTTATCAAGGCCAGGCCATCAAAGGTAGCTTCTAGCTGAAGCTTTCATTCTGACAATGCCTGGATGGCCTTCATGTAAGGAGTGTAAGACTCTGTCCCTTAATGAAGTGGGAATTATGACTCTGTTCCCCCATAAAATGCAGCCCTTATGTGCAGACAACTCATGTCTCCTGACAAAATAACTTTGAAATTCAGAGCCTGGACTTTTTTCCAACCAGCCTGTGTATACCCATGACAACACTACTCAGAATTTTATCTGTGGCAGTTTCAGCAGTAATATCCCCTGCGTGGAGGAGAAACTCAGGTAAGTCCTGTATGGACAATATTCTAGCAGCAGGAGCTGGATCAGGATGCATTAGTGGCAGTGGTAGTCTGCTGAGGCCATCTGCATGGCCCATTTCCTTCCCTGGTTTATGAATTAACTTCAAAAGGCTTCTTTATCAATCTGTGCATAGTTGCGCTCAGCAGAGGATAAGGTCCTAGAGTAAAATGCAATAGGAACCTGTTTCCCATTTTTCTCTATGTGGCTTAAGACTGGCCCCAGCCCAAAGGGAGATGCATCACATGCAAGACATACAGGTTTAGACTCTATGTAATGAGTTACAGTGGACTTTTCTGATAGAAGGGCTTTCAAATCCTGGAAGCATTTTTTGTGTAAGTTAGTCCATTTCCAAGGGTTTTTTTATCAAGCAGCCTGTGGAGGGGCTCTGCTATTGCTGCCTTATGAGGTAGGAATGTGTGATAAAAATTTAGGAGGCACAAAAATGCTTGCAGCTCTCCTTTTGATTTTGGCCTTGGAGCCATTTTGATGGCCTTCACTTTAGAATCAGCGGGGTGAATACCATTAGCATCGATATGGAACCCCAAGAATTACGTTGATGAGAACCCAATACTACATTTGTTCTTCTTCAATTTGAGGCCCGCATCGCGAAGCCTCTGCAAAACAGCCCTGAGCCTTCTGGCCGACACTTCTGGGGAATCGCCGGCAATGAGAACATCATCAAAATAAGGGCAGACACCCTGAATACCCTTAAAAGTGTGAGTTCCATAATCCCTTGGAAAATACCCGGTGCAACACTGACTCCAAAGTGTAAGTGTTTGACTTTGAATGCGCCTCTGTGAGTTACTATTGTTTGAACCGCAGCTGTGGCCTCATCAACCGGCAATTGCTGATACGCCTGCGCTAAATCAAGTTTAGCAAAAATGGTTCCCCCTTGCAAGGAGGCTAAAATATGGTTGACTACAGGAACTGGGTAAGCATGTTGTTTGAGGGCCTTATTTAATGTGCATTTATAATCACCGCAAATGCGAACTTCCCCATTGGACTTCAGTGGGGTGACAATAAGAGTTTCCCACTCCCCCCCCATCAACAGGCTGTAACACGCCCTGTTCTACAAGCTTATCGATTGCGAAATCAATTTTGTGCTTTAGGGCAAAGGGGACCCTGCGAGGATTAATCCTAATTGGAACAATGTTAGGATCTAATTTAAAAGAAATTGGCGGGCCAGTGTAAGTCCCCATGGTTGAATCAAAAACATCCGCGTATTCTTTGCAAACAGTCATGAGGTCTGCAGTTTGTGTCTGGTTAATGCCAGTAATCTGAATACCTAAAGCATCAAACCAATCAAGTCCAATAAGGCTCGTTCTTTGGCCCCCTACTACCATTACATCGAGGTGCCCCAAAACCCCTTTAAATTTTACCAATAATTTGGCTTCACCCTTAACTTTAACATGAGTGTTCTGAAAATCCGTTAAAATGATATCTGAGGGTCTTAGTTTAGCCCAATTGTTACTGTGCCTACACACGAATTCAAATGTGTCTTGCAAAATGATCGATACTGCCGAGCCGGAATCCAACTCCATCTTACATGGAACTCCTTGTAGCTCTACCAAGAGCTTAAGTTTAGGCTTGAGGGGGCATTGAGCCCCGGTGCGGCAAACGCTTCTCCGGCTTCTGAAGAACCCCACACTAACTGGACCATGGGCCCCAGTACCTCTCCTAGTCGGTTCCTCCGACTGGTGTTTGAGTGGCCTGTCTCTCTGGCGGGCTCTGCAAACCACTGCGATGTGGCCAGTCCTTCCGCAAGCTCTACACGTGGCCGAGTGAAATCTGCAATGGCGCGAAGATGGTTGCCTCCGCACCCCTTACATCTAGGTAAGAGAACTGCCTTGTAATCGTTCTCTCACTGGTGGTTGCCGTGGTTTTCCACGTTTGGTTGCCTTTGGAGCTTGTTGATTTCAGGTTCTGAAATCTTCTGACGATTCTCCGACGCATTTGGCAACCTCAAGATGGATGGAATCTTTGACCTTTGAAGGTTTGGTGGGCTGAACTGTCTGCACTGCACCCCCGGTGGCTTCATTGGCCATGACCTCATCCTGTGCCTTGGAGAACGTGAGATTGGGTCTAGCAAACAGTCTCTGCTGAAGGGTTCTGTCCCGAAGGCCACAGACGAGCTGGTCTCTTATTCTTCTAAGTTTGAGAACTTGCAAAGGTGTGCGGCCTGCCTTAGGCCCACCATAAACTCTGAAGCTGTCTCCTCGGGTAGCTGCACTCTTTGGTTGAATTTAAAACACCACGCCATCTCTGACATCTTGGGCTGGAAGTGTCCGGTCAGCTTCTTCTTAAGGTCTGCATATGATACTGCTTCGCTAGGCGTCAGCGTGAAAAGATTCTCTGCTAGGTTGAAAGTTGCTGGGCCACACATGCATAGCAATGTGGCGGCCTTTAGGCCTTCTTCTGCAATTTGATTTGCTCGTAGATAGTTCTCTACTTGTGAGAGGTAAGATGGCCGTTCTTGTGGATGCTTCACATCAAACTCTCTTAGTTTGCCGACCTTCAGCATCTTCCTTAGATTCCTACATTCTTGGATCCTGCTTCTAGGCTCAGGGAATGCGTCCTCTGAGCATGCGGCCGCTAACATGGCTTACTAGCCGGCCTAGAGAGGGGGGGGAATGCCTCTTCCCTCCAGCGTGTACTGCCGACCCCTCATTGACGGTGAAGCAGGATCCCACCTTTGTCGCCACTGTTACATCATGGGCTCTGGTGAGCAGGAATGATGACACAAGACTGAGTACAGGGAAACTCATTCTTTTATTCTTGCTGGAACTGTACTGAATCTTGGGCCGCACCCAGCCACAATATATAGCCTAGCCCCTAGGTGGCAGCCAATAGGTTTGAACCCACGCTTGCCGCCTGGGGCTGACCAATTGCAGGACCGGAGACGGCCTGTCTGGGTTGCTGGAGAGCCATTAGCCATTAAGTGGTGTAATACCACAAGCCCAATACGTAACAGTATGGTTTCACTTTAAGAATCTCAAGGTCATGTACATTGAAAAGTCATTGTGTGTGAGTTGGGAGGGGCTATATAAATCTGTTAATAAATACATTAAAAAGGAAGCTGAATCCAATGTTATTTATTCAGGGAGACTCTTTTCCACCTCCATTTACATCATTTCAAAATCTGTGACAAAGAACCTTCAAAAGTCTTAAGTAGGTCTGGTAGAAAAGCACAAAAAAGAAAGAAGAGAAATTTACAGTGTGGTAATACAGTTATTTTATTGGACAGAAACCATTCAGTGCAGGCCAAAGATCCCATCATTAAAACATAATTGTCAGTGTAAATTATCTTAGGCCATACAAAGCTGAAGGCCAGTTCAAACAAATCAGAAGGCTAATAAAAATACTGATGTAAAATAAGATATCTGAATAATATTTATTCCAAGTGGAGGAAAAGAAAACTTTCTGCTATAGAAAATATTGAAATCCACTTCAGACTAAAACTATATAAATTCACAAATAAAGTAACATAGTGAAAAAAGTTAATAATTTTAATGACATTTTTATTAGTGATCTTGTTATCTACAAATATGTCATACATACTGTGGCCTAGCAAGAATACTAAAAATTCCTTATTAAATTCAAAGTCTCACTCTTTTTGTATGTGCATATTAATACAAAAGGGTAAGATTTCTGCACTGTCATCTCTACCATCTGAGACACCCCTTCTTGTGGCTGACCCTGACACTAAAGAAAGATAGCTCCCAGGACTGACCTTATTTCTATGCCAATTTATTACCTGGAATACTTTTCTTGCTGTAAATTCCAAGTTTAATCAGAACCTGGGGGAGAATCTTAACTCTCTCCTTCCCATCATTAGTCTCCTGAAAGAGAATGGTCCACAGTTTTCCAGGAAAAAAAAATCCACCTGGAGAATCACTAAGTGTATGCGAACTTTTACTTTTGCTTTATACTAAAGTAAGGATCTCTCTTCAGAAATATCTTGCCTGACCTGAAATAAGAGGATGTATAAAAGCAACTGTCCATCTTGTAAATGCCAGGTGGCATCACAACACATGCATGTAAGAGGGAGAACTTTTTACGGCTTCATAACTGGGGTTTATTCTAACATGACTCCTCTAATTATGATTTATTGGACCACATCTAAAATATACTTTTCAAAATGTTAAAAATGTCAGGATTACATTAACATGAGTATCTGGGAGTAAATACCCTTGAATCTCATGTTATTGGTATGATTGCACATTATTTACAAGTTCTTTATATAATTACATTCCATTATTGATACTTTTCAAATGATTTTTTAAATATATTTGATAATTTTCATTGCTATTAGTTGCTTTTATCACATATATTTGGAAAAATAAAATGAAATATATTTGAACAAAAAAAGATTTGGGATAGATGACTGGAATGAAATAAAATTGTAGATACCAGCTTCTACCTTCCCAGTGCCACTATCACAATAATTTTATTTTACATTTGCTTGGAATCTTAATATTACAAACATCTCGCAACCAAAGAGATCAAGACGTACAGTAGGGATTTTCAAACTTTTTCAGTACATGGAACTTGTTAGTTAAAAAAGAAAAAAATCACAGAAGCCCTGATCAACAGGCAAAGCTCACAATAGAAAATTGGTTGTGTCTATGTGAAGAAGCGTGAGTGTGCATTGCTTTTAGTTGCTCATGAAATTCCAGCCCCCAGCCTGCCCGGTTTCAGCAGGCAGCAAGGTGCAAAGCACCTTTTTCTTTTAGAAAAAAAGCACTGATAATTAGTAATAGTAAATAGTGCTGAAAACTATCATTATTATTTGGTATAAGAATTGCTTCTTGAGGACATTATCTACAAAAATATATACTAATCAGTTACGAATCTAATTCTTTATCTGGAACTTTATTAGGCTCATGGCCCAACATACTCAAGGTATAATCTAAGACAGGGGTGTCAAACTCAATTTCATTGAGGGCCGCATCAGCATTGTGGTTGCCCTCGGAGGGCCAGATGGGTGTGGCCAGGGAGGGCATGGCCTGCTTGGGTGGGCATGGCCGGAGTGGGTGTGGCCTACTGGGTGGGCATGGCCAGTTCTACATCATTCGCATCAAGGGTGCTTGTGGTGGCCTGTGCAGGAGTGGGACAGATCTGAGGGTCTCTGGCAGAAGGGGGTGGGACCAAGGCAAGGGCCAAGGCATGGTCCACTGGAGGAGCCTCACTGTTCCTCTCAGGCCATGTGGGGGGGGGCTGGATGGTGCCACGGGCTGCCCGGAGCCCGAGGCAGCAAATGCCCAGTCCGGCCCTCAAGCACCCACAGCACCAAGGCCAGCCCCACTTCCCCAAGGGGGTGCCCAGCTGCACTTACCTCCTCCTCAAGGCTGCTGCTGCTGTGCTTGCTCTCCTTAGCCAGGTTGCTCGTGATGGGTACGAGGGCAAAGTCAGAGCGAAGTCCACTCCCTCTCCATGGGAGGAGACCCGGCTTTGTATCCAAAGCTTCCTTAGCAATAGGATGGGAGACCCCCAGGATAGGCCAGAGGAGGGGGCAAGGGGATTGTGAAAGGGCAGCAGGGCAGGACTAAGGCAGGACTTCCCTCAGACCCTCCCTCTCCTTCCTTCCTTAGAACAGAGTGGTGGGAAAATATTTGAGATGAGGGAGGGAGAAAAACAGGCAACAAACGCAGCTAGAGAGGTGTCACCCTTTGTAGGAATGAAGAAATGCACCATCACCTGGAAGTGGCCAGTACATGGCCCTTGCCTACTTCACATATCTGGCTTGGTGGACTCTGGGGGAAGGGGATGCCGTGAGCAGCGGGAGAGTCGACGTTACCTGCGCAATGATGCCCAGCCCCCAGCCTGCCCGGTTTCAGCAGGCAGTGAGGCGCTCTCCTCACAGTGCCGAGAAGCTGAGCCAGGCAGCGCGAATCCGAAAAGAACTGTGATGCCGCCCAGCCCCCAGCCTGCCCAGTTTCAGGAGACAGCGGGGCATTCTCCTCACAGCGCCGAGAGGCTGAACCGGGCAGTGCGAAGCTCACCAGCTTTGCACCTTGCTGCCTGCTGAAACCGGGCAGGCTGGGGGGCTAGGCAGCACTGCAGTTCTCATCAGATTTGTGCCACCCGGCTCAGCTCTTGGCGCTGTGAGGAGAGCACCCTGCTGCCTGCTGAAACCAGGCAGGCTGGGGGCTGGGCAGCATCGCGCTTCTTTTTGGATTTGCGCCGCCTGGCTCAGCCTTTTGGTGCTGTGAGGAGAGCGCCCCCCTGTCTGCTGAAACCCTTCCCCCAGAGCCCATCAAGCTGGATATGTGAAGTAGGTAAGGGCCGTTTGCTGGCCACTTCCAGGCAATGGTGCATTTCTTCATTCCTCACAAAGGGTGACACCTCCCCAGTGCACGCCCAGGGGGCGGGGCCGACATGGCAGGGGCCAGTCCCTCACTGTTTCCAGATGGCCTTGTGGAGCTAAGACTGAATGCATTTCAGCATAGATGGCCACCACAAAATTGTACATTGGCTCCTGGCTGGGCTGGGCTGGGGCCAAGGCAGCGGGGCCCGTTCCCCCAGTTTCCAGGATGGCTTCATGGGCCACATGAAACCACTTCACGGGCTGGATCCAGCCCCGGGCCTTCTGTTTGACATGTCTGATCTAAGAGTATATAATCCCAGCAGGGTCATCCAAATATATAATCCCAGCAGGGTCATCTAAGGCATGAAGGTCATCTCAGCTGTCTAGCTAAAGCAAACAGACATCTATATTGGCAGCAGTGATACAGGAAGATGCTGGAGGTGAGAGATCTGTTTAATAACAACAGTCATGGGCAATTTCATGTTGTGCACTCTGTATTTACCAAGAAAATCATATGAATGAACAATATACCGTAAATCTGTGTTGCTAAGAACTGACATTGACTTAATGGTACGTAATTAATCAGTCAATTAGGACTTCCCCTCAATCATGACAAGCACAGTACTAATAAATCTATATTTTCATTTAAAAAGGCAGTTGGAGAAAAAAGTACTGTATGTTCTATCAGGTTTAAACTATGTGCATCCTCTTGGCACAATAGAATAGATGAGTTCCTTGACAACCAATTGTCATTCAAAAGTCATACAGAGAATTTAACACAAATGACAATAGTAGGATAAGACCTAATTAAAAGATCAACTCCTGAGTAAGTGCAATTAGGTTGCAAGTTTTATTTTAATAACAATGCATGTAATCTACTGAAGATAGAAGTTGTCTTTTTTTTTTACTTCTGTTCTTGATAAGACTGAGACCCTAGGCGTATGGTTGAGCACCTACCATAGTTATGCTGAGTATGCTGATTGATTTAATCTCAATTGCTTTGTTAATTATGGTGGTTTTATTATTGGCCATAAGTATGAGATGGGTGGCCATATAAATTGAATAAATACATTCTACATCAGACATGTCAAACTCGTGAGATCACGTGACGCTATGCGACTTATCGTGACTTTTTCTCCATTGCCGGCAATGGGGTGGGTGTGGTTTTAATATGATGCATGTGGCCCGTGGGCCGGCAGTTTGACATGCCTGCTCTACATAGACCTGCCCTTGAAAAGCATTTGGAAGCTAGTTCAAAATATGGCAGCAAGCTCAATATTGAGTGCACCACATGTAATGTTGTAAGTCATCCCAAGTTGTTTCAAATAGAAGTGGGTGGCAAGTAAATTTAATACCGTATTTTTTGGCGTATAAGACGACGTTAAGACGTTTTTCAAGGTTTTTTGTCTTATACGCCAGAAAATACTTACATTCCCTGCCCTCCCTGACTGTCGCAGAGGAGGCAAAGGCCCAACTGGCCCCGCCGGCCCTCCCGCTGCTCCCACGCTTCTGCCGGCCCCCGAGGCGCAGCGTTTCCTGGGTGGCAGGCAGCGCCGGAGGGCAGCCGCCACCCCGCCATGGCCGGCGCCCCTCCTGCTTCCCCCCCCAGGCCTTGAATTTCTCCCATTCGGTGCAGGGCGGGGCAGCTCCGCCCGCAGCCTCTTTTTCATGTGCCGCTTCCCTCTCACCGTCGGCCGAGGCGCGCTCGGCCCGGGCTCCCGGTCCCTCTTCCCTGCTGGCTTCCCGCCCTGCCCCTCATGGAGCTGGACTGGGCGTGCAGCCTCTCGGTGTGGCTGCTTTTCCTGGGCAGCCTGGCGGTGCGGCTCCTGCGCTCGGACCTGTTGCTGAGCCGGCAGCTGCTGCTGCGCGTGGGGCTGCTGGCCATCCTGCAGGCGCTGGGCCGTCCTGCCGCTGCCCCTCAGCGCCGCGCTCACGGCGGCTGCCTGCTGGCTCGTCTCGGCCAGCACCGCCCGGCGGAAGCGCAGCGTCGGACGGGAGCAGGACTTCCCTGCCGGCTCCCGTCCGACGCTCTTCCCTCTTGAGGCAGCTGCTGCCTCAAGAGGGAAGAGCGTCGGACGGGAGCCGGCTCTTCCCTCTTGAGGCAGCATCCCCGAGGACTCCTTAGGAGCCGGGGAGCGATGCTGCCTCAAGAGGGAAGAGCGTCGGGCGGGAGCCGGCAGGGCAGTCCTGCACACACGCGCACTCCCTGGCTGTTAAGGAGCAGCCAGGGAGTGCGCGCGTGCACAGGACTGCCCTGCCGGCTCCCGCCAGATGCCACCCACTGATTTTCCGGCGTATAAGACGACTGGCCGTATAAGACGACCCCCCAACTTTTGAGGTGATTTTCATGGGTTAAAAAGTCGTCTTATACACCGGAAAATACGGTAAATAAATGTAATAAATATGACATTGCTGCTACATGCGCTACACTGGCTCTTAGTGGGCTTCCAGATGCGATTCAAGGCAATCGTAGTCATCCTGAAAGTCCTACATGGTGCAGGGAACTGCCTATCTTTCGTATTTTTAGTCTATCCCACCAGATCAGTAAAGCAGCATCACCTGATGGGGCAAAGAAATCATGCCTTCTCTGTCATGGTGTCTGCCTTATGAAACAAACTCCAGCCTGAGTTTCAGCCCCAACTCTATGGGCTTTTTGAAAAGCCTTGACCTGGGTATTCCCCTAGGGCTGGGATATTAGTGGAGGCTGTTAATGTGGTTAGGATAATTTTTTTTAGGGCCTCTACTATTAACTGATTTAGTTCGTTTATTGTGTTTTTATCTTTTGTTTGCTGCCTAGAGTTTTCATGGGCAGCTCTATAAATTTGGTTAATAATAAACACATGGACTTAAACCAAAGTTCATATCATAAGTACATTATTGTTCAAGATGACACATTTTTTCCTGCTACAATTTAATTGCAGCTCAAAATAATTTAATCTGAACTATTATTGTGTATGTTGGATGAGTACAATCCTATATAACTTCAGCTAATCACTGAGTTCAATGGGGCTAACTCTCAGGTAAACAAGTACAAGAATACAGTCAACAATAGCAATCTTATGATCAGAAATGTATCTTGAATAAAATGGAGTGTGAAATAAGTGAACATAGAACTGCATCTTAATTATATACTGTACTCCATGGAACAAATTCCTGTCTTCTCCAATCTTGTTAATATTGGATTTTAACATCAAACATTCCCAGTCACCTGAAGATATAAAAATGGGGAGGATGTTCATGCTAAAACTTAAAAACAAAGCAAAATTACTATTTGTTCCCCAGGAATGATGTTACAATATAAATAAAAAATTACTTTTTTAACTTAAATGTTACAATAGAAAGTCACATATTTTTATTTTAACCATAGTTTCAGAGGTAGGAGTTTTTCAAGTACCAATGTTAAATATCCAGTTTAATTTTATTGGCTTTTCTTCAGCTGTGGGTAAATAATCATGTTACAAGAGAAGAGGGAATTCTAGGTCAAGGGAACAAGCCACAATAATGCAACGTGGTCAGTGACAACTGGATGCTATAGAGCTGGGAAATGTGAGGTTTTTTTTAGTTCATACAATAGCAAGGCTGTTGAATGAAATGAAATATTTTATATAATTTACCTACTTCAAACGATTAGTGGTGACTTTTAGAAAAAAAAATCCCTTTTAAATTTCAAAAGGAATGAAGAGATCTGAAAAAATACACTATATAAATTACGAATTGAATTGAGAAGATTACATACTGCCCCTCCATAACTTTCTTTCCCAGCTTAACAACCATTTATTGTCCTTCGGGAATAGGGCGGTATATAAATGCAATAAATGCAATTTATTCAATCAATAAGAAGGACGCGTTCACTCATTAGAGTCTAAGCATCCCGGTTCATCCTAGCAACGTAAGCATCGCCCCTTACGCCCACCGAGTTGTTGCCGTATACGTGCAGGAAGGCACGTAACTCAGATTTTGAAGCCCACCTTCTGGGAAGGCGTCCTGTGAAAGAGAGAATCCCAGCTTTGCTTAATCACCCAAAGGGAGGGCTGAGCGCAACCCACCGTAAAGCCTCGGGCTTTGTGAGGAAGGCTGAACGTGCCCTCCCGCACATGCACCAGGAATGCTGCTTTCCCCGCCCCCCCAAAGCCTAGTCTCCGTCCATTTCCACCCAGGGGCCTCTCCTGTCACCAGGCGAAAAGCTGAGAAACTACCAGCGCAACATGGCAGGGTGAAGGCAGCGTGGCCTTCCTATTGGCCCAAACTTTTTTTTTCCGCCTCGGCTTTTCATTGGGCGGAACGCGAACTCCACGAGTCGAGCACGCTCTCCCCGGACGGACGCCTCCGTTCTCGCGCTAAGCTCTGGACAACGGAAAGGAGGTGGCTTTCGAGGAGCCAATGAAAGCGGGAGGGGGGCGGAGCCTGGGGGCCGGGCCTCAAACCAAGAGGGCAGGGGCGAGTTGGTAAACAAGCTCCGCGCCTCGTGGTGCCACGGGGCGGGTGTCGGGGCAAGCAGGCAGTCGGGGTCGGGAGCGGCGCCGTGCGGGCCGAGGTGAGCTAAAGCGTTGGTGACACGCGGCGCGGCCTGGCACCCTTATGATGGAGGAGCTGGGAAGGCCTCTAAATCTCCGCCCGCCTCCCGTTAGCCTCTACAAGCGCGTCGGTCCTGTAAGGCGGGCTGACGCGTTCGGCCAAGGGGAAAATGGTGTCCCGCAGCGGGGAAAGAGTGGCCGCGGTTGGCGGGCTGGGAAGAGCGTCTCTTCCTCGACGTTGCCACTGCCGGCTGCCGCAAAGTGGTCGTCGGCTGTGCCTGCTGGGGAGACGGGGGAGGCGGAAAAAACAACAACCAATTACGGCGTCCGTGGCGCTACGCGTGAGAGAAGGGACGGGGTTCCGGGAAATAAAAAATAGGGGCTGCGCTGATACCGCCAATGAAAGGTAGCTCACTTGGGGCAGTCTTTTACGGCCTTTGAGAGAGGTGTTTGGATTCTTTCAGTCCCATCGATCCCAGCCTGCAGGGAAAGGTCTAGTACAGGGGTAGGCAACCTCGGCTCTTTTATGACTCATGGACTTCAACTCCCAGAATTCCTGAGCCAGCGTAGCTGGCTCAGGAATTCTGGGAGTTGAAGTCCATGAGTCATAAAAGAGCCGAGGTTGCCTACCCCTGGTCTAGTATAATCCGTCTGGCGGGCGCTGGGTGGGTAGGGCTGCCCACTGGTTCGCCAGAGTTTTCCTTGAGGCGCGGTATTAATTACGGCATTGGATTGATAAATGTTTCCATCTGTTCTACGTTTTGAGTCAAGAACGTGATTGTTCTTGGTTAATTACCGCGGGGTGGCAAATCCGGAGCTTGCTCTTAGAGGCGGCGTCGAGAAGCTAGAGCAGAAGGGAGGAGGCGTGATAAGCCTTCGTGGGTTTTTTTTTTCCGCCTGGGCGGCAGTTGCGGCTCTTTTTACGCTCCCTGCCTTATATTTATTTATTTATATTTATATTTATATTTATATTTATTTATGCCCACCGCCCCAAGCTCGCTAGCTCACTCCCCCCTGCTGAATTTTAATATAAAATGTTCGATATTACTAGTATATTTTGCTTCCATAGGAAATCAAATGCCATCCTGTTTCCGCATTTGATGCTAACAAATAAACTCTTTAAGAATTGGCGGAGTTTTTTTTTTTTTTTTAAAAGGCAGCGACTAGATTTTGAGCGGTTGTGGCAGTAAGTTAGGTTGATGGGGAATATTCACTCGGAAACTGTCTTTTGAAAATAGTCTTTTTTTTTTAAAGCCCCACACTGTAGGGCAAATTATCTCAATGGAAAAAAAATGTGTGCCGTGTGAGTGTGCTTTTCTCATTTTGGGTTAATCTTTCCTCATTTTTGATACGCAAATTAATTTTATCTTTGTTTTCCTTCTGATCCTGTGAAAATTATTTTAAAAGAGATTTTGCTTGGTATGATTTTGTGTGGAATCTGCCTTGATGTGCCTAGAGTCTCAGAATAGTGTAGGTGTAAGGGTGTGCTATTTGTGCCATTGTAATAATTCTCTTTTCTATCTACCCCATTGGTCTTTTTCTTCTGAGACTATGTGGCTTCAAAAAGAGCAACATTATCCCCAAAAATTGCTGGTCTGTCAATAAAGTAAAATCAGTTCTAAAGAATGAAATAACATTTAGATTTCTGTCATGAATTTAATCTAAAAACATAACACAAGAGATAAGTTGTAGTGTGTCATTTGAATGAAGTTTAATGTTTTGTGGGTGTGGAAGCCATTGTGACCAGGGCACAAATACTCAGTAAAAAAAAGGCTACATTGCAGAGATTGGTTTTCAATTTTGTTTAGAGGATTGGAATTTTTACTTTTTAAAAAATTATTAATAGTTTTATTGCTCACTTGTGTTGACACTCAACTGCTGAATGATGGGTGAAATCAGTGCTCCAAATTAATCTTTCCATTCAGTGCTCATAAATTTAACTCTTAACAGAAAAAGTGTTACAGTTCTGTTGTTGAATGTTGGTGCTTTGGTCAGAGGAATTCTAGGGCTGCAGGCTGGTTACTCCTTGATTAAAACACTAGTGAATTGTATTCATAAAAAGCTAGCAGTGAATGATAAAATTAAATATTTTAAATGAGAGTTACTGTAATTAGTTTTACACTGGGTGACTGCTTATTAAAAACACTCATTAATCCCTGACTCCAGGTGTGCAAGGAAACATAAACTACTAAAAGTTCCAGCACAAATTTAAACGTTTGAGCAGCTTTGTTGGTCAGGCTAAAAAATTGTAGGTGCCTCTTGCATCCAAAATGGTAGCGTATAGAAATCTGCCTGGTTGAAATCCTTTTGTAGTCACCTGGAAGATTTCTCTTTACTTATGCAATTTGAGATTATTTGGCATGAAGATAACAACTCCTCATCTTTATCAGTGGCTAACCCAGTTATTCACTTGCTTTAACTTAACAGTCTCTGGAACAAGATTTCTAGCTTCCTGTCCAGTTGGCAGATTTAGAATTGTAAGAGCATGCTGTCAATATTCTTTTAGAAAGGCTAATGGTGTGCCCAGGTGTTTCATTTACAAAATGAATATCAGAAAGAGCATGACAAACTAGTTACAGAGCACTCATTTACCAGAAGGGCAGGCTGGTGAGGATGCTCTTTGGGGTCCCTGTAGCCGTGTATAACATGTTCTATCATGTAGCTTATATTTGCTTTTTTCCTTGAAGACATAATTTACAAAATAAAGCACTGAGCCCTAGAATGCTACCAGTTTTATTTTCTAGCAATATATTTTTGGAAGTAAATAATATGTTGAAGGTTTTACTTTCCTTTGTACTGTCCTAGCTTTTGGTTACATATAAATGGGAAAAATAAAGTTACGTGGAAAAAGGAGCTTGGTTATTGTTTTCTAGGAAAAGACACATCCTCAAAATAGGTATCAACTTTTAGAAACATATGGCATCCTTAATCTTAAATATAAGAGACACACATGCTCTCATGACTAACTGTAAGTTTTTAGCTTTCATTAAAGCTAAAAAACGTTGGTTAGTCTTGTTGAACAATAACAGCTGAGCTTAAAAAAATCAAATTCAAGGATTCAAACTTTTGTGGTGTTTCTAACTTAGATATTCATTCATTAGCTAAAATAGCCAAATAACATCCCTTATGTTCATCCTAGACTTATATCTAAATACTACATGTTGGGATAAATGTTCATTTTGTACTGTTATTTTCTCCAACAAGTTATTGGCTAGCTGTCATTGATGATGGACCACTGATAGAGCTGTTTTAATACAGCAAAATAATTCAAAAAGTAGGGGAATCAGAAAATGTTATTTGTGTCAGTGCAAGAAAAAGATATAATGGCTTTGAACAACATGGCTTTAATACTGCAATTTGTATTTACAAATTAGCAAAGGATGAATGTAATAAAGCTAATCTTGCCAGACTTGTACAAACATGGACCATCTTCATTTGACTCACCAGCATTGAGAGCAATGATCCTTGTGACTTTGAAAACTAAAACAAATCGTATCTGCAAGACTTTATCTTAACACTATTATACATGAATTAAGAAAAACATGACCTTGGAAAGACCTTAAAAACAAAACTACTGGTATTTGGTGGAGGGAGGACTTATCCTTTCCAAGAACAGTTGTATCCATGCAGGTGGTGATGGGATATATTTTCATATCATGACAGTATAAAGAGTTTTCATTTTTTAAGCCTTGTTAAGAATTATAGAGAATAAAAATGGCAAAATATGGAAGTGTTTTTTTTAAATAATTTCCTGTTCTCTTTCCTGAGTTTTGCTGACTAATAAACTTATTCTATAATTCTGTTTATGCTTTGACTAGCTGTAGAAAATAGCTAATAATGGCAATATGTAAGCACTTCCATGTTTTTTAATCGGTGATTAACTGTAGCTATTATGTTCGTTAGCTTTATTTGCAAAACTTTGAAGAGATCATTATTTAAATATTCATAGCCTTCCCAATATCACTGTATCCAAGGGTGGGATGCTTAAAAAGCAAAGCATAATATAAATGATTTAGGTAAACCAAAAACACATACCAGACTATTGACACTGACATCCAGCAACTTGTCATCTTATAATAACTAAAATTAATGTCACCCTTGCCTGTAATGTAAGGGCATTCTATAATTGGTGTGCCATACTTGAGAAGGCTTTTTGTCACGTCTCACATAACGTACAGCTTCCAGTAGAGGGAGTGAAGAGCCCCCCTTGGTATTTGCTCACATTTGGGATAGATCTATTTATGGAGAAGCTTTCCCTCAAATACTAAGTTTCAAAGTAGAACATCACATAAAGAGAAATAATTGGATGTTTAGGTGCAGTTGCAAGAAACTGATTATTCTAGTGGGCTCTAAAAATCCAATTTAACTTGCCTGCTCCATGCAGTTCAAATGGGAAAAAATGAATATCCCAGTTGGCAATTGTATCTAAAAAGTGAGTACAGGGATCTTGATAATTAAATCACAGGAGACAATTTCACATGACTGATTAATGTGAAATTGGAATTAAGAGCATTCCAGTTCAGATTCTGTAGAACAGGCATGTCAAACTACTGGCCCGTGGGCCAGATGCATCATGCCGAAACCACGCCCACCCCATTGCCGGCAATGGGGAAAAAGTTCTGATACGTTGCACGATACCACGTGACGTCGTGAGTTTGACATGCCTGCTGTAGAACATACATCCATTTTCAATTACCTATCAGTTTTCCTGTGAATGAACAGTACGTTTGATAGAGTGGTTATATTGAAAATTAAAGTGTAATTTATTTTGGCTAAACTTATAACTGGTTAAATTATGTGTATCTCATAATTCTAGGATAGTCCCTTGCTTCTGCCACACTGAAATGCAGAGAAATTCCTTGGGAGCTGATTATAAAGTTAGGAGAAGCATAGACAGATTCACATCATGCAGTTCTTGAGATATATACAGAAGTTTACTAGTTCTTCAGAAGTCCCCAAATTCTTGCTTTTTGTGAGTATACATCTGGCCACTTATCTCCTGTTAATTTTGCTTTACTGACCCAGCTGTGACCACTGTTGCATCCATCTTCTTTGTATTAAACATCAGTTATAAAATTGTTAAAATGAACATTTTAAATGAAATTCATAGTACAAAAATTATTTTAAAAGTACAGTTGAAGCAATAAAGTTTCTTGCAGCAAAGATATAAATATTCTAATTTATAATTTTAAATATAGCTTTACTAAGACTAATTGACAGCTCAAATTCTCAACATTCCTTCATCTTTTTAAGTGTCCAGTCTGGGCATTCCTATCATTTGACATTTTTCTCCATTTGTAAATTTTAAGTGAATTCACAAACCTGTCAGTTTGGTTCTTCTGGGAGAGGGAGGAGGAAAAGAACATCTTTATCTAGATATAACTCTCCAGCCAGAGAAAAGCTTCTTTCTTGTCTCATTTAGATTATCTTTCAGCTTATTCCAGTCCCTCCCCTCATGTCTCCCTGAGCTCAAAAATTTCAGTCTTCCTGGAAAAGTAAATGGATGGTAAAATTGAATTTCATAGATTTAGAATGTTTATGCCTAAAGTTCTGAATTATTTCTACTAGCATTTGCATGCAGACATTTACAGCCTGGAAGAGAAAACAAAACACATGATATATCTTGCCACTGAACGTGAAGCAAATACCATTTTTTCTGTTACTGGTCCCCTACAAGGGGACTGCAGCTGTGGTCACAGTCAATCTTCCAAGTTAACTCAGATAGATATGTGGCATCTTAGGTGCAGGCTGCCTAAATTAGGAAGGAATCAAAATAGGCTCGGACTGAATACATACCTTTGACAAAAGCTGCGAAAGGAGAAAAGTAGATTTAGTATTTTGCTTTGTGACATATCAATGGTAACTGAACATACATCCTTGAAGAATAAAATATATGAATGTATTCTTCTGTTAGATTGTGAAAAAATGCTGATGGTTTAGGAAGTCATAAAGTTGACTGTGTATCTGCTTGACTCTTTAGGAAGAACAGTAATAAGTTCTGTACCTTCTGCCAGTTAATTGTGTTTAAATCAGATTAAGTGTTCTGTAGGATGCTGACTTAGTTCAGGAAATGCTCAAATTCAGTTTGTCTTGTTCTCTGGCTTCTATTTTATTTTCTGCAAATGTGGATTTATTACAGCAGAAAGTATTTTTTTTTTCTTTCTAAGTGTTTAGTAGGAACTAACATCTACATTGTCTAGGTCAGCGGCCCCCAACTTTTTGGGCACCAGCGACCGGTTCTGTGGAGAGAGGTTTTTCCACAGACCAGAGGGGGTGTGGTTTTGCATGCTGCCTGCATCCCACGGATGGTGCTTCACTTGTTTCCGCGGCCCGGTTTCTGGCATGCTGCGGACTGGTGCCGGTCCACGGACCAGGGTTTGGGGAAACCATGGTCTAGATGACTTCTGTTGATGAGATATATACTGCTTTATGTGCTCACAGTATTGCCATTAGACAAACTTTAACAAATTCCTCCAAGGGCTTATTTATTGTTTGTATAGAGGCAGATAATTTTGCCCTATATGTTTATATTAAAATAAGCCATGTTTGAAGAGGCAGTGGCAAAATATAAATGATATTGCTGAATATGGAATTACTTTCTTTGAAACCAAGCTTCAGTAAAAAACCCACCAACCCACCTCCTGGAATATAGAGTACATTTCAGAGTAACAAATAAGTAATGAAAGTAGGCCTAAATATTATGCTGTTCCCACTTTCCTCATTCCCAAGGTAGAATGTTTGTGTATAAATGTCATTTTAACTGGCCGTTTCTTCCTGTGCTTCTCATAGCACAAAAGAGAAATACATATAGCCCCAATAGCACTGTTCCTCCCCTCCTAACAAAAATAGAGTGTTACTCTTTTAAGAGATGCCAATAGTCCCTCTCCTAGTGATAAAAGCAGCTGCCACAATGCTGTTGCAATACTTTAACCAGAAAATAGATCAGTGCTTTGGCAACTGCCCACATGTACCTTCTTCAATCATTAAGGTCAGAAAAGCGGACAGAGGGAGCACATGAAAACAGCTGACATAGTATTGAATCATTTTCATGGCTTAAAGACATACCCATTGCACTATGGCAGGTGCACTTGTGATTTCCATCTGTCTTTCAAAAGCTTGAAGGCTAATAGACATGACTTGGTAAATGAAGTGACTTGCACAAAGTAATTTGCTTAAAGATTTGCAGAATGTCCTTGGAACTTTGCAAAGTGGCTGTTAATTATATAAGGG
Source organism: Vipera berus (assembly GCF_964194415.1). Lineage (NCBI taxonomy): Eukaryota > Metazoa > Chordata > Lepidosauria > Squamata > Viperidae > Vipera > Vipera berus. Next base: position 305,603,349 of record NC_138202.1, on the reverse strand, counting down.
AGCAAAACATTTTTGAGAATGAAAAGGAATTTAAAATATATATGATTTTACAATCCTCTGTACATCTACAGTTATTAGCAGTCAAAAAATTTGGGGTAGCTGAACATAAAATATTGTTGGATTAGAATGACTTACTGCAAGAAGAGAGTTCTATTAGTCAATGGTAGTCAAACATAGGAGTCTGGTAGGGTTTTTTCAGACTAATTTTAATAAAAGGCATAAGTTTTCATAAACTGCAGATCATTTCATCAGATGTATGGAATTTTGGTTGCTAATAACTGGATTTGACAGGGTTTGTTCTGATAACTAAACATTTGGTGACCGTCTCAGACTTATACACTTTATCATTTGTCTACAGCAGGGGTATCAAACTCACCATGTCACGTGACACGTCATGACGTATCACGACTTGTTTCCCCTTGCTGGAGCTGGAGTGGGTGCGACTTCCATGTGATGCATCTGGCCTGTGGGCCGGTAGTTTGACAGCCCTGGTCTAGAGATGCCAGTGTTCATAAGCAAATATTGTTATATACCAGGTTTTAGAATACATTGTAATGGTTTTGGTGATGACATTGCCTGTAAAACCTTTTTTTAAAAAAAGCACGCATCCGCAGTATCTAACAACTGTGGGGTTTTAATGCATAATTTGTTAAATATTCTCCATGGGTTTTAGCACTATGGTCACAACCCTAACCATATGATACTATAGTGAGAGTAGAAAACTACATGTTGCCCATTTTTATAAAACACTTGTGTTTCTAGTTTTAAAAGATAAAATGCTCTGTAGTGAGTATTGTATACTGTATAGTGTACACATTTTCTGCAAATAATTGAGCTTTATTTGACATTGAGGGAGAACTGGAATCTTATATGAATTAATTATTTGCAGACTTGTGAACAAAATCAATGTATTAAAACTATTAAGCATTTGTGGTTTTGAAAGGAATTTTCTGCTAATCTCTTATAATTTCTAACTGCCCATTCCTGTCTCCTAATAGTACTATAAATTGTCAGGTTTTGGACCACAGATATTTTTATATTACTTTGCCATTTATATCAAACCACAACCAATGTTTTGGAGAAAAAAACAGCAGTAATTGGTTTGTAAACATTATCCCTGTAGGGAATATGCAAGTTGCTGTCTGGAGTAAGTAGTATGCAATTAATACTCTAACACACAGGAATCAAACTCAATGGCTACACGTGAGACATATTGTGACATTTTTGCCTTTGCCAAGCTGGGGTGGCTGTGGCCTGCATATGATGCATCCAGCCCACAGGCTGCCAGTTTGACACCCCTGCTCTAACAGTTTTTTAATAATAATGAACTTAATTGGATAAGTTCTGGTGAGATGGGTGACATACAAATTTAATAATAAATACAAATTATTCTAGAACCATCATAAATGAGGGTTCATTAACCTCCAGATGCAGTTGATGGCTAGAATTTTTCATGTCCCTAGCCTAGACTATGTCTAACCCAGTCAGACTGATGTAAATAGAATTGTTAGGCTAGAACTTCTATAATTAATTTGCTGATATATCTCTTCCTAAAATAAAAAAGGTGTCAGAGTTAATCAAAACTGGAATTTTACCCCTGGTTTTTGCTTATTGAAGTTTTTTTAAGGAGAAAGTGGTGCAGTCCTTCTAACCTGTTATTTTAGCAGTGGAAAAATAATTGTCATTTAAGCAGCCTCAGTACAAAGTTACTTTTTAGTATTTTATGTATGAAAGGATTGAAGTTAGGGATTCATCATTTTAGTTTGGAGGGAGCTGACCAAAGATTTTCACTTGTGGTGATAGCTTCCCTACTCAATAATGCAGTTTTTTTCTTGTGTTTGATTTAACAAATATGCTTATTAGGCTTGCTTGACTTACTGGTGGATTTTCTTGTACCAGAAAACACTGTACGATATAATAACCCTCTCTCCCCCAACCCAATGCTATATAGGTGTATTAACTAAAACCAGGGCTTTTTTTCTCATAGAACGCTCAGAACGGAGTTCCGGCACCTTTTTTGGATAGAACCTTGTAGGGTAGGCAAGGTGGGTTGTATGACATGTGTGAGTTCCGGCACCTTTTTCTTTTACAAAAAAAGCACTGACTAAAACTCACTTCATCCTCTGCATCCCAGATTATGGGGTTTTTGCATGTTGATTTTTCAATCCTGGTCTTTCCAGAAATACTAATTTGGCATCTGGTTTTCTTACCTTGCAGTTGACATTAACACACACATACGAGATAGACACCAGCAGTATACAATATATTATCAAGAAGCACATTGATTCATTTATAATTGTTAGTAGAAAAAACAACTAATGTAGTCTTAAAACACATAATAATTCATTATACTAGGACTAACATATTTCTGGTTTCTTTCTGAAAGAAGGAAATATATAGTTTTAATGCAATGCTATCATAGTCTTGTGTCAAATGATTACTTAAACACAGGAAACAAAAATCTGTAGTTAGAAGATACGCAGCTACTGTATGTATCTGAACTGTTAGTACACTTTTTTTTTGCCTTGTATATTTTTTAATCTCATTTTGTAGCTAAATGTATATACAATAAGTGGGAAGAAGCAGAATTTGATAAACTGTACCAGAAGGGGTTTCTGCTCCTGAGCTCTTTAGTTTAGCTCAGGGGTAGGCAACCTTGGCTCTTTTGTGACTCGTGGACTTCAACTCCCAGAATTCCTGACCCAGCATGTCTAAGGATGGAAACCTCTCCCTTTCCCCTCAGCATGGCTGGCTCAGGAATTCTGGGAACTGAAGTCCACGAGTCACAAAAGAGCCAAGGTTGCCTACCCCTGGTTTAGCTATAAGAATTTGGCTTTGCAGCTGGAACCCTCAGCATTTTTGCTGAGGTTTTTAGACATTTTATGTTCAAACTTTTTTAAAGCAGCCCCTGTTTTTTATTTTATAAATAGTAGGAATTCCTTCTATAATTTATGTTCAGTGACTTCCCTCCCTCGGAAACTTCATATTCAACCTTTAAAAAAAATAAGTTGAAGAGCATGTCGTCCTTATGATTCCCAGTCTGTGAATCATTCCTCCTCCTTCTGTCTCTTCGTACTATGTCTTGCTTCTTTACCTGGTCTTCATTCTGTTATCTTCATTGCTTTCATGCATGATTTTCTATTTTTCATTCATTCCATTGTTCTCAGCTTTGACATTATTATTATTTATTTATTAATTCGGTTTATATACCGCCCTACTCCCAAAGGACTCAAGGCGGTTTACAAGGCAAAATTTAAAAACAATACAATATAAAATTAAAATTAAATTAAATTAAGTCTAGCTGCAAAAATTAAAATCACAATTTAAAAACATTAAACCCCTCAGTCCAGACCAGATAGCTCAAAGAGATATGTTTGTTGTGTAAAGTCTTTGGGTACGTATAGTATTTTCCCCTAGTTTTTCTTACATTTCTTATTCTATCTTTGATGTGCACTCCCTCTAAAGATCTGATTATAGTACGAATGATTAGGCTTGGGAAAATAATGAATGGACATATGTATTTGTGCAGAAATTCTTCCGTTACTTTGGTTTTAATTAAATGATTTGTAATAAACACTTCAATATGAAAGTAAATTAAGGATGAAAATGTGATTCCATAAAAGCCCTCTTGTTCAGTGGGACTTTTGTTTTGAAGCTACCTGTACTTCAGGGAGGAAAAAGCAAATCATTACTTCAGCTTTCAGGAGAGTGAACTCAAAAGGTTGCAGCATACTTGCCTGCTCAGTGGCTCCTGTGAGTCAAAGCCATTCCATCTGTATTGCTTGATCTAGCCCACATTGGTTTAGTCAGCCTTGAAATAGAAGATAGTGCTAGGAGGATAAAATTGCTGCTTCTCTGGATGTTAATATTTTCAAAGCCAAAAATAAATGCTTTGTTCAGAACTTGGTGCCAGTTCAAATATGCCCCTTGCTCTATTCATTTAAACTGAGATAAGGGAAGCATTTTTAGAATTGCTTTAAGATGTGAAATGTACATTGCCCACATAAGTGTAGGAGGGGAAAAGGTCAGCCTATGCTTGAAAAAAACCCTATTGAGTTGAAATGGGGTGGGAAAAGGCAGTCTTCCCACTAATATAAATATAACCAGTTGGTTAGATTCAACAATATTAGTTATTTCCTACCCCTATAAAGATTGAATTGCCAAAACAACTCTGTGAAGCAAAGAGATGTTTTTAAAACTACCAGCTGTTTTTTTTAGTGTATATATTTCCTTTAAGGCAGGGATGTCAAACTGCCGGCCCCTGGGCTGGATGCATCATCAGGAAACCACGCCCACACCATTGCTGGCAATGGTAAAAAACACTGCTATGTTGCGCAACAACATGTGACATTACGAGTTTGACATGTCTGCTTTAAGGAGTAAAATTCTAGTACAGAGTCCCCCAACCTTTCTGGCTTTGTGGACCATTGGAGTGGGGATGTTTCCACGTGAATGGCGGGCAAGTGTGTGCAGCTCTATTTGCACAAGCGTCAGGCACAAACGCCCACTGCTTGTGCAAATGGAGTGTGTGTGCATGTGCTTGCCTGTTGCTCATGTAAGTGGGGATGTGTGCACTTGCTTGCTTGCCACTTCCATGGCCCTATTCCAAATGGCTCAAGGCCTGGTAATGCACTAGGGGTTGGGGACCCCTATTCTAGTATGTAGCTCGTTAGACTTGATCTCTATACCGTAGCACAGGAAAGGGATGGTGTTCTAAGAACTCAGGCACATCGTTACTGCTTTGAAATTGAAGCTCTCATAGTACAGTTTTTCCTTGTAGTGTGAAAGTTTAACTTTCCTTTAAAACAAATTTGAATTCTCGTGTGCACAAACCTACACAAATATACAAAATACACACACACACACACACACACACACACACACACACACACATCCTGGGTATGCACATGTTAAAGAAGAAAGGAATCTTACTATATTTTGTTTAGGTAAAGTTTTTCAAATGTCTGGCTTTAAAATACTTAAGCAATTCTTAGTGTGTTGGTTATACCTCCCTTTAATATTTTAATTTAGCAAGGTTCTTTTATTTTTCAGTATTACAACTTGTTCTTCTGATATTGAGAGTCATATGTACGCAAAATGACATCATACTCCACAAGAAGAGAAGTGTTGTGATTCAGGGTCAGCCTGTGGGTTTGGCAGTTGGGTCGGACGACTCAGAGGAGGAGGAGGGGGGTGTTGAAGACCTTGCTGAGGGGGTTGAAGATCTTGCTGATGAGAGCCCTCAGCCAGGCCCCTCCCACTTGGTCACCACGGAGACCCAGCTGTGTGAGCCTGACAGCGTGGATGAAGATGACCCACAGCTGGCCCTGTTCAAGGACGCCTGACGCAGGAGGCAGTCAATTAGGAGTAAACAGAGGAAGGCAATGGGGCTTCTCGGAAGGAGGCAAAGAGAAGCCACGCCCTGAACTCTATATAAGGGGAATGTGTGGGGAGGGCTGGTTTGCTGAAGGCAACCGCTTGGATAGTTCGTGTTTCTTAAAGCTCCTGTTTCTTGGTTCGTGTCTTGTTTGTTTTTGTAGCTATAAATTTGGCAGGCGTCATTCCAGCCTCTTGCCGTTTGTAAAGGGGTTGTCCCTGCCTTTTCTGCAGGGCCGGTAGCAGGCTGGTACAGAACAAGAAGAATCTGGAAGGCTATAGAAAAAAATACTTGTAAAAAGTTAGCTGTCACCATCACTCATTGATTTACAAGGTGCTGAGTTCTGGACAGATCCAGATTGTTCCTCAACCTACACACAGCCCGTTTATATCATAAGCAATAACTGTCAAAAAGTCATTCAATATTAGCCTGCAAGACCCAGGCCAAGTCCAATGCTTCCAAGGTGTGTTTAATGCAAAACTCTGCGGCACGCATACCACCAGACAGTTCTTCAGTGCCATAAAGCCAATTTATGGTTCTTCTAAATCAGGATGCTCCCCCTTGCAGTCATCTTTTGGGTTGAGCTTGATCAGAGACCAAGAAGGATTGAAAACCGCTAGGCTGAACAATTGTCAAACCTACTCCATTGGCTCATAATGTCTTGCAACAGATTCCTCAGCTGCCAATCTTGGATACCACTTTGGTATAGTGGTTAAGACAACCAGGGGGACTGTGAGTTCTAGTTCTCCTTTAGGCACAAAGTCAGATCATTTAGGTTATCTTTTGAAAACCTTGCCAACAAAACTGCAGGAATTCTCAGGCAGTCTCTGAGAGTCGGACATAATTGAATGAAGAAAAGTAGATTGCCTGATGAGAAACAAAGTGGTGAGACAGCAGATAGTGACATGGAACGTCCTGGAAAAGGCCTGATTGACTCTTCTGTGCTGCAGTGTATATTTCAGGCCCCATTCGTTAGAGCTTACCTTTTCTTTAAGGTATATATTTCTGCATTTGTTCTCTCTCTGCTTTATCTCCCTAACCTACCATATGAGGTAGATTAAATTGGGAGATAATTGAGTACATATTTAAATCTGAATCTCATAGACTTACTAAACATTTTATATCAAGTCATTTGTTTTAATCATGATGAGTATGCCTCTTGAGTTCTCATGATACATCAAAAGCAATCAAATCATAGTATGTGTGATTCTATCTTTTATTTCACTGTCTTCCAAGCTGTAATAGATAAAGTAAATAGATTAGTCTAAATAGTTCACATATTAAAAGCTTGACTTACAGTAACTTTTCTTTCATTCTAGTATTAAATGTTCTGATTTTCTCATAATGGCAACATTTTGTAGTTAAGTAGATTTAAAACATGGCTGTGTTCATTGGCCTTTTCATTCAAAGCCAGTTTGAGCCATAAATAGATTGGGAGCGTCAGTGGAACACTGCTAATAACAAGTATGGTCTAATTAATTTGCTTTTGCTTGTAAAACTAACAAAAGGGAACTAACCTTATTTCTTCATGCAATATGTTTAGCTTTTTAAAAACTTGGTGGATGTTGAGCAATATAAATGTGTCAGTAGTTTCCTTTATAGCTTATCCGTTAACTTTATTTTGGGAAAATGTAAAGAGGCTGTTCCACCATGACTGACTCTTTCCTTTTGCTGCTTGGCTCCTTAACTTGTTTTCTCTTTCCTGACTTTGTTATGCTGAACAGAGCATTCTGGCACAAGGTCTTGGATAAGGAAGCTTTAGAGTTTGTTAGATCATTCATCAACCTTCTCTAGTGTTTTCTGTTCTGAGCAGTGGCCTCCCTGGATTCAAGCAGAAAGAGCATTCCTAGCTCTGCTTTCATGGCAATTCCATGGCAATGATTTAAAATATCTTTGTCCAGATCTTATAACTGAAACAAAAAGCAGAGTAGCTTATGCATATCACTAGTCAGATGGTCCCTTTCTGTAGATTTAGAATAGAATAGAATAGAATAAAAATTTAAAAGATATAAAACAGCAAAGATGTGTGGAGAGAGGAAAGGTCAACAGCATAACCACTAGCGTTTAAAGTTACAGTTCTGTGATCAGCTTGAATGCAAACAATTCAAGTAGTATGTTGAAATGTTGCTAGATGATACTGAATGTTGGCTGTGGGAAGGTCTGCATGAATAATACATACTTTATCATTGTGTAGAGGCATGTTTCCAATATTCTTGGTATGTAGAGATATGAATTTTGCTATTTATGTGTGTTACTCAGGTTGAAGCTATTCTTTTTTCTTCCTTTAGCATTTGAGTAGTAGAACGTGGACATTGGATTAGTTCAATTCAAATATAATCTGCAAAATCCAAACTCTACATTTTAAGGGATGGTTAATTTCTTATGTCATACTTGTCATTATTCCAAGGTTCTGTTGGGCATAACATTTATTTATTTAATTGAGTGCTTGTTGTACTGGAGACAAATTCCTTGTGTGTCTAATCACACTTGGTCAAATAAAGTAATCAGTTCAGTTCACTTTTCTACAGGTAGTCCTTGACTTATGACCATAGTTGGGACCAGTATTTCTGTTGCTAAACAAGGTGATTGTTAAATGAGTCATGCCCAATTATATGACCTTTTTCGACACAATTGCTATGTTTAACCTACTTGGGTGAATCACTACTTAACGTGACCTTAATGCACTTGACCTTAATGCACTTGACCTTAATGCACTGCCTAGAGTCACTTAGGTGAGATGAGCAGTGTAGAAATTTAATAAATATTTTAGCCAAAACAATGCTTACTCACTATTTCTATCTTAATATTTTGTTTAAATACCAGTTATTTCACTCAACATCCTGGCCGACATTTGGAAAAACATGTAATAAATTTCTTCTTCTGAGTGGCTTGTGTTTTCAAAACAGCAAACCATATGCCATGTGCTGAAAAAGATGTCTTTCCTTTTGAGTATACAGTTAGTGGTTTCATTGTTCTTATGTAGTGTGTTCATATGTTAGTTGTGCACTGAGTCAAAAGGAAAGGTTCCTCAAGATTAATTGGATTCTCAAGTATGGTTAGATGATTTTGGTGGGGATGAGACTTATATTAACCCTTTTCTGAAGCCAAGAAAAAACTGTGCTGAAGACATGGCAGTGAGCAAGGCAGAAAAAAAGTGCTAATGGGACTATGTCATAGAAGGAGGTGATATTGGAGTTTTCGTTTATTTTTTGCAGTTTGAGAATGGCATTTTTGAAATTAATATTTTACAGTGTGTACTTTCCCACCAAAGTCATGCCTTTCTATAATGATAATTTCTGCTGTACTTCAACAATATCACTTTAAGGAGTTCTAAAAACTCTAAAAAAAGCAGCTCAGAGCAGAAAGTGTGCTGTAGGTTAGAATATACACAGGCAACAGACAAAGTACAAAAGAATATTGCCACTAGTTTTTTCAGTTTTTTAGGCAAAAAATGTGTAGCATTACTTTCAGCCTAGACATTTATGTACAGGTCTTGTATAGACAAATAGGATCATGATCATGTTTATACTTAGCATAGGCAAGAATCCCTGTAATGCATGAGTTTTTTGTTTACTTGAGAAGGGAACTTTTCATTTAGCTCTGTAAAGGTTTTAAGTAGATAACTGACAGCACTCCAGGGTAAATAAGATAGGAAACAAAACTAGGTGAATTAAATCTGCTTTATTGTAAAGCTACATTAACAGAATCTCACAAGTCTGAAAATGAAATATTTTCATCCCCACTTTTAACTGTTTGATCCATTAGGTTGGGTCTTCTCTTGTCTGATGCTTTCCTAGGCAGCATCTCTTCCCTGCTAGCCCCAAGGCCATTTCCATGCTCCATTACAATCACCCTGCAATAAGCAATCAATAGAATGTGTGTATATTCATGGACTCTCATAATTTGGGTTTTGCCTGATGTCTTATGTCTTTCAGTGCTGGAGGTGATCAGTCATGGCAAGTGATGCCATCATGATGATGCGGGGGCTGACAAAGCTCAGTAAAGCAGTCCTAGAGACCCAGGCAGGACAGCTCCGACAAGTAATCCTTGGTGGGGATACATTAACCATAGTCCGAAGCTTTCAGGCGGTTGCTGAGGAACAGTTCAGTGCTGCTATGGGGAAAATGCAGGTAAAAATATTGCTATGTGTTTGTTTGATTTTGCTTGTAAAGGTAAAGGTTCCCCTGCACATGCGTGCTAGTCATTTCCAACTCTAGGGGCCAGTGCTCATCTCCGTTTCAAAGCCGAAGAGCCAGCCCTTGTCCGAGGACGTCTCCATGGCCGGCATGACTAGACGCCAAAGGCGCACGGAACACTTGCCTTCTCACCGTAGTGGTTCCTATTTTTCTACTTGCATTTTTACGTGCTTTCGAACTGCTAGGTTGGTAGAAGCTGGGATGAGTAACAGGCACTGTTACGCGGCACTCGGGATTCGACCCGCCACACTGCCGACCATTTGATTGACAAGCTCAGTGTCCTAACCCACTGAGCCACCGCGTCACTTGATGAAATATTTTACTCTAAAATTTAAGGATATGTTCTTGATGTTATGGTTACTGTTTGGGGGAGAGGATGAAATTTGCCCATTAACTGAATGGCTGGTTATGTAATCACTGATAAAACAAAAGAAAAAGTCAGTTGGGGCAGAAAGCCCTAAGGGCCTCAAGGGAAGTGACTTTGGGCACATTTAACAAGAAAGTTCTAGCATGCTATTGGCAGAGTTCACTTGGGCTGAGACATTTTCTTGTAGGCAGTGAGTCTAAAGGCAGCATAAATGTCAGAGACAGAAGTAGTTATCTGAAGACTACAAATTTGCCTCTTTGAAAAGGCACTGATTACTCAGTATATTTGCCTTCATGTTATTTTTGTGTTTTCAGCTAGTGTGAGGATTTTTGTTTTTCTTGTTTAGTTAAGAAGTTGTGTCCAACTCATTGTGACCCCATGGATCATAGCACAACAGGCCTCCTTGTGCTCCACTCTCTCCCAGATTTGTCCACACTCATGCTCATTACGTCATGTTCATTGTTTTATTTTGATAGCTAACCATGTTTTTTACTGGAGACCTCATTGCAATGCTTTGTTTGCAGGAACTGGGCAAACAACAGGAAAACTTGAAAGATATTGGTGAAGACTTTGGAAAAGAATATAACTTTTCAGAGTCAGAGCTGGGAGGCATTACAAAGGACTTCTCTCCTCCTCCTGAAGACCAGCCTCACAAGCACAGTGGTACAGAGGGCCCATCTTATTCTTATGATGCCAAAGGACTTTTTCAAAGTGGTGGGAGTGGAGATGCTACTGCAAGTCAGAATCCCATTTCTTCCAAAATAAATACAAAGCTATTTGAAGGCTTTAGGGACCCTGGGAATCCTTTTGCTCTTGTCTTTGGGCAAATCCGGCCTTTTCACCAAGACCATTCCCCTGTTGGTGGATTAACAGCTGAAGACATTGACAAAGCTAGGCAAGCTAAAGCAGATCGACAGCAAAAGCCTCACAAACAGATGGTAAGTAAGCTATTTCAGGGAAGTGGAAAAGCTTCTGGTACAGCAACCTTTATGTGACCAGTCTCCCTGTTTAATTCTTAGTTCCTTGGTGTCTAGGTTGTGCTGGGAGATATATGGTAATTACTATTGTTTTTAATTAACAAACTTTTGGCTTTTCTTATAGACCCATTCATATAGTGTGAAATATACTGAGGAAAGCTAACCCCTTTGTTATATTCATGTAGTACAAGTAGGTGATATTGCTATTTATTTAAGGTAAAGGTCCTATTAACCTATTGGTTTATTTGACAAATTCCTAGCTGGTTTCTATCTTGGAACTCTAGTGTGCCCTGCCCTTTTTAGGGAAATAACATGATGTGTGAATCTGCTTGTTGCTTATTTATATGAGTTTATTTTCTTTTTGATTGCATGTTCCTGGAATGGACTGACAGATTTTAGGTTAAGATAAATGTTCACAGATTTGTTCCTAGCTTTTTCACATATGAATCATGCACGTTTCTAAGATTCTTACTACAATTTTTTAATTAAAAAACCCTCTAAACAGCTGATTAATGTATCTTGAATTGGAATTTTTTTAAAAAAATATTTTTATTGATGTTTTTGTGGTATACTATTTTTGAAGTCTTGGCAATCAAACCTCAGAATAGGGAGAGCTTAAAATATTTAGTATTTTATTTAGTTCTGATTTTCTAAGCTAGATGTTTGTGGATGTCCTCTCAAAATTAGTTTGACTTTCCTAACAACCAGACATTTGTTTAGAAAGGTCATGATATTCCCTAGAAATAGACATCTTCTTTTTTTTTTTTTTTTTTTTTTTTTTTTTATTGAAAAGTTTTAAAATACAATTTTCCTTTGAAAAACCCCCCTTCCCCCTCCCTCCTCCCCTCCCTACCTCCCCCCTATCTCCCCCCCTCCCCCTCTCCCTCCTCCCTCCCCTGCCTCCCACCCCTCTACTTCCCCTCCTCCCCCCCTCCCCCCCCCCCCCGACTTCCCAGAGCAAAATACAAGGTATATATCTAAAAAGCAATCATAAACAATCATATACTAACAATTATAAACTCTAAAATCCATCACTCTCTAGCTTATATAGAGTAAACCAATCCTTAACAATACTAAATATGTATAAAGAACTAAAATAAAAGAAAACTAGCATCATTCCCATCTATGTTCTTCCACAATTCACTATTACCTAGACATATTCTCACTTACACATCACAAGCACCTATCCCTATTAACCTCTCTAGCCAAAATAGGCTATAATAGATGGTTCTTACACAAATTAACCCGCATTAACCCACAAAATTTTCTTCCTCTTCCTCTGTAGTAAATTGTCCATTAATTCCAAATTGAACATTCTGTTACCATAGATATCATCCCAAAACTCTTAAAAACACAGCTACCACTTGACTATAAGTATATTGTGGAAGTTCCATAGATTTCTACTGGTCTTATTTTTTAATCTTTTTTGAGCGTTTTAAGGCAGCACGCGTCACCCTCTGTTCTCTAGGATCATCCAAAAGAGTTGCAGCTTGATCTCCTCCTGTACCCTTCTCGTCTATCTGTCCATCTTCATCCTCTTGATGTTCTCCTTCTCCAGATCCCTCTGCAGCTTCCAGAAGTGTTGATGGGGTTGCTTTTAAAACATTGTTGTAAAAATCATGCGCTTGCTTCACAGTACCCAAACAGTACCTTTTGCCATCATACATGAAGCTCAACCCAGCTGGGATCTCCCATCTGAACCTTATATCTCTTTGCTTGAGCTCTTGCACAAGAAATATAAAGTCCTTCCTTCTCTTTAAAATCTTTGGAGGAATTTCTTTTAGAACCAAAACTTCTTGACCAGCAATCACAACTTTAGTATCATAGGCAGCTTGTATAACTTCATCTCTAATTTCCCTTTTTACAAAATAAACCACCACATCTCTAGGCAACTTTCTCTGCTTAGCAATCCAGGAATTCACACGAAACACTTTGTCCATGCCTTGTTTTATTTCAGATGCTGGATGGTTCAATACCCCCTCAAAAGCCTCAGAAACCAGCTGCTTTAAATCTTCCTTAATATTCTCTTTTAGGCCTCTAATTCTAACAGCAAACTGCATCTGGTAAAATTGAGCCAAACTCTGTTCGCTATCCATTTTGTCTTTTAAATCTTCAATTTCCAATACTTTTGCTTCTAATATAGCATTCTTTTGAGTCAAGTCTTCCACTTGATCATCCAGCACCTCCACACATTTAGCTACTTTATGCACTGAGGACAAAATGTCTACCTTCATCTCTCTAAGTTTCTGCTCCATCCTTTCTTCCATTCTCTGCTCCAATTTCTCCAATTTCTCCTCCATCTGTGCAAATTTAACACCCATTGACTCCAAAATTAACTGGGTATGTTTTTCAAGATCCTTCGATGTCAATACATCAGGAGAATGCAACGCCTGCAGTAATGATTGTTGTTGCACCGGAGAATTTCCAGCACTCCGAAAAGTTCTAGGGGGAGGTTTAGCCGCCATCTTTTACTTACAATTGTGACGCACTTTCACTTTAAGTTTTAAGCATAGTCCATCAAGCTTGAGAGTAAAATAAAATAATCCTCTTCATCTCTTCACCTTTTCCTCTTGTACCGCTCTGCCTGCTCCTTTAAATCATAGTCCTTTCTTCAGGCAGGGATGGTTCGCAGACGCCTGGCTCTGCTCCAGGAAGTTCGGAGCAGAGACGACGGCCAGCTGGGAGCAACCCAGGCTTCGGGGGAGTTCGATCCTTCAGCCGCCCAAGCTCAAAGCTCAGGCGGCCTCGGAGAACTCTACCCCTACCTGGGGCCTCACCCCCTCCTCTTCTCCCGAGGAGGGGGCTTCAATTTCGCCCGAACAGCTGATCGGCGCTGTTTCGGGCGAAAAAACAAACAGCTGAGCCGCGGGCAGCCAGGGGAGGCTGTCTTCGGCGCCGCGCCGCCAGCGGAAGTCCAGACATCTTCTTTTTAACATTTAACAGGTGTTCATCTTTCCTTTGCTGGACATTTGATATTTTGCCAAATTGTTGGAATGGTTAAGAAGCTAAGATTTGTTAGTTGTTTTCTTTTGTCCTTGAAATTAAAAGTCAAACAGGTGCAGCGAAGTTTGCTTATAATTCTTTTTGCTTTGGATTTTTTTAGAAGAGACAATTCTGTTTATTTTGTGCCCCAAAATATATTGTGATTCAGTTCCTATAATTTCATTGGCCATGCTTGGTTGGAATCATGGGAATTGAAGTCCAATAGTCCTAAGAAGGAGCACATGAAGGACACCGTTGAATAGAACAGGTTATAATCACTGCAAAGAACTGAATGATTATGATATTCAGGAAATGACCTGAAATATACATTACTTTGAAACAAAAATATTATTTGACTGAATTGGGAAAAAAAAAAAAAAAAAAAAAAAAAAAAATTAAAAAATGTATGAAGAACAGTTTTAGAGAAACGTCTCTTAAATATTAACTCTCCTGGCTTCTCAGAGCTGGCTGTGAAAATGCTCATCTGATGTTTTAGTCTACTCTATATGAAATGAAGACTTGGGGGGCAATGCAATTTTTTTATCCCACAGAAAGAAAAAAAAAGAAAAAAAACCCCAAGACATACAGTTGGCCAAATTACAGCCAAGAAAGGCCAAGTTCTGCCTAAATTGGATACATATTAAAATGGAATTTGAAGTTGACAGCAGTGCTTACTGTGATTAAGTGAAGGCAAATAACCATAATACCTTGTTCACTTTGTTTTTTTACAGAACAAAATGTGCATAAAACAAGGTACTAGAGTAGGGGAAACAAAGTATTAGTATAAATGGCTGAGTTTCTAATAGTCCTATGAATTGGTGAACAGATGTAGAAATCGGGTAGATAAGAGTAACTGTGTGTTGCTTTAATTTTGAAATAATGTTATTTATGTGGCAGAAGTTCCTAGCACTTGGTGAGAAAACTATTATAGACCATCTGCTTGTGAAAGATTTTTTTTATTGTTTATTAGCAGATCAGGCATCTGTTTATGCTTTTTTTAAAATCTTGCAGCTCAGTGAACGTGCCCGAGAGCGAAAAGTGCCTGTTACTCGAATTGGAAGACTTGCTAACTTTGGAGGTGAGTCTCTTAATTTTTTTAAAAAAATGATCTGAAGATGGAAAATTCTGAAAAGACTAAAAGTCTGCGTGTTACGTTCAGAGAAAGAGTTGCTTAGCTGTTAGATGGCCCTGTGCTTTGGCTCACAGTCTTTGATAAAACACAAAAGAGGTGGGGTAATGAAGGGTAGAGAGAACTGCTCCTCAAAGCCAGAAAAAAAATGGCAAGTAACCCATCAATAACAAAAAAATATACATGTACATATTTAAATATAATGGGTAAAAACTTGTATTGAATTAAAACTAATATATTGACAGAAGCCAGGTTCCTAACCATTCATTCAGTAATAAGCCTTCATGAAAATTGTATTTTTTAAATGTATTTTATTTTATTATTTTATTTTATTGGTATTGCTGCCTATTTCATATAACTAACTCTCTCTCTCTCTCTCTCTCTCTCTCTCTCTCTCACACACACACACACACACACACACACACACCATAGCCTCAATTAAAAAACAAGTTTAAAAAAATACAGAAAACAGAAGAGGATAATATTAGCCACAATATGGCCTGGGCTTGGAGCTTATTTCATTTTTACATTGTGGCAGAGTTTCTGCATTGTGGCAGAGAAGACCAACCTTTTGAGTTCCACTGGATGTAATTCCCAAGATTTACTGAGATTTCTTTTAGGAATCAGTTGAATTTCAGGAAAATCTCTTTTAAGGAAACTTTTTTTTATTAACGTCATTTAATAGATCACTTCTGGCCACCTTTCCCCCCCCCCTACAACGCCAGTCTTTTGAGGATTTTGAATTAGTTGTAAATAATGTATTGATAATACTTCAACCAATACTTTCTATATCAACTCATGTTTAGAGAGGAGAAAAGGTTCTGAGATTTTTCATCTATTAATTGAAAGTTGTCTGATACCATGGAAGTTGATAGGCTGGAGAAGCAGGGAGGGAATGTCACCTTTCACCAGGCCTTTTTGGCAGCCAGTGTGAAGCGAGCACATATTAGTTAAAAGAGAAGTCTCTCTATTTATGACCTTTCCTCTTTATAGCCAGAGTTGGCATCTATCCTTTATTTTCATTTCTCCCAAATGAGACTTAACTTCTGTATATTTTTTGAACATTTCTGTTTGTATAACAGAGTGATAAGGAGCTTGGCTTTCACTAGGCAAGTCACCACAGGCCACTGTATGTACTATATACTATCCCATGAAACATAAAAGAGTAAACATTTCCTTGAGCCAGTAGTTGAAAGGACTGCATGAGTGCCATTTTTGTTTCTTACCACTTGTGCTTGTAGTATATACTTTCTGTTTGTTGAATATAACCAGTCTGTAAGATGTTTGATACAGCATCAGAAATAAATTCTGTGTCCGTTGGAGTCTTATAGCTCTTTTAAAAATATACTGTGTTTACTTTGGCCCGATTTTTATGTGACATGCAGGGATGTGCAAGAAGGTGGAACAGGATATATTGAGAGATCCCTGAGGTTTGTTAGCTTGGGCTAAGTTACTGTTATCTAACAACAGTAGCAGTTTAAAACTGTACGTTGTCCTACATATTTGGTTTCCAGAAAATGAAAGTAGTTAGAGAATGAAAAATATCTTTCTGTATGAAAATATTTGGTTCTTTTGATTCTGGTAACAAATACCTAGACCAGGGCTTTTGACCCACTGTACCACTTTTAGGATATGGCAACATCCAAGTACCACCAGTCGCCTAACATGGAGTCAAAAACTTGATGACACCCCCCCAAAAAAAGGAAAAAAGTGATGAAGTACAGATAGTCCTCGACTTACAACAGTTTGCTTAGTGACTTTTCGAAGTTATAATGGCACTGAAAAAAGTGCCCCCCAAGCCACAGCCGAGCAAGACACCTGCCTGCCTGCCCGGCGGTGCTCTTCCTCCTGTCCGAGGTTTTCATTGTTGTGAGCATTTCTGTTGAGGATTGGCAGTGGGGGTGGGGTGGGGGGTGTTTGGTTTTTATTCCCCCCGTCTGCTGGGTGGTTGCAGCAGGTTTTGGTCACTTCACATGACCCTGGGACTCTGTGACCATCATAAATATGAATCAGTTGCCAAGCATCTGAATATAAATCACAAGACCCTGGAAATGCTGCAACATTCCAGTTGATCGGTGCTTCTTCTGGGCTCAGAAGCGCCAGGATCAGTGCCGAGCTCCAGCTGATCCTGGCGCTTTCGCTGAGTCCTGACAGCCCTGCAACTCCAGCCCTCTCTTGCTCAGGCTTGTGTGGTGCTGCCACCGGTACAGCTCATTCCCCTCCCCCGCTACCACTTTTCTAGGATGGTCACGTACCACCTGCCAGGTGCCAATGTGCCACAGGTGGTACCGTATCACTGGTTGAAAAGCCCTGACCTAGACTGACAGTGTGCTCAGATGCATCTTATTTCATTCAGTAGTGGATCTTGTGGTTATATTAATACTTATTTTTCTGTCCATACATTCTGCAAATTGGGGTTATATCTGTTTCAAACGTAGAAAGCACTTTGTCAAAAAAGCATCTGCTGTGCCCTAAAAAACATCTAGAATTGTAATTGTTTTCATGTTGGTCCTAGTTGGCCTATCTTTTCCTAAACCGTTTGTGCTTTAGAGTTAGCTAATGAAAATATACTTTCTTCACCTATTTTGGATTTTTACCCCTTTTAGCAGGGCGAGGACCTGATAATGGTAATTTCTTCTGAATACATTAGTGTGTTAAATAAAATTAGAGGCAGAGAGGAACATTTATGAAGCACTGTACTGGAACAACAATGGCCATATTCTCTTTTAATATAGGGGTCCCCAACCCCACAGACCGTGGCCCACTTTTGGGCTGTGGCCTGTTTGGAACTGGGCCCATGAATGGTGGGCCAGGGCACATGCGTGTGTGCGCTGGCCCGCCCCTTTTGCAAGTTGAGTTGCACGTGCACGCACATTCCTTTCTCCACCCACTGGGCCTCTAAGCCACAAAGGCTGGGGGCCACTGCTTTAGACAAAACATAGGCTGCTGATTTGTCTGAACCAATACAAACTGGGGAGAGGAAATAGCCACACAAATAGGTTGGAATTATTATTTGACCAGATTTTCCTTCTCTGTGGGCGCTCCGGAACTATGGAATCAGTTACCGGTAGAGCTCCGGATGGCGCCCGATCTTCGCTCCTTTCGCTGCGATCTGAAGACGTTTTTGTTTGTACAAGCCGGCCTAGCCTGATGGGGGATTGGTGGGGTTTTTATTCTTGTATTTTTATTGTTGTATCTTTGGGGTTTTATAATTGTAGCATATTAATTGTTTTAAAATCGGGCAATTATTTAATCTCCTTTTAATATTTGTAACTTTGTATTTTATTCTTGCCCTGTGAACCGCCCTGAGTCCTTCGGGAGAAGGGCGGTATAGAAATATTATTAAATTAAATTAAAATTAAATTAAATTAGTTTACCTGATTCAGAAATGTAGAAAATTGTGATATGCTTCAGGTGAGAACTAGTTTAGCCCTGAAGATGCTACTTAGTCTGGTAATGAAATATTTGCAAGCAAACATCCAAGCTCATGGAGCACTAAGCACTTCATAATTTAGCTCTTTTCACCCATTTTCAAAAGGTAAACTTTCCTTATTCTTTATGATTACATTCTTTGCAATGCTCCTTTTCTCTGTGTACACATTGTATAGACACATTGCACAAGGAAAAAGAAGAGAACAGTCACCAGCATGGTGGATGGACTCTGTTACAGTGGCAAATGAGTGCACCATTGGAAGACCTGAAAGAATAGGTTAGGGCAGGGGTAGGCAACCTTGGCTCTTTTATGCCTTGTGGACTTCAACTCCCAGAATTCCTGAGCCTACCCCTGGGTTAGGGAGATTATCATGGAGAAAAACTAATTATGTGGTTGCTACGAGTTGAAAACAACTTGATAGCACATAATTAATCTTCAATAATTATCGCACATTGTACTGTACAATACAATTACATTATTTTGAAGCAATCATTTTTTATGTGCATTCTCATCCATAGCATCTTTTGTTTTTCATTTTACTAAGCTTCTTTACTTTCTACTATTGTAATTCCTTATAATTCTTACTTTATCCCAAGCAGTTTTCATGTTCCACTTGCATCCATTTTTAACTCATTTTATGTGTTGGTAAATCTTCTAAAACTTTTTCACAGAGGACTTACGTGTTCTGTTTCTATATTCATTCTGTTTTTACTCTGGTTTGTAGAATTTTATTTTCCCCCCCAAAATCAGTTTTTTCTCTTTCAAGATTCACTCTTTTTTTTTGGAAAGGCTGGCCTGTGTTACACTGAGAATCCTTCATCATCCTTTTATTTTTCAGTGATTGTCTCAGTCTTTCATCGAAACATCCAAATCAGATTGATTCCTTTCTTTATACACATTAATAGACTTAACATTTAAACCACCGAGTCAAAACAATTAGATTTTTCTCTAAGCATCCCCTTTTACATTCTTTGGTCTCCAAATAATTT
Source organism: Vipera berus (assembly GCF_964194415.1). Lineage (NCBI taxonomy): Eukaryota > Metazoa > Chordata > Lepidosauria > Squamata > Viperidae > Vipera > Vipera berus. The sequence continues at coordinate 305,583,899 of NC_138202.1, read as the reverse complement.
GAGATCTGCAGATATATGGCCATGTGGCAATGTCTTGCCTTAAGGAATTTGAGGGATTTAAGATGAGGTCATTTGTGTTTTTTTAGCAAAGTAGTAGGCTTTCCTACTGAAGGATTACCTTAGGTAATGGGTAAGGAGTACCCCAGGAAACCTGTGCAATCTTGTGGCCATCTGTGCTCCAAGAATGACTCTTGGGCCTTTTGGCAAATGCCATGTTTTAATTTTCTGGTAACTGAATTCTAGTTGGTCTTCTAGGAGTACCGTACTAACGCTCTCAGTCCTCTTTTAAGGGCAGTAAGTGTTGTTAATTTTAATGTTTTAGTTTGTTTAAATCTTTTGTTTTGTATGACTATTTGTGGCATTGTAAGCTTCCCAGAATTTCTTCATAGTGAGATGGGCAGCATAAACATTTAATAGAAATAATAAATAGATACAGGTAGCCCTCCACTTTCAACTGTTTGTTTAATAATGGTTTGAATTAATGGCTTCCAAACAAGTCAGTTACAACCTAAATTGGAACTTATGACATTTGCTCTGCCCCTGTGGTCACATGATCATAATTTGGGCACTTGGCAACTGGCTTGCACTTACAACCAGTTAACAGTACCCTGCGATCAGTGATTGCGGATTGTGACATCAGTGGAAGGTTTGTGACACATTTTTAGAACCTAGAAGGTTCAGAATATTTCAGAACTGTACTGAGAGTATGGTAAACATCCTGCAAGTATTGTATATATTTTCCCTCCCTGAAAAGTACTCTTCTGAAATTATTATTTGTGTGTGTATGGTGTGTCTGCATGTTTGCTTTTGAGTCATTTTTTTGACTCCTAATAATGGCCTGGACAAATCCCTGCAGTTTTCTTGGCAAGGTTTTTAAGATATGGTTTGCCATTGCCTCCTTCCTGGAACAAGGTCACCTTCGTTCTTAAGGCAGGATTAGAATTCACGGTCTTCCAGTTTCTAGCCGGATGCCTTAATTATACCAAACTGGCTCCCATAAAAAGGAAATGGCTAGAATTTATATTGAAGCTGAGGAAATGAGGAAAAAGAGTAAGCAGTTCATCTAGTGTACCATGTAGAAGTTTTCATTATGAAACTCGAGGAAAAAACAGCTTGATAATTTTACTAAGGCATTGTCTGGCAACTGAGCATGCTCGGCTGCAATCTTCAGCATATACAAAACCAATTGAAATATGTAATGTAAATTTAAATAAAATGTGTGCCACCCAAAGTCTTTGTAGAATTGGATGGCCTTATAAGTACAAATAAATATTTCCTATAATAAATAGAATAGAATGGAATTGGAAATGGAATGGGAATGGAATGGAACGGAACGGAACAGGTTGCTTCTCTCTTTGGTCAGTTTCCAACCATTGTTTCTTGTCCTGCCCTCTGGTGCTTTGGAGAATAGTTTGACACCTTTTTCTTTGTGGCAGCCCCTCAAATACTGGAATGCTATCATGTCACCCCTGTTTCTTCTTTTCATTAGACTAGCCAAACCCATGTTTTAGTCTCCAGGCCTTTGATCATTTTAGTTGCTCTTCTCTGAACTTTTTCCAAAGTCTTAACATCTTTTTTGTAGTATGGAGACCAAACTTGGCTGCAGTATTCCAGGTGCGGTCTTACTAGGGTTTTATAAAGCGGTACTAATACTTCACGTGATCTGGATTCTATGCCTCTGTTTATACAACCCAGGATTGTATTAGCTTTTTTGGCTGCTATTGCACACTGCTGGCTCATAGTTAAGTGGATCGTCCAATGCTTAGAACTTAGTCTAATGTTCACTATTATTTTGTGTAAATGTTGCTTAGTAAACATGGCATGATTGTATTTATCTCCAACATTCATAATGGTGAACACTGAAAAATGAGGAAAATTAATGTTTCAGATTTCAGTGATGTGTCCTAGAAAGAATTTCAGTGTTGATACATATGAATACACATGAAGATGTAACTGTATGCCATTGTCATTTTAACAAACTTCCTCTTCCTCCTTTTTTCTTTCTTTGTTCATTTAAGGCTTAGCTGTTGGTCTTGGCATTGGAGCATTGGCAGAGGTTGCAAAGAAGAGTCTTAGATCTGAAGAGCGCAGTGGTGAGTTTTTCTTTGTTTGCTGTTAATAAGGGCTCCCAGTTTCTGAACAATCCTTATTTTTGAGCATGACACGTTATGCAAACACAGAGAATAAAAACTCTTTGATATAGTTGTACTAATGGATAACGTGTGAGCATACCTTTTACTTTTAGCTTTATTTTCTCCAGACATTATCTGCATTTCTTATTTATTTTGAATTAATATTTTAAGAATAATGGTGGTGGTGATGCTGTTCATTGAAGGAAGACAAAGACTGCATCTTGTCCCTTAGGAAGGATTGGGGGGAAAAACTGACCTACAAACTGAGAATGAGGCGTTCATCTTTTGGAACAAACCTTCTGTGTCTTGGACTTGATCAATGCAGATGTCCAACCTCTTTGCTTAACAAAACATTTGTGCTGGATTGTCTTGTTTTACTGCGATCTTTGAACTTTATTTTGAAAATTGACATATTTTCCCTCTTAGATTTGTGTTTATGTTGATACAGTATGTTCTCTGTGTATACACATACACACGTGCACAGATTAAAAATATAGCTGTTCTTTTTAAAAGCTCTCTTGTTTGTCTATGAACAGTCAGGTGCTGAAATAAAGGTTACATAAAAAGAATCTTAAGATAAAAGAACAGAATTATTCTACATAAATTTGTAGCAAGAGGACATTGTTTTACTCAGATTGCTGTCTTAAAAGTGAACTTACCCAATTAAAGTTCATTAAGGTAAGGGGTTGTGAAGGAGGTTGGGCTTTATTCTGTCCAAGGCACTCATGCTTGACAGGCATAGATAAGATATCTTTACTTGGGCAAGAAGAAGACTATCATGCAGACATTTTGTTGCCACATTTTGGGCTGCTTACACATATTTGGCACTTTCAGTTACTTCAACAAAGAATACTTCAACATTGTTAGTGGCCAAGTGTGACTATGCCAAACATTGACAAGAAGTTCAATGTTGGGGTCTTAACTACTAAATAATGGACAGCTGTCATCTTTGCAACAGCTTCTTGAAGAATGCCTATAGGAGAGTAACTTAAATAACATAAGTAACTTGTAATTATACCTCTGCTTGAAACCTAACTCTAAATTCCAACAAGAGTATGTTTTCTGCTGTTACCTGGCCATTTAGATTTGAAGGGAAAAGAGATATTTTCATAGCAAGATTGACCATTAAGCTAGTCTTATGTGACTTTGACAAGAATTTGGTGTTTAATATTTACAGGCTAGCTTTTATAGTCATTATGCTAGGTATGGTAACAAGGAAATGTATGTTTAATTTAACAAAGAGAAGGATTAGGGGTGACATGATAGCTGCCTTCCAATACTACACACACACACAAATTAAATCACTTTCAAATTTACTGTTTCCCCGGCCATTCTCTGTCTAAATAGAATTTAAAGATTCATAGATAACTTGGCTGATTTCTTTGCTTCCCTGATGATGATTAAATTAATTAGTTATCAGTGATGGTGTTTATATGCTGCATTTCCATGTATACTCCCAATATGATATATAATTATCAAACAAAAGCACACTGAATTAATAGCAATAAAATGGCACTTTAAATTTGACAATGGATTCCAATTTTTGTCCAAAATGCTGAGTTTTTAACTTGTACAATAGGACTTCTGGGGCAAT